>NC_135068.1:9710227-10013257 GCF_051401765.1 Calliopsis andreniformis | reverse complement strand
CTAAGCCAGACCTAACCAGGTCAGAAACGCGTATATTCTGCGCAGTGGTGTTGTTCATGGGACCTTGGCGGAACGAACGCCTTAGGTGGAGTTTCTCAATCCTTGCGATTTGGAGATCGTGTTTTGATCCTCGAGCAAGAAGGGAAAGGAGAGAAAGTGGAAGGTTGTTAGTAGAGATGCAGTCGGTGGTAGAGCTATGGAACAAAGTTATTTTTAAACAACGTGTACGACGCAATGCAACAGAGATGCGCACGTGCTACACTGGAACGTACGAGCTCCATTATCGATGCGACTCGTGTCGCATTTTGAGCAGCTGCCTCTTTCAGGAACAACGCTCACCGACGTTGTCGGTCAAGGATAAAGAGCTTTGAGAAGCTGAACATCGCGTCGTTAGAATTTATGATCTCCCACTGCTATCGAAAGTGAAGAATAACGACGAGCATATATCGAGTAAATAGTCAAGAGAAAACTGTGTTGGAGCAGTTCCCCAAGATTCAATATTTTTCTGTCAATCTTTGCTCCAGGCTGTACATGCTGCACGACCTTCGATCGAAGCTTCCAACGAACCGAACCAAGAATAAACGCACGAAGGGTCGGCCCTTCTGCTCCGTCTGGACGCGAAGGGTTCCCAGAAAAGGGCTCTATCCAGAAAGCGTCGGCCTCACGATCGAGTGAGCAGACGCACACTCACGCCCAGATCGGGCCACCTAAATTCGTCATTGACCTTGACTGCTCGAGCTTCACGCTTCAAATATCATATTATTGGCCCGTCCTTTCGCCCCGATAGACATCCGCCGAATGCATAATGCTCTTATTGTTTCCGATGCGAAAACCAATGCGTATAAATATTTCTATTGCCAGGCGGCGACTCGTCGGTTATTCCATTTAATAATTGGAGAATCGCGAGCTTATATCGAACAAACATTATACTATATCTTGTTATTAAAGGACATTTTGCACCATCAAAACTGTACAAATAAAAATTTAAAGAAATAGTCCTCAGGTGATATAAGCTTTCTGCGAGACTATAGCGAGTAGTTGCTATATCTTTAAATCCTGTTCCCTTGTTTTATTACAGGAAATAAATTTAGGCTTCTGACAGTGTTTACGCGACGAAGATCGTCTGCTGCTTGGAACGAGACACGTGCAACATTGTGACCGTGGATCACCCAGCGAGCGGATAACGCGAGGGCTCGATTAAAAGAAGGCCTCGTGGAAGATCGACGATACTTTTATCTCTCCCATCGAATCTTCCCGGGGCAATTTCATGGACCAGCCACGGAACACGGGGACGCGGAATGGCTTACGGGAAACCATAAAATCAAATTAAACTGCTCTGATCCGTGGGCCGAGCTTAAACACCGGCCGCTATTCCTTGGCTGACGAACAATTCGCGTCGCCACGATAAATCAGGGCTTACCTCGGAGACTGGGCTTTTTCGCGTCCGGCCGTTTCGGCGGTGTCCTGCTCGCGGGCAGCCGCGTCGGGAACGCGAACATTCCTATGCTGACCAGCATCAGCATGGCGGATATTAGCACCAAACCTGAAACACCGAATTCCACCCTCTTTTTTCTCTCATACAGACTGGCTAACCAAGTTGCTGAGAAGTTGATCCGGTTGGGACCAACTATGTTGGAGCTGGGAGGGTACGAGGAGGGAGAAACATTCGGAACATGGAAGTAGAAGGCGATCCAAACGGCGTGGACTCATGGGGTCTGGGAAGCTGATGGGGAAAGAGGTTCAGGAAGAAATTTTGGTTACACAGGATTCAGCAATCGCTCCTGAATTTGTCTCTCTAGATGAAGGAGAGCTGGACTTACCAAGCCACCATGCGCCGACCCATCTGGGATCTGTCGGCGTGATTTGAGGATTCGCTGACAAATCCGCGTAGATCATCGTACAGAAAGAGCCCAGGATGAACCCTAGGGCTGGACCCAGGATCCTCACACCGATTGTGATCGCTGCAACAAAGTAGGACCTAATGCAGCGAGGAAGGGTACAGAAGACCTCACTCGGGGATTTAGAGAAAAAGATTCTGGGGACTTGGTGAGTAACAAATTTAAGAAATTAAAATCAAAACTTAGTTCTAAGGTCCTCGAGTCCTCGAACAAATGATGGAAGAAGCGAATACCTTGTCTAATTACTGAAATGGTCTGACTCACCAAAGTAGAGTGGGCTTTCCCTGCTAGCCACGTTATCATCGATGTAGGGGATGCCAAGGGTGTTGACTGCTGTCTGACCCATACCAACCCCAAGCAAGGAGACAAAAAATATAGCCAGGACCACTGTAGTTATTTTGCTCTGTATCATCTGCTCCGTCTTGAAGTCCCCCTCGCAGTAGTTCAGCGCATTAATCTGTGACGGCGTCGTGGACGAGATCCACCTTCAAAATAGAAAATTCAGATCACGGTAAATCGAAGAGAGCGTTATTTATAAGTAAAAGTCTGTACATGGGAGGGCATTGAGCGCCAGCAGAGAGTGTCCTATTTACAGTATCGAGGCGCGATCGATGGGGAAATGGGTCAGAGAGAAATTGCATAATTTCGAGAACGCGCTGGCGCTCGAACGGTGTCGAGAGCTTCGAGGCGTGCGTGAAACCGGTGTGCAACTGTGTTACGTTCGAATTTAATGCACGTGTCATTGATTGGATGAAGAAAATGAAAATTCATGTTTCTGAAAAATGGCAGATGACTGACCCGTCCAGCGTGGTGTTCTCCGACCTGTCCTGCATCTTGCAAAGGTTCGCGGGTATTGGGTTCGTGTTGTTGGACCCACCGCGCTCGCCCCTGGGTCCGACCCCACTGAAGAGCATCTCGTTCTGATGGATCAGCTGTTCACCGAAGATGAAATGGGGCATTGAGCAGGTGAACGAGCTCACCGCGAACAGGATCATGCCCCAAGCGATCCATTTGGGCCGGTGGCCTTGGCCCCCGTAGTACGTGAGCAGCAGAGAGGAACCAATCTGCCCGATCTCCGTCGCTGACATGATGATGCCGGTGGTCTTCGACTGGATCTGGAAGACCTTCTCGATCGTCGTGATCACGGAGACGAAGTAAGTGTAGTACATGCCCTGGAGGACCTGGAACGTGACGCAACCCAACAAGTTAGCACGGACTCCACCGCTCGCTGACCCTTCATGACTCTTGAGACAAAGTCGACTGAAGTTCACAGGGGAAAGGATACTCACCCAGGTGATGCAGAACGTGACCAAGAAGGCCTGCTTCGTGGCGAAATACTGGAGCCAGTGTGGCCTGCAGGGACCCCAGCCGCAGGACACGTCCGCGTCATCGAACTCCGTGTGAAGGCTGCTGGATTTCTCGTCAGACATGATCAGCTTCCCATTTTCCGTCGTGCCGATCTCGTGCAGCTTCCCGTTCGGTATCGACCCATTGTTATTGTGCTGCTTTCCGCAAATTAAGCCGTTTCCGTTCGCCATCTTCGATGGGATTATCGTCAGCGCCTCGACGTTCCCATTCGCCAGGATCTGCGTGTCCTCCCCCGCCATTGTCCCCAGGGGATGAATTGGCACTCGGCTCATTCACCTGTCTTGCTTCTACTCCGTTCTACTATTTAGTCCGGATTCTACCACGTGGGAGGACCCTCGCTACTGCTCAAGCAGCTTGCATTCGACTGGTGAACCTGCAATCAGAATGAAGGACTCTGGTCAGTTTGAAGGTGAATCACTTGGTTTGGTAGCTGAGAATGTTCCCAATTTCTAGTATATGCTAAGTTTATCCAAGTTTGGCGGAGTACAAATTGGAATTACCGAATGATATGGTATGGCATGGTATGGTACGGTATGGTATGGACACCATTAGTATTTCATTGCCGTTATTGGCACTTTCTCGACGATTTCCTATCCCTTGTTGGCTTCGCCAAAAAAAGAACAGTGGCAGGAAGGTGACCGGGAATAAATCGTCAAAACCACAGGCTCGATTTATCATCGGTTCGGAACGCTTTCAAGATGCACTTTGTATTTTTAAATGTCTAACTTATGTGCGTCACAGCATTATTTATAACGGCGGTCTCCCAGGGTCACCTACCGACTTTCTCCGAAATCGCGATTGGCTTTGTTCCACGACAAATTCAATTTCCTGTCGACCTTTGGCGGCCCCTCCGGCTTCGAATTTTGCTCGCTGTATCGGAAACTGGACGGAGGAGGAGGAGGGGCACGGTAGAAAGCAGTCGATCGCCAGTCGAGCACCTTTCTCTCTATGATTGACAGAAGGGACGTGGGCCGTCTGAAACGTCCTGTAGCCAGTAGTCCTCTCACTTTCATCGGTGCCCGACTTTCCTCATTTCCCTCGCGTTCCATCGCACCGGCTATCCTACCTATGCGGTTTTCACTGACAGCGAGTAGGAGTCTGCGGGCTGGAGCGCGCCCGCTGCCACATACCGGGTGTCCCAAAAGAAAAACCCACACGCTGTCACTCCACTACTCCCGTTACAATCGAAAGTAGAGACCCAATTTTTTTCCTCGGCTCAGCTCGACTAGAACGAGAGACGTTGACAGGCATTACTCAATGCTCCGGCGCTTTCTTTTTATCGAAAGCGCGTAGTACTACGGTCAGGTTGGCTCTACGATTAAATTTGATTCGGGGGAGCAGCGAAGCCTCCTGTCGAATGGATTCGCGTGTGGTAATAAAGTCTCGGGCCTGGTGCATGGCCGCGTTTTATTTGGAAGTTAATTGGCCGTGCACGGTGACCGACCTCCGAAACACTCTCTAAGAATACGAATGTGTTTACGGTGCAGTGTCGTTTCAGGACGCCATTGACCCGTTAATGCCTCGTGTCGTGCTGCACGGTGTATTCCACGCGCGTAGGGGAAACAACCTCCTCAGTGGCGATTTATCTGACCAGGACTCGCGTACGTTCGCAGAAATTTACGGGTCCCTGTCTGCTGGGAGATTTGGAGGGAATACAATTGTGATTCAAATTTTATTTTTTTGGGAAGCAATTTTTATGTTATTTCTATTTAGCATCAAAAATTGTGAGGAGTCAAATAAAAATATTTAAATTTTGAATATTTCAAGATTCAAAAATTTGGAAATTCGGGAATTTTAGTACAGGAATATTTACTGTAACTGTATATCCACGAATACTAACAGTAATTGGTCTCAGCAATAGCTGCCAACCTCAACCAATCTTGGCTCTTGAATTCCCTAGGAAAAAAGTTCCTAGGGACCAAGAGGATGAAGAAATTCAATTAGCAGCGAACTTTCGAAGGAGGGCAATGTCGACACACGTATCGAAGCCACAATCGGAATGAAAACGAAAGGGCTCTCGTCGAACTCCCGTGTCGACTCTCTCGAGCGAAGCCAGCGCGCGTGCACGATGCCGATGGCGAAACCCGCTGTTTTGCCGATCGTAAATCTTTTTCGAACAACCAGGTTTGCGAAGTGAAAATCTTCGCGGCAGCCTTGATATCCGCGATTCCGTCGCCCCGCCACGGATGCCGCGTCGATGAATCACGGCCCGAAATCATCCTTTTTAATCGCCCCCCATATACACACGTTCGAATATTTCGCAAGAAATCGGCTCATGAATATTCACGCTAAATTTTCGGCTCGTCCACGGAATCTAATTCCGAATATCTCTTAGGAGAGGCGTTCTTCGCTGTTAACATTCCTCCTGTCTTTTATTTAGCCTCGAACGCTTGTCTGTCGCCGACAGGACGATTCCGGTTCGAACAGCTCCGTTACCTCTGTTTGTCTTCGAATCTCGACTCTCGATTATTCATGCTCCATCCGAAATATTCTGAACTTTCTAGATGTATTTTCTACTGCAGAGTTGGTCGATCAATTTCGTTTGCCTTCTCTATCTGTATAGTTTAAAAAGTAACTAGGTGTGCTAGTTACTTTAATCTATAGGTTATGATCCTAGAGATATATCTCTGTTGTAGCGCATTTTGCCTATAAATTTGGATGGAATACCGCAAAGCTCAGTTCGATAGATGTTAAACGGTGTTAGGGCGTGAAGAAATCGACGCGACGAGAGGTTATGGAATTCTCTGCCGCAGTTTCTCGTGGCCAATTAGGAATTCCTCGCGTATGGCGATTTCGTTGGTGCGCGCGTTTCATAGGCACCCGTGGAACCGGCTGTGATGCAACCAGAAAAGAAGTTTCCGGTAATAAATCGCCGTGGTATGCTGCCGTAGGCTTGAATGGAGACTCGAATGTCTCGTAAGAGTTCTCGTGGATAGCCCACGTGCTCCTCGCGGTGCTCGCGCAAGCTGTACGCGTCGCTACTAAACTGTCTTCCTATTACCGACCGATACTTTTTACCGTTACGCGAAATTACGCTGTCGTCGATGTTAGAAACGCGTTCCAACGCGAAGATTGATCTTTGGAAGGGAACAGAGTCGCGAGAGGCCACGTGCTGTGGACCTTCCCGCCAATGG
The DNA here is from genome assembly GCF_051401765.1 of Calliopsis andreniformis. Lineage (NCBI taxonomy): Eukaryota > Metazoa > Arthropoda > Insecta > Hymenoptera > Andrenidae > Calliopsis > Calliopsis andreniformis. The sequence continues at coordinate 10,006,857 of NC_135068.1, read as the reverse complement.
AATTAAATGGGGCTTAATTGAATTTGAATTTTTCTGAGGTGGCGCAATTGGCGTTTGCCTCGGAATGATGAGGTTGGAATTGCAGGGAATAATTATCCGGAAATCGATTACCGGAGGACCGATTTCTCTGAGTCTTAGTAATCAAATATTTTTGCGCTGGTAATGGGAGGCTCATTTCGTTCGGATGATCGAATATTACTAGGTAGAATCAGTCAAAAAATATGTATCTTGCACTCTAACACAGAAGCAGTGATAATTTGATCGTTGGGAAACCTAGGCGGAACGCGTGGAACCAATTATAGGTTAGATTGGGGTATAGGCAATGTTACTAACGATGCGTTTAAATTAGCGCTAAATTCAAAAAAGATATTAATTTATGATTTTTACATGATGTTAATTAACACTAGGAATGTGACTCTTAGTAAATAACATACAAAGGTATACGAAGATAAATGGTATACACATTTTTTGGAGGTTAGAATGTGTTATCCCTCTACGTATAACGCTCATTACACCTTCACTCAATTCCATTGAAAGCTAGCAACAAGGTTGTCTGGCTACTTGCAAGAGGAGACTGTAACTTGGACTTTCCAGGTCACAACCTGCCCTTGTTGCAACATTTAAAAACCCTCTGCCATGATTCAATGCAAGCTGTACCAGGTCGACTACTCTAGATCTTGGTCAGAGGGAGTCTCGATTGTCGCAATTGGTCCCGATTTCGTTCGTATCATTGCAAAAAGATCGGCGTGCTGGCTGGGAGACAGAATGCACGAAACACCTGGGGACACAGACGAGCCGCTTACACGTACACGAAAACGGCGGCGTTTGTCAAGTTCCAGCAGCATTGCGCCGGAGAGACTTGGTCTAGGTCGCCTTTCACTGTCCTACTGACGTCTCGTGGTTAGTTGGTTAGTTGCTCTATTCTACTACGACTACAACTCAATGCCAGCGTGCAGCGCGCTGTCGTACAGAGCGACCCAAAAGAAGCTGCCGCCTCCGGAAGGCCAAGCACGTGATGCGCTGAGGAAAAAGCGAAATTGGCTACTTCATTTCCTGCTATCCTCAGCTTTCTTGCTGTTTATCTACATATTGAGTTCCTTACTTATTAAAGGTCGGACTTAGCCTTGGCTAGGTTAGGTTTGGCCAAGTTTGGCTAGGTTAGGTTTGGCGAAGTTTGGCCATGTTTGCGTGCACTTTAGGTTAGATTTAGGTTAGGTTACTTCTTGTCACAGAAAAATGCTTGAAAGACCAACAAACAGTATAAGAAGGTCCAGAGAGTACGAAATCAAAAACGAAGACAAAGAACACGTTGATTCTTCCGCGTCTAATCATCCTGTCGGCCTTCGTGAGACAATGTGACTGCTTCTGTATTCGCGATACATTCTTTGCCACCTCTTCACGGTCAGCTGATTTTTCGAAGCACCTTTTTGTCCCCAGCGATTTGTGTCAGAGTCCAAGAAGCAGGGCGTACGGAACAACGCCTCCATAAATCGAAAAACGCATCGATTGCCTCGCTTCTTATGCGGTCACATTTTTACAAGGAAAATTGATATCTAGGGAGCAAGAAACAGGGTATTTTAAGAATTGGTTGATCCTCAAATATCCTTGTTCAGGTAACCCAATTTTTCGTCCACTTTTTCTCTAGGGATAACACAGTCTAGATAAATTAAAGAAATAATTTCGAATTTCCCGCCAAGTGTCATCCCATTAGCGATGAATTCCCTAGGACAGTCAGCCGCCATAATTCGTCTTGGGGAACCCCCTATCGCTTTTCTCTTTCGCAACAGCGAGAGATCTCGATCCGCGTGGCTGAAAATCAATTACGCGTCGCCATCGATTTTCCTGTTAGCGTTTCTCGCGCCGATAAGCGCGCAACGACGCGAAACCAGCGGAGCCCGCGTGTCCCGTTGCGAGCCACTTGTCTAGGGGCGCGGTCCGCGATCTTTCTCCTCCTCTTCTGTCGATCGAGTATCGATCATGACATTTTCATGGCATTGCGCGGGGGAAATAGATTCCTATGAGCGAAAGAGACCGTGGCAGGAGTCGGTCTCGAAGTCTGTTTCCCACTCGGATCGATTCACTTTCGATCGGCCGCGTGTCGCGGATCCCTGGCGAATGCCCCCAAGAAAGTAAAGTGGAAAGCAGCAAGATTTATATTCCACTTTGATGTTCCCAGCAAACTCGTTGAACCTGATCTTGAATCTGGTTTACAGTGATACGCTCACATGCACGTGGCGCGGCCTCCGCTCGACGCTGAAGAATAATTCGAGCCACTTTTGCGGAACAATAAATAATAAACGGCGCTAAGAGCCGGCTAGAACGGGCGAGAAATGATTTTAATGGCTCGCGAGTTAGGTGTAACTCTCCGGCTCGTCCTTTTTGCTCATGCCATCAATCCCTGATTGCTGTGAACCGATAAGTGGATCTGAGGGTGAATTGAAATCGTTGACCCTTTGCTCTGATAATGACGATTAATGTGTTTCGAAATTGGAACAATATTACAGAGACTATAAGAATTAAAAATGTTGGATATATTAGAAAATTTAGAATTGTGAAAATTAGAAATTTTGGAAGCTGGAAACATTAAAAATTAATGAGCACGAAATAGTAGGAGATTCAGTTTTCTTTTCCAAATGGCCACTTAACAGGTTCTAATTCCTATTGAAGCAGTAATTATATAGCAGCGCTATGGAGGACAAGCAGCAATCAAGCGAGGATGAAAGTCACACACCAGCGTGGCTGTGTCTATTAAATCACGGGTGTCGTGAAAATCGAAAGCAGCGAAAGTAATTCCCGGAGCGGTGAACAATGGGGATCCCCGATCTCGATCGCGTCCTGGAAAGCACTAAGAGGAGTAGAGGCAATTTTCCAGGTGAAAATCCACCTTTTATGTGCTCCTTTCTCCAGAACAGTAATCTCACAGCTGAGTTGTTTGTTTCTGTAGAAGATGACTGTTTGATCCCAAAGGTCAACACTTGCTGCAGTTTCCTACAATACCGATAGTCTCTATCACAGGAATGATCAACAGGATCTACGTTAACCTGACAGAAAAACCAAGCTCGAGCTAACTCGATTTTCCTGGCTCTCATGCTCACAGAGCAACAGAAATTTAATGAAAATCGAAGGAGAGAGGAATCGAACGAAAACAAGAGTGAAAAATGAGCTCAGCCGTCATCTGCGCGTGCGTCATCCCCAAAAGAAAGCAAGAGTTTAATGGAAACTAGAACATGAAAATCATGTCATTACATCAGCGTAAGACGACAACGAAAGTCAAAGTTTCTTTTGCTCCTGGACTAGATTCACGTAATTCGACGCATGATAAATGTCCCTTCTTCGCGCTTCATTGATCAGTATTGGACACTAGTTGCGCCTGCGCCTAGTGGTTCACGACGATTTTCGAAATTTATGCTATAGTTTGGACTTTAATAAGCCGGCGTACTGATACAGCTTGTAATGATAGATAAACGTCGTGATATTAATAATGGCCGTTATATTCATGGCGGCAATAAACCTCGCTGGGAATTATGGGTAATAAAGGCTCAAAGGTTCGCTTTTTGCGCGCTGACTTCATATTGACTGCCTTCCTTCCCCTGGGCCCGAGATCTCGTTAACATTGTGTTGCGGTGGTGATACGTCACCTGGAACCGCTGAAAACAGGAAAAACATGGAGAATGTGTTCAACCTGACCCGGACCTATCCCACTCATCTAGGGACGTGGTCATTCAGGGAGATTGGAAGAAATCCTGAAGACCCTTTCGCGTGTTAAAGGCTGTTGAAAGCACCAAGACTGAGGTGGCACAGTAATTCAACGCAGTTCTAGCCTGTGCATGTTATCAAACTGTTTTGCGCTCGGGAGTTTAAGCGACAGAGCGATTTGCTAGCAGGTAGAAGGTACAGCATGACTTGCGCTGCGCATATAAGTTCCTAGGTGATTTCTTTTTCGTCTATGGGAGTGTGGAATGATTTATATTGAATGCATAGACCCTAAACGTTCTGCGTTTGAAGTCTTGGCAGTTGATTAAACGGTTATCGGTACATTACGATCGGCAAAATAGATTGAGAATTGGTTTTAGGAGAGGGAAATCCTGAAGTGAAGGCAGGATTGGGCAATAGCCATGGTTGGTACCCAATATCTAAAAGCTAATGGGATTCATGCTTAATACACAACACACAATGGGACCTATACCCAATATCCAATACCCAATAGGACCCATACTGAGTTATTGAAAAAGTCACCAATTGGAGACAAACTCACCACCACCAACAGTAAACGTTTCTGCAATGACAGGAAGCTCAATAGAGATCTAACCAATCCTCATAGGCCACCGCCATAAAGTTATCCACGATCACCCATGACACTCATCAAAAAGACGACCGCAAAGGAATAGCATAGGTTTTGCGAGAGGTCAAAGCTTCCCATAGTCAGACCTTGGGAGCTTGCGCCACGGCTGGAATTGAACGTCTAGGAAGGTTAAAATACCACCACACAAATGGTACATCGCTGGCAGCAAACTGCAGCGTATTATGGTGGCCATAGGTACTAGCGTCGAACCGCAACGCATTATGGTGGACACAGCGCAATGTAATAATAGATCGCATTCACGACCGCGGTGGCCCCTCGCCGCAAATTGCCGACAATCATACCCCAACGCCATAGGTAGCGTCTTTTTTGGCAAATAACACACCAGCAGTGGCTCTGTGGCGTTTATGCCTGCAGGTACTCTTGACTGATTGGGGTGAAAATCCAAGAAAGAGCTTTCTCTGAACATTTACCTTGCTTTTACTACCTAGCCTTGATGTATTAGGTTCAGGGTGCGCAAGGAGTGTCGTGAGCGATCGAATACTCACGAACCCTGCCCTACGACCTAGGGGATCCAGCCCTGTGGCGAGAAGCACGAACGGCTAAAACCTGACCACACGCAATCCTCCATTGCACCACACTCGGTTGCGAACGAGCTTTCTGTGTCGTTAGTAAAAGCAAAGCCTACCATCCGCAATATCGTTTGTTCGACGCAATTCTTTGGAATAATTGATACCACTGAGCCCAGCTCTCCCTCAGAACTGGTTTTTCACGTAGCCACGAGACTCCGTAGGCCAAGCATGCTGGTAGACACCTGAACCTCTGTTTAAAAGGGTACCAATGATGACGAGTCAATGAAGGCGAAATCCTTTGGGTGACCTAAGATCACGGCAGGTCTGTGATCCAATCCCTCAGGTGAGAAGCGATGACGAAACCCCACGTGAGGTAAAGATCAGCAAGTCTGATTTCCACTTCTGGTGTCTGCAGCTCGCGTGGCTGGCCACGTGTGTCTATGGGGTTCTGCGCTATTCAACGACGCAACAGACACGAGCGTGTCGGCTCGTTACGCGCCGAGGCCAGGTGCTAAGTGATACAAGTGGATTTGACGGTTCACCTAACTGGGCTCATCTTAATCCAGTCGCTTTCTACTGCCCGTTTGTCTTTTCAATCTCTGTGGGAGATCTAGGTACCGGGTGACAAAAGTGAAATTTTCAAAGCCTGCAAGTTGCTCTCGTGCTACTCAAGTGACTGGCTCTTCACGAAGGATTCTATGAGCACGATACTAGTCTAATTTTAGACGTAACCTGCTTGCAAGGACAATTGTCATTCTGCGGAATTTAGAGTGTTCCTTCTCTACATGTTTTGTACGATTGTATCCCTTCGTTAGTTCCTGCCTAACTCTTCATACCTCTCCTACTAGTCGAGCACAGCTAGCTGGTTGCCACATGTGAACGCATTATAGCCAACTGATTATGCGAGTCAAGTGAACACGGTGCACAGGTGTGCCGATGCTAGAGATGGGATCAAGCTTGTGATTGGCTCGTGAACAATGAAACTGACACTGATTTCTCAGGGTACATGTCATATCACAGAGATTCCTTCAAAAACTCCTTATCCATGTCATTAATTCCTCTAGAACACAATCCTTCAGCTTTAAACAAAGACACGTCTAGCAGAACCTAATTTCCATTCGATCCACCTCAATTTATTGAGTTACACATTTATCCAATCAATCTACCATCATCCCACAAGGTATCAATTGGGTGGGAGCCATCTGGAGTCTCGAGGGTCACCTAGAACAGAGCGTAGCGAATCGCAGTGAACATTGAGCGCGGCTCAATCCCATCTCTAGCCAACCCACAACACTGCAACGTTCACACGCAGCTGTTGCTCGCTCTCAAAGTTTTATGCACGCATTTATTTCAAGCGTTCAGCGTCTATGTAGCCAGCTCCTGCGAAGCCTACCGGCGGTACCCTTAATGAATTCGCGGAAATCTCATTCCCCGCGAATTCTTCGCCGTGCATACCCATAAGGGTACGTAACACGAAATGTATCGTGTGCAGGGCCGCCAGGATCATCCGGGAAGCATTCCTGGAATCCATGGAAAGTAGACGGTTTAGGATACCCTCCTTCCAAGTTCTTTTCAGTGTACCCATGGAGGATTGATATTGCGCGACGTAGCAAGTTAGCACAGTTAGAAACACTTCTTATCGTTCAGTTCCAGGGCATTAGTGGAGCAGAGGTCTTGAGATCTAAGAGATCACTCTGGAAGCCTTCAAGTGGGGTAGTTGTCTATATTTGGGATGGATCGAAACTCATCCGAATAATCTTTCGTCTAAGATGGTATGGTGGTTCCAGAGATCAGAGTTTTAGGGTCTGCGGTCACTGAGTAGCTGCAAGGATTATCACAGCGAGGGGAGCCACCTGCAACTCAATTTCACCAGCAATCCTACTAATAAAACTTGGACCGTTTAATCAACGCCAGCGAAACTCCACTTAATCGAACCTGGGGAGATTCAATTTGCACGAGGACGTCTCAATTAAAAACCATTTAACTTTCGCAACAGGAGATTCAGCGAATACTGAAGCCGAGGTGCAACTAGGGAAGCAGGAGGTGTCCATGTGACACAGGGTCGCAGAGAGGCAGGGTGCATGAAATTCAGGAGCGTCTTCGCGAGTGAACGCTAGGAATGGAGGCGGTGGGTGGGTAGGTGTCGTCGAAGAGAGTGAAAGAAAGTGAAAAAGCCGGAACGAGAGCTATGCGCGAGGCAGAAAGAGAAAAGGAGAGGCGAAACTGGCCGGATGACCTCGGTCGTGGAGTTGCAGTTGCAGCGCGACAGGTTCGCAGCTGCAGCCTGTCCCAGATGTCGAGGCTGACGTAGGCGTAGGTGTGAGAGATCTCTGTACGCGGCGTTTCGTTCGAATGGGCCAGTCGATCTGTGTCACGACGTCTTTCAGACTGTTCAAAAGTAAAAGTAATCGGCTGGCGAATGACAATGAACATCTCTGGGATTACTTCACTAGCCATTACTCCAACTTCTCTGGGGTTCTATGCTGCCTTGTCATCCTCTATTCTCTACAGTCAACTGTACTCCGCCTTTCACGTAATACCAATGCTATAATACTAACAATCCGCGAAGCACTCCAACCCCCAAAACACAACATCTCAAAACAGGCTACTCACGCGAGGTCCAAATCCAAAGCCACAAGCGGTCCACAGTCTCCCAACTCACCTGTAACAGATAAAAGAGGGTCAATATTATTAAACGTTGTCTTATTTGCAAAGTAGAGTTAAAAACTGACAGCCAGACACCGTGGCACCGAAGCTCCAGACGCAGCAGGTGCGCATCTGTGACCTACTCTTTAAATCGATGGTAAGCACCAGTGACGTAGGAGCAAAAGTGCATCAGATCGTCAACACGTGACGTGGCCGTGCGCACGATGCACGACACGCGATCGAATGGAACGAATTAACTTCGAGCAACGCCCCACGGAGGATGTTTTAAAAAGGATTATTCCCAAGGACATCGTCAAACTATAACATGCTACAGATTTAGAGTAGGTCCTGGTTAAGCTAGGATAAACTCTGATTAGGGTAGGTCCTTTTGTTAGGTTTGGGAGAGGTGGTCCAGCTAGGCTGGGTTAGGTAAGTAGCTCAAGAAAAATAAATGCATCAGCTAGAAGATTGCCACTTAGATGAAGCCTCATACTTCTTTCTTCCCACGTGTACATTGTACCTCAATCAAATGAGCCAGTTCCCACAGATTTAGGAGCAAAGGAATCGCCAGTGCAAACGACTTGGACTCTGTCTTCACAGAGTCAATTGAGCTTGGTTTGCCAGTCCGTCTTCCTGATTCCAGTATCGAAATGACTGTCACCTACATTATTAATTGGAAAATAGCTCTGGGCGTGCTTCCATGGGCTATTCGGCCAATTTCGGTCCCTCAATAGTTCGTGTTACAAAGCGCAACGCGGTAATAGGACACAGCAATAGTGACAGCAGAAGGCAAAGCTAGTTCACGCTTCAAACGCAGTTCAAACGAACATTAACGAGCACACTTAAACGGCCATAAAAGAATCACGAAGGAAGAAATTTCAACGTCGTTCCAGCCTCCAGTTTTAGAACCTTTCCATCTCCGCCTGTCTCACCGCGACAGCAATTTAATCGTCGGTTAATTTATAGAGTCCCGATAAGGGCGACGCGTTTATGTAACGCACGGGCGTGAATGATTAAAAAGAAAAAAGGAGGAGGGAAGCAGTGGGGAAGGGGGAGAGATGGGAGGTGCAGTATCGCCCGGATAACCTCCAGTCTCAAAGCTACATCGCGGCAGGTACGCAGCTGCGGAATGTCCCCTATTCTCATGGTGAACTCGGACGCTCGATAATCGAGATATCGGGGCACGTAGGTGCAAGCCTCCGGAGCACGAACGACGACCGGCTTCCAGGCTTGCATCATACGCATTAGACGCACACATATAACCGCACAAATACAAACACTCTGCTTGATGAAACAAATTGGTATGACCTGGTCTAGCGCTGCTTCTCATCGACACCCTCCGGCTAGTTCTTCCTCCTTCGCCCCTCCCCTGCCCTGTTCTTTCTTCGTTTCATTGAAGGAAGTCGTTTAGAGAGGAGCGATTCTTCAGCTGGAGGTCAATTCCCATGTAACGACCACCGACACTTCTCTAGGCTTCTCCTATTCCGCCCCGCTGGTCTCAATGGATTTGGACGCCGTTTTCGACGATGCAATTGACGTGGGATGTCGTGCCCCGTTTCATGGCGCATGAGAGGTCTCGTTAGGATTGATAACGCCGCAAGAGTTCAATGGAACGGTGCACTAGAATAGGACTAGACTCAGAGCGTAGACCAGGTCTATAAGGTTTGCACAGCCTGGGTTGCTACTACTTGAAATTTTTCATGGCTTGCTGGAAGTTTAGGGGTTTGCCGTGTCCTTTTACACTTGGAACCACCTAGACTTGCAGTATTAGTGTCTTTTGTTACCTAGGCTGACGTCATAGTTGATTAGTTGAGCAGTTAGTCCAAGTACCCTTGATGAAGCTAAGTAGCTGTGATGCTGGTTGGTTGGAAGGTTCAAGAAAATACTGGTTATATGTAGAAGCTCCAAACAGTAGACTAGGTTGGACTATTGTATGCTGCAACCTCTCGTACAATATCTGACAAATGGACTCCAAGGAGCTCTGATATTCAAACTGTTATAATTGCTTCTTCTCACATATGTCCTTGTTTAGAAACTGGAAAAAATCGACTAAATGCTCCACGAAACTGCTCCTTCTCAGGAAGCAACCCCAGCATCCTCGTCGGTCTTTGTAGACCTGGGTAATCTTGAGACACTCAAAGGGTGGATTGCTGGTGGAGTCGACTCTTCCTCAAATCCCCAGGCCATATCAGCGGGTAATCACCTAAATCCTCGGCGATTAGGTGGGGCGAGCGTTTCTCAAGCGTTTCCCGGCGTTACGAGGTCAAAATCACGGGAAGTTCAGTGGCCCGGAAAGGGGAAGGAAGAACGTTAGCGGTCGAGGAGGGGAGAAAGGGGTTCGAGGCGGGCGACGTTCGGCGCGCATAGTTCAAAGATAGAAGAGCGCAGCAGCACGTTGCACCGGCGGCCTGCATGTGCATTGGCCGAGCGTGTGCGCATGCACGTAGACACTGGCCGCTCTGCGGCACTACCATTGAGACCTGACCTACTTTGGGACACACGGTTCGCCGACATCGCGCTTCGCCCGAGTAAAAGCACCGAGAGCAAAGCACACTTCTCGCTCTCCGGCGTGGGCGGCCCCCTCCCCACCTCATCCTCTCTCATCACGTTTTTTACTCTACTCTCAGTTTTTCGACTTCTTCGTCGCTCCCCTTTCCAACCCCCAGTGTCCTTTTCCTTCCGATTGTTTCTCGTCGATGCTTCCCTTGTATCTCTGTGCAAATCCTCTGGCACCTATTTTTCCTCTGCTTCTTTTTCTTCTTCCAATTGTGTCCCTTGCTACCCTTCACCGTTCCTTTGACCTTTGCGCTAATTTTTGCTCTCTCCACCACCCTCTACTGCGTCCACTTTTTTCCTCGTCATCCCCCGTTTGCCCTTCTTTGCGACTCCCCACTTCGCACCCTCTCCATCGCGTTTCCCGCGCTCTCCCCTGACCTCCCCCTGCCCCTTTTGCGGGACATAACGAACCCATTTTCGGTGCCGCGTGTATCGAGAGGTTTCGAGTACACTGGCCTAGATACAGCCCCGGGAACGGGGTTCAGGAGTCCTGAATTTTCCTCTCAAATATCGACGCTCGGGTACCAGATTCGTGAGGGAGACAAGAGAAATTTTGTAGAATATTTCGAAACTTTTGCCTGCGTTTTCTTGGACATCTGATCTTTTGAAACGCAAATTATCCTTCTCTTTAATTATGCAATTCTTTAAGATTCTGCTTGCTTAAAAACTCGAATCTTCGAATGATACCTACGAGCTCTTATGCAAATTCATATTTTTATAAAGATAACTATGAAAGTGGAAGCTAACTAATTTACATCAACTTCTAAATGATATAAGCTCTATTTTGTCTTCGATTTTCATTGATTTTGCATATTATGTATTTTGTATAGTCAAGATTGTCGAAAATACATGAAGATCTGCAGCGTAGGAATAACAAATGCCATTGACTAGTTGTGAATATTTTAGATGTCCGTCAAAACACCTAAAAAATTTTGTTATTCTACCGAAGGCATCGATGACAAGAGAAAAATGTAGAATTAAATTGTGTAACTATGATATTATTTGTAATAGTACGATAGATTGTACGGTATAATATGTACCTCAATACCGCAGAAGTCAGTCGTACAATCTGCGCACGCGCAGGTTCAGAGTGGGAGACGATTCCCCCCACTACTACTCGCGAAGGGACCTTGAGCATTCGAAACTTATGAACTGGGGTATAACTAAAGTGTTGTATAACAAGCTGGTGACTCAGAATACTCATAAGAGTATAGAATGTAAGAAGCGAAATAATTCAGTAAAACAATTACAATTTTTAAAGATAATTTCCAATATTTATCACTAGCTTCCTGTATCAATGATTCATGCTCTATATATTTAATACCCTGTACGCGGAAGAGTCGGCGAAAGGCGTCTCGCGGTATATGCAAAAGCATATACGTTCCGATGGCCGAAATCGAGCTCGTCCCACGAGAGCTGTTGCGCAAATCGCAGACGAAAGCGAGCCGTTATCTCGGCGCGTCACGAGAGAGTGAAAAAAACGGGGAGAGGCAGAAGGATATTCGGCTGATTATCTTAACGACACACCGCATACCTACGCATCCTTTCACCGATAATATATTTAACACATCGTCGCTTTATGCTTTAAAAAGCAAAAAGAGAAATCGAGAGGGAAAGCAGCGGTGAACACGAGCGATCGATTCACATTAACCAAGAATTTGTCTCTTGAAATTCAGCGCCCGCCCTCTTTCTCGCGCTGCCCGCTGGCTCCTCTAGAGAACTCCAAGAAGATTTCTGAGTGAGAGCTTGTATCTCCGATCTGGAGGACACATGTCAACCCGAATAAGCTCGCGAGGGAGGACAGGCACGAGTCCACAAATAATCTCCACGATCTTTTATTTTACCTCGAAATGTGTTCAAATATTGCTCCGGCCGCTAAGAGCAACGATGGTCATGGGCAACAGCTAGAGCATCCGCGTAGCAGCGCTAGAAGAGTGGGGTAGTGGCTACTGTTATTGGGCAGGACTACCACGACACACGTTCATAGATTCCCCCACTCCTTCGCTTGAGAACGCGACTCGTGTTGCTCCGAGCGCAAGAGCAATCACGCTACTGCTTTCACGAGCAAATCCCTGAACAGGCCTGGTTTATAGGGTCAAGAGGGGATGGACGAAAGGTCCTTCTTCAGTCCTCGATCGAGTCCCATTCTCCTTGAATGGAATCGGCCATCGACGGATCAACAAACGTTTCAATGAAAAACAGCCGAGCCAGGGTATTTTTAGCGATGGATTGCATTTGGTGCTCGAGTTCATGTGTCTCGGGTTTTACGAGGCGAATACACGTGCATCGGGTGGCAAGCACGGGGAGGTTCGTTGCGCCCAGAGAGCGAGCTTGCAGCCCCAACTGGGTCAACGTGACACCGACGTCCTCGACGCACGTGCAAACATCTCGAAACGCGACACGCATGTGCAGCTCCCCTTGAGGAGTTCGCGGTCCTAGATTTCGCACTCTGCAATCAATGCCGCTGGAAGCGTCCCGCTTTTCAAATCCCCTGGAAGAGCTACAGGATTGTTTCGTTGTAAACTCGCCACTGTGTCACTTGCTCGCTTTCATATTTGGCGAGATGGAGATAAAGCATCTAGACCTGACTTAACTTTAGGAGTCATTTTCTATGCTCTGCAGACTTGTCTCTTATAAGGAATGGCGAGATTATAGCGAGTGAGGTCTGTAGAGAAGTTTTGTTGGACTATGTTTGAGACTGTTGGCGAAGAATGATCCTATATAATGAAGCTTAGGTCATTGCACTTTGCTTTCCTCTTATTTGTGAAAGAGAGATATAAAATTTACTTGATATACGCTCATCAGTGTCTTTTAAATTTCTACAACTCTCGGAATTACTGTTTACATAATTAGTCACCAGATTAATTCTAGAAATATATATCTTACGCCATGTGAATTCCCGTTGACGAGACTATAGCGAGTAGAAACAGCACTGTGCTCGTACCTTTTGGCAGCTATGTGCCTCCACCATTCCAGAAATGTCCACTTTGACCCGTTTTATCTATCCTCCACCACTTTCCGCAGCACTCACACATTCAAAGTGGCCTAGCACGGCGCAACGTGGCGGAACACTCGATATTCCGCGGCGCGGACGCGCATTCCCGAATCGAACGTGTGTCGTCGGTCCGCGCGGACTGTGAAAAAGGACAAGCAGAAGAGCCAGAAACGAGGAACGAACGAACGAACGAACGAGCGAACCGAGTGAAAGTGCGAGACGTCTCGAATTCGCGATTAGAGGGGCCAGAGGAGGGGGGAGGGGCGAGGGCCAAGAGACGAGCGCGTGCTCGCGTCGACAGGCCCCGAAAAAGGCGAATCACCTCTCGAACCGAGTGTTGCCGGTTGACGAGAGGTGAACAGCACGAGCCTCTGTCCGAGCTCCGCGCCAAATGTTTGCGAAATGACGTGAAAACCCACTTGGGGTCTGACGAGTGGGGTGAGCTTCAAAACAAAAGGGTATTGCCGAGATGAATATCTTTGCGTCATCGATGTTCCTTAAATTTAAAAACGTTAAACTTTGGATTAAAGATTTAGGAATTTTTAAGTATCTAAATATTTCCAAGTACTCAAATATTCAGACTTTGAGATACGAAAATGCTGAAATGTTAAAATTCGTGAATAACTTGATCAAATAACTCGATCAGTTTTCATGCTACGAAGAAAGAAACTGGTCGCGTGAAGGTGGCTGAACTGGCTAGGGGAATAATGCACAGCAGTTAGAAGAACTGCGCGAGGAGATGCGCGCTCTACCTGAGCCGCGATGCACACCGATGCATTTTTCAGCCCCCTATTCATTCGCGTGCAGTGGCTGCTGTGACCCACTTCCATCTCAGGGAATAAACGGCACACCACCCACGCACGAAGTCCTCCAGCCTGGTTCGAGCCACGTTCATTGACGTGCTGCGTTGTTGTCCCAGCGAATCCCCCGCGAGATTTTTCTCCGTTCTTCACGATCAAATCCCCCGTCGATGCATTAAACCTCTTACTATGTTGTTTATTCGAGTTCGGCTTTCAAGTGACGTATTAACTTGATTTCTTGTATTTCTGGTACTCGAAGCGACCGACTCGATCCCCTCGTTTCTGGAATCTGAACTGGTTCACTTGGGTCAGAACATGTGGAACGGTGAAAGAGTTCCTTCACCCTTTCAGTAGGGGAAGAAAAATTCTTAGCACGCGCTGTGGGAAGAAATCTTCTGGATAAATAGTCGCTGTGCACTGAACTAAAGTCGATACGAATGACTAGAAGATTTCCTCACAGAGAGAATTTGTACTACCCTTCGTAAAGGGATGAGGAGCCTCGAGTTTTTAATTGCTTTGGACTAGAATGAATGCCGACGCCAGGCAGCGAAGAAAGCACAGTAAAAGCAGAAAGTGGAACAGCGGGATCGAAAGCCTCGTTCGGAAACTAACAGACATTTATGAGACACTGGAATCCGAGGAACGGCAGGTATCTCGTATTTTGTCGAGGCTCGTATCGAGCAACCGCGCCGCCCACACGACCCAATGCGATCACCGACAAATTGAACGAATTAATGGGGAAAACTGTTGCGCCGACCGCGAAAGAATTCGGGGAAGAACGGCGCTAGGGACTTTTGGCCGCGCGCGTCAAGGCACACAGACTGCACTGCCACCTGTACCTAGGAATCAATGAATATCCATAGATAGCACCCACCATGGATTAAATAAAATATACAACACTACAAGTTCTTGTTCCAATGTATGTAGAATCACAGCTGACTGTAGACTAGCCGAACGAAAAACAGCAACACTGCTAGAGTCTGATTTTGCACTAGATAGAGACGCACAATGCTGTGTACTCTTTCTATTCTAACCAGTGGGTTAATCATGTTTCCATGCCGCTATCTTATTATGTTATTGAATTACGTATAAGCTACTTTATCACGCAGGAACTTGAATTTACCCTTTTTAAGAGTAATTCCAAGAAAAGGTGAGAATATCATCCAGCATGTATCGAGGTAGCACTGTTTCTCGCAAAATTCTCAGCGATAGTTTCACTCGGACCTAGTGACTTCTCTAGAAAGCGAGTTCAAAGTTCAAAGGAGGTTGAAAATTTGTTTGAAGGCCCCAGCGAGCACAATGCTCTCCGAACGGGCCTGGAACGTCGGTCCCTGGCCGAATCGGCTGAGTTTGCCGGATGCCCGAACCTGTCTCCTCCAGCGGCACGCACGCCGCTTCATCGAGGCTCCGCCACGCGTGGAAGTCGTTTACCCCTCGGAGTTATTTGGCCCCTTCGCAGCGAGCAACGCTCGGAACAACGCGTTCCGACCAGCAGACGAAGAGTGACACAACGCGCCACAGGGACGAGAATCGAGCGTGTTTATTGCCGGGGAGAGGGGCCGAAGGAAGTCGAGGGGAGGAAAGAAATCCGTCGGTGAACGACGAGGGTATCCCTCCTCGACCAACCATGGAATTGCTATTTTTGAGAATCGGGTTTCCTTCATTTCTTGCTTTAAGACTTTTCTTGGCTCACCAGAGGAATTTTAAACTGAAAAAAGAACCATAAACTGATGATCCAGATACTATTACAAGGTTCTTTAATACCTTGCTTATTTTCACTATGATATCATTCGTTATTTTGCGATATCTAATAACAAATATTTCATAAAAACTGTTCACTTGAATTTAATTTTGACGTATCCCTCATCCAGTACAATCTCATAAAGAAGTCTCATCATCGAAGAAAAGTATGCAGTGCAAAACACTGTGACTAAAAATCCCTATTCATCACATGGAAGAATGGAAATCGTCTTGAACGAGAGAAGAAGCTTGTCAAGGAGTCAACCATAGAAGAAAGAGCATCGTGACGGGGACTCAGCTGATGCCTGAGCGTGTGTGCGTGTCCACAGGAAGGTAGTAGGATGGAAAAGGAAGGCGGAACACGAGGTGGATAAATCGTAGGAAGGATAGAAGGAGAGGTCGAAAAACGAGGCAGCGTGGCCACAAAAAACCGAGTCCCTGAGAGGGACAGAGTTGGATGATGGGGGGGAGATGCGACACACGCGCCAGGGACACGCGTGCTGATGTGGCGAGAAGGAGACGAGGAACTACATCCAGGAGGGGGAGCAGAAACAGGTAGAAGGGAAGGCCCGAAGAAGTCCAAACAAGGAAGAGAGACAGAACGAGGCCCGGAGCTGGAACAAAATCTGAAGCCAAAAAAATAGAATGAGTCGAGATGGAAGACTGAAAAGTAGGCGGAAAAACTGGCAACGAGGGAGTGGAAGAAGAGAAGTGGGCTGAAGGGTAACAGAGAAGGATGGCCAGTGAAAGTCACCGAAAAAAACAGGGCGAGAAAGAGGGCCAAGAGGATGAGGTACCGAAGGTGGGAAAGGTGGGAGGGAAATAAAAAGGTTTCTCTTTCTCAGACGCAGCGTGCACGCGCGCGCGTGATTTTAGGCGCTCTGCCTTCCCCTCGTTCACGAGGGTCCCCCGAAAACGACGTGGAGACCTTCGTATGGCAACTTGGCCGACGACGGGACGTATTCCGCATACGTAAACTGTCTCTCTTCTCCTACGAATCCGTTGGCGTCTCACGAATTTTCAGAGAACGTCCGACTCCTTGACGAACCCAAGGCCTCTACCTAAGGAATGCTACCTTCCTACAAGAACTCTGGTTTTATCCGTTCACTAAAGCAAAAACAGGAAAAATAGGTTGGAAAATACTTTCCAAGTCTGATCGAACACAAAGTATATTTCGAGCACAGGTTCTGTTGGAAGTACAACTTGGCTTTGGTTCTTCCTGGTAGAACATTTTTCAATTGCGTGGGACGGAGTTAAAAACAGATGCTTATGTTTTGTAGGTTTTGACTGATTTTCTAGCACTGTCCCGTCGATGAGTTTTATTGGCGAGATCCTCTGGCCATTTGATGGACATCGGTGTGCAACGTACGCAAATAAATGACCTACAAGGTGGAAGGAGAAAAACTCCCTGGGATCGTAAAAATATCATGGAAATGCGAGTCGTGTTAAGTTTCTAAGAAAAATCGCGGTCGAAGAAATTTTCCAAGCGCTCTGCTTCAATTTTTCTCGGCGATGCTGGGGATAAATAAACGATAAATCGCTCTCGACCGTAAATGCATTAGCAGTGGTTGATGTACCTCGCTGTAAAGTTTAGTATTTTAAAACTGGGGAGAAAAATAGTTAAGCCTTTTTCGAGTCACTTCGATAGGTGTCTAGATCAGAGGCAAGTATTTAACTTGTCCGTGCTTATAAGCGTGCCGCTAGGCTCTTACGACCATGGCCTTAATCGCAATGTATACTGATATGCACGCGGTGCACATCACCTTCCACTGCGCTTCGAAAACCCATAAACTCCTTTTATCTTCGCTCTCCAGCAAAGTTAAACACGCTAGCAACCAGCCGATATATTTTCCTGGGTACATTTATTAAACCACTTTTCTTTTTTGATTGAGCCATTTATTTTAAAGGGATCGACAAGAATTTCATAATGCATTTTTCTTTCGGCTTAAAAATCGTTTCCATAAAAATCTAGTATTAAATATCACCTTCATGAAAATCTGATTTCATAAAAAGCTAATTTTTATGAACACGGCATAAAAAGGTTAACCTGTAGATAGGCGACAGGTAGATTTGTAGAATTAAAGAAAGTCAGTTGGCAGAACTGCAAGAGGAAGGCGTCGGTAACCTGTGCACGTAAGTCTTATCTTTATATATTTTCTTTATATATTTATACTGTTTATAATTAAGCTAACAGTGTTCGTGAGGCTAGAGACATAAAAAATTTGTGAGTACATAAAATAGTGAATGTGCCACGTGCCCATTCAGGGAAATGTAACCTAAAAATTAAGTGTGCAACCACGTGATACGGAAGTGACGAACACAGTGTGTTGATACTTAAGAACTTAGAAGATTCGTATTTCATACTATGAAGCTACCACATAAAAATAGTGTCTTTGAAAAATGATCTATTTACAATGATAGTACCCACTGAAAATAGATCTCCTGAAAATAGTGACAGACAGGAGAAAAGACCTGTGCCACACCACAGAGAAGTTCTCTTAAAAATAGTATTATTCAATTGCAATGAAGTATAATTTTATATAAGAAATGTTATGAATCCAAAGAAGCAGGAAAGGATTTGAAATGACTCTATGCTTCGTTACAATGTAAGTACAGAATCGTTAATTGTATGTAAAGTTACACTCAATCAAATTAATTAAGTATCTAATATAATAACGTTAAACAATATTTGATCTTAATTAGCGAAACAACAGCAGAGGTAACAAGCATAAGCAACGTCATAGAAATCTAGAAAAGAAACTTCTCTGTATTCTGTATAACAAATGGAAAACAGCAATGTTCACATTATGAGACCCTCCTACAAGAAGAAGACTACATCAAGCATCGAAGACACTTCACAAAGACAACAGATTCAACCTGTATAAGCAATGCTTTTCAATAATAGCAATAGTAAATTTCTATTTATTATTATAATAGTAATAGTATCTATAATAGCAATAGTAAATTTCTTTCTATTACTATTAGTGATATAAACACAGATTAAATATCAAATATTGAAAATTGCAAAACGTGTTCATCATTGTACAAAACAGAGAACAATTGGTGGCAGGTACTTTATGTAACAGAAGGGAAGAAAATCACGAGTGTAAAACACGCGCTTGACCTTAGCCAATCGTTGGTCTTCGAGGTCGACGGATCAATCGTCTTCAAGAGGAAAACAAGAACCACTTTGCATAGCGAGAACTGCGCCTTATCTCCGCGCAAGGAGTAACAAGAAAAGTTTCCGTTCGGGTTCATAATCTATGGAAGATTGCGCTTCAGCCATAAGGACATGTGTCCACCAATATCTCTTGATTTTCATTTCCATAGAATCTAACCTCCACGTATCGTTCTTAAATTAGCACAAGTGGAGTACTCTCTCAATCTGTTGCAACAAAAAAATTCGATAAAAGGATCCAAGCTCATAATCTTCGAGATATTAAGAAAAAAAGCAGTCATCTGAGAGTCTTCGGGTTATCGACTATCGGCAGA
This sequence comes from Calliopsis andreniformis, assembly GCF_051401765.1. Taxonomy (NCBI): domain Eukaryota; kingdom Metazoa; phylum Arthropoda; class Insecta; order Hymenoptera; family Andrenidae; genus Calliopsis; species Calliopsis andreniformis. The sequence continues at coordinate 9,987,756 of NC_135068.1, read as the reverse complement.
CGTTCGATTAACAGGATATGTCCTGAGATATTTGGATCGTAACCGCGCTTTGAGAAATACTGATCCAAATCGCGACCACTGATTCACCAGACGTCGCTCTATCGTACAATGCACTTTCCTAGTGCTATTCCAAGGCAAAATAATCGTCGAGATAACGAGCACTCCAAATACGTTCGTTTTTACACCTTCGAAGTGATTGGCGCGATAAGATAAAGCGATTCTGCACCATCGATCGATTCAATGACTGTCAGACCGAAAATCCTTATCGCTCACCTGTTTTCCATGACTCTTATGACGCTTGCGAGTTCACAGGGGAAAGGACGAGGGGGAAACGCGAGGAAAAGACGACTCGATGGCACAGGGGAGTGGTGAAGCTTCTCGCGACACGGACGACTTCGATCCAGGCCCACGCGTTACATGTCGATCGAGGCGAAACGCTGTGAGAGGCATGCAACGAGCACGAAGCGTGGGAATGAAGTGCAAGGCGCCTCCGCGATGCACATGTACCCGATCGCATCGACGATGACAACGACACGCGCCTCGCGTCGCCTCGGCCCGCGACTTCAAGCCGCAAGAGGACAGCCTGACCACACGATGGGAAAACGTCGATATGAAACCGACACGACTGTCTCTGATGGTTCAGAAAAATCTTTATGGAATGAGTTTCGTCTGGACAAAGTTTAAACTTGTCATCAGGAGTTGATACTGTGCATTGGTGGTCAGATAGAGAGTGGTGCCATTGCTATATGGATTTGAGTGTTGAACGTTCAAACCTGGAATCTCTGTGGATTGAATACCTTCAGATAAGACTTTGAAGGAGTTCTAGAGTGAAGTACCTTTTTCAGATTAATCTGGATTAGAATCTGTGTTATCCCATAGGTTGCTAAAATAAGGCAGAAGGAAAAGGTAAGTTTTGCATGTCATTTTTTTAACCTGTTACGTCACTTGCTCTTCACATTGCTCCGATCTCAACTAAGTAGCAGTGCTCTTGCTCATGGGAGCCCAGGTGCGCAGGCTTGCACTAGACCAAGAGCGACCACGCCAGCACTTAGAACGACGACTATCAAGGTGCTTAGTGTGGACAGAGACGTGACGTTGCTCGTTGCTTGTCGGAGTACTTTCATTGCTGTTATACAACCGCGGATCGAGCGACCGACCGCTGAAAGGAGAAATGGGAACACGCAGTGGTTCTCGCGCGAGCGAGCCATCCGATCGATCGTCGACTCTTCGCGCAGAGAACCGTGTTTCAATGGGTCTCTGGACGCCCCGAATTGCGATGGCATTCCGAACGGCAGTCCCACCAGCAGATTTCGAAACGTAACAATTCTTTGCAACAGTGTCTACGCTTTGGATGACGCCGATGGCTAGACTGTGACAGTAGCTGAGCCCCGAGATACGCCTTTAGATCTGAGGAAAGCTAACAATCAGAGCGAAGAGCGAAGCTTCAGCAAGAGGTAGACAGTTGTTCTAGGATCTGCTCAGCTGACCCACGTGATAAGGCACCACAGCAGGTGGGACTCCAAAACGCAGTACATGGTAAGATAACAGGTCAGTGACGAAGTCCAGGGTTTATGGCTCGCAGCTTTTATCGTGGAAGGAAATCTCGGTAAACAGATAAAGAAGCATTGGCGAATTCACCTCGGCGCAACATCGCATTACGAAAGCACCGATTGGTCGTTGCGTTGTCTGGGTGTCATCGGCGAGGATGACGAAGTTCAGCGAACATTCGCACGTGGAAGCGTCAGGTCGACGACTTCGCCACGAAGCAAACACGTGTGCCTGTTCTTTCTCAGCTCCTCTGTAGAGGTGGCTCTAGGCGCTTGCAAATATTTTACCTCGTGTCGCATTTATTGAGAGATTACTTTTGTGTTCCCAGATAAGCTGTTAGGGACAATATTATCATTTGAACCAAGAAGAGGTGTCCAATAACATGGTGCCTTAAGTTATACAGTGATCCACTGAAAAGAGAACATCTCCAGCGATTGAGCACCGTCCGCAAGAGCAGAACGAAGGTGAGTTTTATCTCGCGGTGTTCTACCCAAGGCTTCGTGTAATCTCGGCCGCGGAGAAAGTGGAAAAGTGTATCACTGACTTCATTCCCTATATACTCGGTGACTTGATGTATCGATGCCCACGCGTTTCACTGGCTTCGCGGTTCCCAACAATCCTCAACCGGTATTTAAAAAATCGGACAATTTCACTAATCGCTCTCACAGGGATTGAAGACACAGAGACTGGAACTCTATCTACTGTGCAGTTCGCAACATAGTCCATTAATAGACTCAACCAGCAGCTTAAGAAGATTGCAAACTCGTTCTTCAACTTCTCAGCTGAGGTTCAGAAGATTCCTCGTAGAAAAAAGGATTGAATATCGATACTCCGGCAGGACGGTGGACGATAACGAATGCAGCAACAGTAATGCAGCGTGCACGCTCGTCTATTTTCAGAACACGGTCTAATATTAATCTGGACGATAGCAGCCACTAAAATCGATATCTCTCGACTGAACTGGGTCAAACAGTTGCGCGCATTCTGTCGTTATTTTTATATCGCGAAATTCACAGTCCAGTCTCTTGTTGACGACCTCCCTCTTCGCTATCAAATGAACTGGAAAGTCAGCTATATTCACCGACGAAGATTTTTCTGATGACTCGCCAGTGTTTTACGATGTTTGAGGACGTGGACTCGTTGAGGACTCTTTCCTTAATACTTGTGCCTCATTTTGAGTCGCCAAGAAGAACTGCGCACCGTTAAGATGAAGAAGAGGCCTCGTTGGTTCACATTACTCGTTATTTGTTACTAACGATGGCCTGTCTTTCCACCCAGCATGTGGGGCGTTTAATTCTCATTCATGAGCGCGAACAAAGTTACGCCGTGGGCTGGTGATCCGTCATAGTTGTTTGAAGAAGCAGATGGCGGATGTTTGTACCTTTTGCGAGGCAACTATGACCATTAGGAAGAGGGCAGGTGAGGAACACAATTAGGATCCAGTTTGATGCATTTTGGTGTGAACTTGAAACTAGTGGGAGCTACAAAGAGATGATCTGAACGTTTATGCGTTAGATCATGGGTGCACCTAATTCTTTGGAATTAATTAGGATAGTTGGTGCTCGAAAATATTTCACAAGCACTAAATGGCACTCGAGAAACCACTAACAGCTCACTTCATGAAAAGGAGTCCACAAACCCTCCTCGTATAATGTAATGCAGCCATACAATGCAATTTGAACCAATTGCATGGTCGCAATTACGCCAAGCAGAAGGGAGAGGGGACCTACAGTGGCACTTCTCCCTGAAATTTCCAAGAATCGAACCAAGGTCCAAGATAAAACCTTTCACAGTACATTTCGTAAACATATACAGCCTGAAATGATTAAAGCATTAATTGCTATTCGATCGTGCATGGTAATTTTCTTGTTCTCTTAATTTTACGCAAAATCGCGGGAGAAAGGACGGATTTATGCCGTACCCAATCCTATTTATACCACAATGTTATTACCGCCTATTCAAACGCGAATGTTGCTTCGGCAATATAACAACTTTAAACGCGATCATATTTATTAAAGGCTGCTGAATGGCCATCTACGTGCATTAAAGCCAGTAAACGCTTAAGCCTTCCCGATCCTCTTAGTAGGAACGACGCAGGACCCTTACAGCCTTGGGGGAATCGATTTTTCAGTTTCTGCGACTCCTTGCGAGCCTCTTCGGTCACTTTGAAACATCCTCCAGCGTCGGCTTCCACGATTATGCACTGTGCCTCCTAAACGAATGTACTTTATAATGCACTTTTATTACCTCTAAGCTCTCGTAAAACTTTCATCCAAAATACTATAAAAATAAGCCAAACTGATACTTCGCATCGTCGTTTGCTCAGATCCCGAGCTATTTGCGACACACGACGATTTTTACCTAAGCCTGACGCAACGTCGTTTAGAGTTGCTGCACGTTTTCGATCAGGCTTAAACGATGTCATCAAGCTCGGTGAGCATAATTGGAAAAACATCGGGTTAAGCAGCTTAAATTGATATTGGCTATTTCATTACGTTACATCGTTCTCTTTCTCTTATATGGAAATCATGATTCCTCGAGCTATTTTGTGTGGTATCTGGTTTATGGCTACCTTCATGAAACAGTAGTCTCGTTGAGAGCTACTAGGTAATTGTGTTTATTTTTCGTAAGAGGAGAACTGATCAATTCGAGCCTGCGAATTGTGCGATTAAGTCCACTTGGATCAAGGCTACGAAATTGTTCGCGAGTGTTCAAGGCTCATGCAGCGATGCACCGCTGCATCGCGCTAGGAGTCCGCTGGGAAGCACCGACGCGCATCCTGCAGCTTCATCCTCACGAACCGTCGGTTACATATTTTTCTTCGAGAGTCGAGGCAGGCGAACGCATCGCGTTCTCGAGGCCACGGGTCGAGTCAGATAAGATATAATTATTCTTGTCGCAAAAATGGCTGAATCCAGTCCGCCTCCCCCCGCATCTGCACTTTCTTTTTATACGTTTTCTCCTCGTCTACGTTTCTATTCCTCCTTCTCCCCTCTCACCGTTGCAGAGGCTTCATTGAGTCCTGCGAGATTATTTTGGGCCCCCGATTAATCTTCTTCTTGGCAAGGCTGGAAACATTCTTGCTCTTATTCAGACCCTCGAAACGTGAAGTCGATCAAAGGCTCGTTTTTTACGCTCCCGCAGAAGTTGAAACCTGCTCTCAGTTCTGTTCGACTCCAAGGTCGCTAAGTTTTTCCGTGAAAATGAGTATCGCCGCAGATTACGTTATTTAAAAGTCGTGATACACGCATCGCGTCAGGCGATACCAGCGACTCGGTTCGCAGAACGACTCGCGAAATTCGGAGCGATTAACATACATACGGGATATTTAAAAAAGTGACGTCAAGGGAAGCACAGGCCGCAGATTAAAAACGAAACAGGAAAAATAGGGGCGCCGACGATGTTTTGGAGACGAGAGGTCAGAACCTCTGATACTCCTCAGAGGAGGAGCATCCGAAAATTCTGCTTGCATCCGTGCTCGCGCGAACGTGTCGATCGAGTCCGCCTTATCTTCGTCGAACACTTGCGCAATAAAGTCGAGCGGGTTCAACCTTCGGAGCAATTGAGTAAATTTGCAGAAGCGTTGAACTTCGGTTCCCGTCGAATTTCAGAAATTTGGAAGCAGTGAGCAAAGACGCCGAATGTTTAGGAGCGTTCTCGGAGAGGGGAATTTCCGAGAGCAATGACGTGGAAAGGAGGAACGATATCCTTGAGGAATGTTTTCCGACGTTGATTCCCGTGGGCAAACTATGCCACGGCGTCCCGAGTTATCGCACCACAAATAAAGAGACAGATATCGCGATATCGTTCCGCGACACGGAGATTAAAAGCGGAAGATCCGGCAAACGGAGCGCCGACCGGGAAAAGGAGCACGCGATGGCCACCAACAGATAATTTACGGACTTCTGGTGACGTTGGAGAATGGTGAAGTTTCCTCTACTAAAGAATTTTGTGTGCGACTAAAACTTACACCTAGACAAATTTTTAAACCTTTCAATTCTTCTAAATTGAAGATTTCAAGATCTATAAGTTTTCCTGTTTCCAAATGTTCAAGCTGCCAAATGTGCCTAGGATTTGCGATGAACGAAAGAGGTTACCAAGTACGAAGTATCAAATTGAACTAACCAAAGCATTTCACTGGGATAAGCGGCATACGATCGTAGCTGAAAAAGCAAGCCTTCCTCGAGTTCTTCTGTTCTTGACCCAGTTAGAGACGAAAGGGTACGGTTGCAACAATTCCAAGCGGATTTGCGCGGCGACGGCGGGCTGTTCAAGCGTTCACGCTGCCGTCGAAGGTGGCAGTCGTTGACTATTTATTCATTACGGAGCCAGGGTAGCTGTTCTCCCGGTGCGATTGCCGCGTGCTCGGCCACGTTCCGTTTCAAAGGCGTTATAAATAACCACTCGGCCCCGCGTATATCCGTGATTACGATCACGGAAGATAGCAAAGTGCATGGCAGTCACGTTGCGTTTGGTCCAGCCACTGTGACACAAGCTTCCTTCGCTTGGACTCCTCTATGGAGTGACGTTACCATCTGGACGATCGCTGGATGGACCAACCTGAGTGGCATAATTTAATACACACTCGTACTCGATATAGTCCCGCAACTTATTAGGGACAGGCTTGAAGGATTTAATAAGTTTCGAGGGTTTTTCATACTGATGATTTGAAATTACTTTCGGCTGACCAATTAAGGTTATATAGAGGCTTCAGTACAGCGAGTCTCATTGATTCGTAGGCTAGTTACATTTTAAAAATATGAATATTATTAATGTAACTAACTTAACTGGAAGATAACTGGAGGTGAAGAAATTGATCGTTTATCAAACAAGAGGTCAGTAATTTCCAAAATTAAGGGAGTTAGGGGCGAGCTTATAACGAGTGAAGTCTGCCACAAATTTTGGAGCAACCAGAAGTGTGGCTTTTTTCTGGCACGGAAGACAGAGGCGAGCACGAGTACGATGGTGCATTAACTCGTCCGTGGCGAAATCGAGGCTGCACGCGAAATCAGTGTCCAGCGGGATTATCAGCTGATTAAGAGAGGCCACGTCGGATCCGACGCGGCATCCTTTGCTGGGGCTCGTCTGGGACCGGTTCTCGAAAGCGTGCACTTCGACAGAGAGCGCGCATAAAACAAGAGGAAACGCCCCTCCCTCGGAAGAAAAACAATGTATAATTTCGAGATTTACGGACGAGCACGTCTGCCCGGCCAGCAGAGAGAAAGAGAGAGGAGAGCGAGCAGCAACGGTGACTGACTCCTTTACAATTTATAATCCGAACATTACGGCCGATTACATCGAACGCCCGTGGCGATTGAATCTTAATAATTGCATTCTGAGCTTACCAGGGCCCGCAACAATATGCTCGAACGCATAAAAAGCTCCCTGCCCCCTTCCTGCGAGGAGCACTAATTTTCTCGCGATCCTTTTCTTCCCTCGCCCGCTGTCCTCCCCCTCCTGTTACCTTCCACCGCCATTTTTCCCCTTTTTCAGCGCCGAGTCGCAGGTTACGCCGCGATTTCACGCCGCATACAAATTCGCCGAGAGGGGACGGGAGGAGTAATAATAAAAGTAAACGTATGCAGGCCGATGCAGTTATTTAGCTAATGACGTCGAGCGTTCCAGGGCCGAGTTCTTTAAGAACCCGCCACAACAAGGCCCGATAATTCGCTGGGCCAGGCGAAATCGTGGGAATGGGTCCTGATCCCAGCTTCGCGTGCGCCGAGAGCTGCGTGATTTTCAAGCAAATTTCGGCCGAACTCGGGGCTGCTATTTTCGAGGTAGTCGCCTGACGCTAATATTGCACGCATTCGGGCTAAATTGTCTCCTGCTCGAGAGCAGGCCCTATTTCGGAAATGGGCTGTATGGGTACTGGGAAGAGGCTAAATTGGGATGTTTCGGAAACCACGGTAATAGAAATTGCATGTAGGTCTCTTATATCGAGTGAAGGCTACATGTCCTCTAAATTCGTCAAGACGTCTCATATGTTCAACCAGAGAATATTATATAATTGTTTTTAAGTGAAATCAACAACTGTTGCCCAAGATCGAACAATTTTGTTATTACGATTGCCACTGATTCGCAAGTCAATTAGGCATGCATAGTTGACACCAGTCATTGTGTGAAAGCTGCTTAAACAGGGAGCAGGAAGGGGACCTCGAAAAGAAGCGGGTCGATTTTATGAGGGCTCATTATCAGCTTTACTCTCGTTCTCCTGCTCGGCTTCGTCTTATTGTTGACCGCTGGAAACGGACTCGGCCTTTCGTCGGCATTTTTTCCAACGATAAATTCGCCATCAGGATCGGCGCAATCGTTGCGATAATATTCATGGATCATGGAACCGCAAGCTCACAATAGAGTTCCCCTACATTTCTCTCTTACAATCGCAAGTTACTGACAAACGCTATCTTCTTTTTTATTTAGCTTTTTCTTTCCGTATGCCACATCGTATTGTCTTTGAAAGCAAGGACGATCGAGCTAGAAAGCGAGGCAAGGTTACTCCGCGGCCCTCCCACAAAAACGAGCGATCCAGCTTAATGAAATGTATCGAAAAGAAACGATCGTTCGACGAGTATCAAATGCGCTGTTGATCGGCCACGTGTTACTTAAGCGCCTAATTAGCCTTCGGCCGCGAGACGAGGAGAGACTGCGGTTTACGGAAAAGGAAGGAGGCTAAGCGGCCCAGAAGTGTAGAGGAGTGTGGAGATGCTAGGAACACGCGGTCGAAAGGTCACGAATGGCACGCACGATTCCTGATGTCTGACAGTGGGAAACGCCGTTCGCCTCGTGGAATTCTTTTGTTTACGCAGTTTACGATTGGGGGAGGATTCGCAGAGGTTTATTTTGTGCTATCTGCTAATCATATTCGTTAACGTCTACAAACGTTCAACGTACAGTTTGCATTAATCACTTCAAGATAAATTTGGCGCGGATTATCTCTTTCAGATAAATCTGGAGTGGATTATCTCTTTGAGATAATTCTAAGGTAACGAATGTAAAATAAAGAAGACTTCTTTTTGAAATAAACTGTCTTTTTTAAATAAACCTGAAGCACGCTATATTCTTGAGATAAATCAGGAGCAAATTATCTGTTCGAGATAAACCTAGTAGGAAGCCCCCAAATAATCACCTCTCCTTAAGAACCTTTCCAGTAAGGTTGAAAATCAGTTCTGATAGAAAAGCCACGGCACCACGTTGAGAATCGAGGATCAATAAACGCAAGTAAAAGTCACTGGCGATCGAGTGCCGCGTTCAATGATCGAAATTCCCGTGTACCAGGTCGCGTGACTATGCAAATCGACTCGCGGCGACCGGCAGTGACAGTGTAATAATACTGTTACCACTTACTACACGATGATGTTTGCGCGGTTCGCCGGCGATCATCGATCACGTGCGGTCTTGAAATTCAATAAAAGAACTCTCTTGTCCACCGTGCGACCGGATTGATGATCTGCCCGTGGAAAAAACTCAACGGTCCACGGCGACCTACGATTACCTACGCGCCGCGTGATTAATGCCGGCTTTTGCGTTTATTATTAAGCACGCCACTTTTCTCGTATCGTGACTCGCCGATATACAGGCTCGCGCAAAACACCTGTCCATGCCTATGAGACCCGCATATACTTCTTTCGAACAAAGAAAGGGATACGAATGTTTTAGCGGGTACTGTGAATACACACATCCAAACAGGTAATGTGTCTGAAAATTGGAGCATTTTTTGGATGGCCAAGAAACTCATATCGAGGCGACCGAGCGTTCTCGCAGAAAACATACCTTGAAATTAATTTTGCAATGACTATAACGAATGATGCAAATGAAGCACAGAGTTGTACTTGCTCAGGGCGCTCCTAAGAAGCGTGAACCAGAATCGAAATCAATTAGAAACGCTCTGAAGGTCGTGAGCAGGCCGAAGAGAGGAGGCACCTATGATGAAAAGTGAACGCGCGAAAGACAAAATCCGCCGGCAGCTTTTTGCATGGTTTGCTGCGATTTAAAGTCCATTTGCACGATCACCGCCGCGCCACTCAGCTTTGATCATCGACAGCCAAAAAACTTAACGATCGATGAACGCGTGGCGTCCCATCTTTGCTGTTTTAGCAGCGAATTTTTGTGACGCGGTGAAGAAGGAAGCCCCTGAGCCTTGGGCGTGAGTGAAAAAGGATCACAAACTTTTCGAGGAACCCTGGTGTGGGTGAAACCGTCAAGTGTTTCAAAGCAAAAAGGGAACCGAAGCTTTGCGAAAGGAAGAGAAATGGAGTCGGGGAGGACAGTGACGAGGGAAAAGTTGCCGAAGAAACGGCAAGGGTGGGAAAGGAAAACGTAAGAACCACCAAATTTTCCTTTACCTTTGGTCTGTCAAGGAGCAGACTGATTTCTTGTCTTTGACGTGGAAGAGTAAATAACGCGAAGTCCAAAGGGACGAAAAAGCGAAGGGGGCAATTTGAATTTACTTTGATAGAAGACGTCAGGAAACGTCAGACGCTTAACAAATAACGATGACTTACGCCGCGGATTATGACGCCCATTTAGCTAACAAGAAATGATTAAGAGCGATCGATCATGAGGGGAACATCCATCGGTGCATTTCGGATTTCACGTTTGCGCGATGGATCTATGGCCAAGATGCGTAACGGTATATGGACTCCTCCTGACTGGCAGCGACTGCCTCGAACCTCGGAGCTGTAACGTTTAGTGGGAACGTGCCACAGATGCATCAGTGCGCGAAAGTGGAAAGACCAGTGAATGGCGGTGAATTTGACGCGTGTACTGTTTCACCTGTTGCAGGGGATTGATTATTGACAGAGACTCGATTTCAGTCATTACTTGAAATCCAGGATCTCAAGATTTTAGGATTTCAAGAGCTCTTAATTTTGGGATTGTTTTAATTCCCCTGATATGTTCGACGTACAAGCCAGATAGCCTTCATTTTCCCCATCCCTCCACACCATGTTTACAAGAAACCGATATCTTATCCACAGTGGTGTGTTCCTTCGCCAATTTCACGGATGTAAACGGTGGAGACGCTGGCTAAAAGCGCTGTTGGGATTGTAGAAAACATCGCTCTCTATCTTATCACCGACAAGCAAGCAAATAACGTATTCATTTGCATGTCGCGTATTACATAAATATCCGTGCAGCCTATTATGACTGGCAGACAGTGAGTACGCAATATAGACTAATCTCCGTGGCTGCCTGTATCACCCAGTGAATCCACGCTCTTTTTTCCCACGTCATAAAGAACAGTTCTGTGCACGACGTCGTTTCCTCCCTTCGGGCACGTTCTCAAAGCTTTTTGCGACGAGTAATCTCGCATTTCAGCCTCGCTTGTCCACCCACGTGCAGCGCGAGTTCATTTAATCGACGCGCCATCAAGAACAAAAAAAATGGGTAACCAGGTGAACCTGGTGAGTCTGACTTTTGAGAAGCTCTTGAAGAGTACGCGTAAGATTGTTTCGCTCTGAAAGAAATCGAAAGGGGACTGTGGAACCCTGGACAAGATACGCCAAAATGTCGTAACATGATTTCCCTCGGTAGAAATCTTGATGTTGCTCCTATATCGAGCATAACGATGGAGAAATGAACGTGTTTGAGACTATCGAGACATTAAGGGTGAAACGTAACGCGGTTCGAGTTCGGCACTTGCTGCAACCGAGCGCTGTGCAATTGGAGCACGAACCGTTGACACATATTTCAGGCGTTAATCACCGAGGAAACCCAGTTTTGTAATCGACGATTCCTACGTCGTGCCACCGCCTAACCCTTGTGACGAAATGCTCTTCAAATGAATAATTTCTGCGCGTGAATAGCTGAAACTTCAAGCGGCGTACTATAGCTGTCCTCGATAGACAGATAACTACCCGTAGTCCATTAAGAAGTCCCCATTAAGGAAACTAGTGATAGCCACTGACACTGACGCATAGTAAACAAACTGCCTACGTACAGCGATTGGAGTGATCTAATTCTTTTCGAGGATTATCCAACGATTTGATGGTTAAATAATTGTCTAGGAGATTGGAAAGTTATTGAAAAGCAAAGTATAGGATTATAGAGTTTTAAAGGGCCGATACTGATATTTACAGCCTTGATATAAGTTTACGACTTGAAATCAGTTAGGTCTTAGGAGCTTAGGGAATGTAAGAAACTTGTTTCTGAGATCGATTTATGCCCCAACGATGAAACCAGATTGAATTCGCTATCTCGTGTATCATCAATTTTGTATCAGGACAACACTATGTAAGAACCGAGGAATGAAACTGCGGAAACGCGAAGAGGTGTCTGGCGTGAATAATTGAAATATCTAGCGCATATAATAATGGTCTCATAACAAGACAATACTGTGTCAATACTCTATTAACTATTGTATACACTTCTATGCTGTTCATACTTTGTACTCTATGAAATAAAGATGAATTCTTCCTATGCTTATATTTATGTAGTCAAACGTTCCTGCAACGCAATAATGCTTTACTATAGTACCATAGTCGTAGTTCGATATTTCCATTGAACCATTTCTTAATTATACTTCATGTATCTCTGACTCCAAGTCACGAGACAACTATACTCCGAATTCATACCAATTGAGCAGTATTGCTCTCATCGCAACCCACTACATTTTTCACTGAACCTCGACTCGAGGGGCGTAAACAAGTACTCGTGGCCTGTATCAGCCCTTGTAAACAAACGACGAGGGGCCAGGGGTGCGAGGGACGTCCCGAAGCGTGGTCGAAAGTCCCCCGAGGGTAGAACGCCAGCGGTCGAGTCAGGCGTCGATTCAGGGTCACGGCGTCGTGGGTCAAGAGATCGCGCGGCACGCTTTTGCAAAAAGGCAACAAGTCGAAAACGTACCTGTCATACGCCGCTCTCTTCTCCTCCCGCTGCGTCCCCGTCTCTCGCTCTCTCTCTCTTTCCTTGCGTCCGTGTTTGGTCAGGGCCATGCGTCATCGGCGCAGAATCGCTGCGCTTCGGGAGGAACGTGGACTCGCGGCGGCCGAAGAAAGACCGAGCGCAGGGCCAGCGCAGACAGCAGCGAGCACCGCGCGGAGATATTTGGCGGGCTCGAAAATAGCAGCAGCGTTGTCCTCTATGGTGTGCGCTGCTCCCTCCTCGGCCTCGTCGTCCTCCTCGTCGCCGTCGTGGTCGTCTTCTTCTTCTTGGTCCCGCGCGCCACTGGCAGCCTCGCGCCGCCCGGTAACTCGCTCGGTCGCTTCGCCAGTTCGCACTTTTATATACCACGCTCTGGCCGACCGCTTGCTCCTTGTCACTTGACCGCCTTCCGCTCTTCTCTCACTCGGTCACCAGCAGCATGTATCTCCGGATGCAGCAAGCACCACTCACGACGCGATTACGACTTCGATACCCGCGGGACAGATAACCCCGAAAACTGCTCGTCGACCCCCTTCCCTGATAGCGTTCTCCAACTGTCCTCAGAGCTTATTGCGGTCCCATCCTCGGTCCCCGTGGAACTGAACCCCGTGTCCTGACAGGTCCTGAGCTAGGCCTAATGCTCGCTGACGCTGGGTCTCATCCCGGCTACCCCAGCTACCATTGCCCCTATTGGTTGTTCGATGGGTTATGACTCCTGGCGAACTCTAACTCAATCAGTGACGAGGACTCGGAGGGCTGTTGCTTCGTAACCGAGCGTGGGTCCGCCTGGGATCCCTGGACTGGCGGGTATGGCTGTGGTCCAGCGGAGTGAGAGCCAAGGTTCGGCGTTCTCCAGCTACTCCTTTGGTCTCGGCCCGCTCTTGACCCTCGTTCGCACGTGCACGCGGCTGGGAGCGCCGGAATCCCAGCGAGCAGGTCGAGAAAGGAACGGAGAGATGCTCGCGGCCCGACGGTTCGCGCGCGACTGACCGAGGGCGAGAGTCGTTATTGGGAGCAGAGCGCCGGTGAAGTCTGTTCAGGCCTCCTCCTCTCTCTCCAACCCCGAGGCTGCCGCGTTCCGTCTCTCCCGCGCTCGTTGCACTCGCCTTTTCCACCCTCTCCACCAGCCGTCTCTCCGGCCTTTTCCCTCTCGCTCCCTCCCTCGGTTTTCCCGTCTCCTGGCTCTCTCCTCCTCCTCCTCCGTCTCCTTCCGTTCCGCCGAGCGGGCTCTCTCCGTCCGTTCGGTTTCACTCTCTCGCTCGCTCGCCGACACGCTCGCTCTCGGCTCCCGTTCGACGCGAAGCAGGCGCGAAACGAACGAAACCGAAACTTAAGCTCGGCTGTCGCCTCCTCTGTCTCTTCTCGCGCTGCTCTCCCTCTGGCTCTCTTCCTCGACGCTCACTCTCCCTCGCTGCCTCTCCCTCTCGCGCTCGCTCGCCCCTGCTCGCGGCATCTCTCTCGGTTCCCGGTCCCTCGGGTCGGCGTCTCCGCGATGGCTACGCAGGCCTCGTTCGAGCCGAAGACGCTGTCCGAAACTGGTTGGAAAGATGGCCCGGCACTCGTTTCGGCATCGTAATCAACTGGCCAGACTGCTGCTCTCTGCGCGACCGGCCATCCCCTCTGCGATCATCGGTTCTCACCCTACTTCTGCCCACCCCTTCCTCTTCGCCGCGTTCCAGGCAAACCTTGACGAGGGAATGAGCCTGTGATGCGCGTTTACGCGGCCCTACGAGAGAGAGATTGGGTCCCGAATCCCTAGACGCAGCTGCTGCCTCGATCGCCTCGACAATCCTGTACCCCCCTTTTCAATGGGTGCCAGCGCGGCCGTTTTTGCGCGGGACCGCCGTGCCGTTTCGCCCTCGGTACCTATCGCGGGGCCTGTTAACGGAACGACGGGACTGGTTGACGTGCAGAAAGTTGACGCAAAAAAGCGTAGAATTCGAGTGAAAGTGGCGCGTTGTCGTAATGCTGATCGTAGCATCGGCCTCGAGTCGACTTAGGCTCGCGTAACCGCCTTGTTTACGCCTATCGTCACGGGGAACGGTCTTTTTTCAAAACTTACGCTCGGCTGACGAAACCCTCCCTGGCGAACAAACCCAGCTAGCAGCTGAATGGGTTCAAATGAATGCGGAGCGTCGATGAACATAAAGGTTGAGACGCGATGAAAGTTATAGAAAGCGAAGGAAAGTGACTTCCTAGGTACGATCGGATTACTTCCGATAGTCCAAGGCGATGGAATTCAATTTCGTTTTGTGTTTCCGATAGACCGCCCCCACGGTTGTAATCACTGATATTGTCCTCTGTGGTATTTTTCAGACCGCAAGAACCACATCGCCAGCCTTCGTTGCCCGGAAGTTCCGCGTAAATTTGAGTTCGAATTCCATTTGCTGAAGCTTATGTAACAAGACGCAAACAAACTGGAATTAGAGAGAACCCTTGTGAAGGTCGGAGGGTAGGAACCTGAGACATTAGGAAAATAAAAACTGTACAGTATTAACTAGCCCACCTAGTCTAGGCTAGGTCTAAGTGCCCAGGACACTTTAATACCTAGGAACTTGGGTATTTGACACTGTTTTTATTTTAAAATTATATACGTCTAGACGCATAGATAATCCAGATTAATAGATAACATCTACTCAAGTGTTGGGGTACGTGGTTATTCAGATACCAAGGTCTCCAATCTTTGATTCGAGCTTCAGATCTCACATGAAACCTCGGTTGCGTAATTGCGATAATAACACAGTGAAGAGCCAATTCATTTTGATCCCTATTCAGACGATTATCGCGTATTGCGATCAGCATTAACATTCCCCTTGCACTATCAGTACCAATGAGACTGAAAGTTCCACGAACGTCACATGTGAATAAGAGTCTTTAACACGATACGAGTACCTGAGATTCTAATCAAGCAAATCAGATCTACAGTCTAAGCGCATTATCTTCCCGATACCTATAGGACGTATCGTCCAACGTTTGGAGACCATTCATGACTCATCAGTCTATCTGGTATAAAGGAACGATTCGAATCTCTTCCAGGGTTTCAAATTTCCAACAAACACACTGCAAATAATTACGAGTAGCGTGAATCTCCCAGCACCATGCACATAATTTCTTGCAGAGAATATCATGCATTCGCAGTATCCAAGACGAGAGCTCGGCAAAGTATGAATGGGTTCATTATAAACCACGCGGATCAAAGCTTTTAGTACACAGAATTCTTCACTCTCGAAAAAGACGTTCCTCGCACTGGTACGATGATTCTACTCACTAAGGAGACAATTCTCGCCGACATTAAGGTATGTCACAATGCCTCCTTCATTCAAGACTTTCATTCCCAGAGCCACCTGCGATAAATACGACACAGAGACGAAACGAAATATTCGCAATGAAACCGCCATAACTTTATGATGCCCTCGTCTGTGTCGTGGACGGCTCGCGTGCCGATTGGCATTCAGCTCGCAGCCGCGGCAAAATGCGCTCGTACACGCATACGTGCATCCTGGTGCACGTAACGCCAGCAACGCGTCGACGTAACACAGAGCGCGTATGCTCGTCTTCCGTCGACACGGGTGTGTGCCAGCTCGCTTCAGCGGTAGGTGCGCGTCGCGACGCGACACGTCGCGCAAGAAGCCGACGGTACCGTTACGCGAACGCCGTCGTCGGAATCTCCTATAGACTTGGGGCAAGGCGTGGATCCTAATCGCGCGACCACATCGCTAAGCGCAGCGCTGGGTTGTGGTTTACCTCCCCCGTCCGAAAATCTACCGTTTCCTAGCACTGTCCCTTGGACGGCGTTCACGGTTCGACGAGGACGAATGGCCGAGCGCGAGTCACCTGACTAGACACGTGCGATCGCGGCCGATTACAGCGCGCCGCTGAAAAATTCCAAATATTTAGGTCTTCGAGGAAGGCGGGCCACGCTTTTAATGGTAGCCTGCACGTGAATCCGATTAACATAAATGAAAGGGCTGCCCCGCATTCCGCGGCGAATGGAGATTGACCTTCGTCAGGATAACGCCTGACCTTGATACCTTCTACACGAATCGATACATTTGTGGGAAGGGTAGCCGCGTTCTTCGACGAGTGAAAGGGCCAGAAGTGTGTTCTGCGTTGAGATCCTTGCTGCGGTTAGGACTTCGATTAGTTGATCGCAGATGGAGGAGTTTGGACTGTCGAAGGAGCCAGTTTTTGGGATTATGTGGGTTACCTTAAGTTTAGACCCAATTAGGTTTGCGAAGGTGAAACTAGATCTAAGTTAAGTTTAGATTGGACTCACTAGGCCACTTGGAGTCCACGTTACGTTTCCCTAAGTCCAGGTTAGACTTAGGTCTGGGTTAAGCCGAGTGATATTCTGGAAAATATATTCAAAGGGGACCAAGACAGAGTCCACACTAAAGATAGCACAGTGGCAGCGGGGGAATTAACGGCGGCTCCTCTGTATCAATTACACGCAGTATAATATACCAGGAAACGTTGAACAATTATTGTTGTCTGGCCCACATATTGCACCGAGCGGGCTGCAACAGTTCTCCATCTCGTTGGTCACTTGCCTTCATTGGGCTCGTCGAAGGTTCACAATTTTTCCTGTGCCCCCCTCTTGGTCCACTGCGAGTGTTTTAAAAACCCCACAGCTGCGACTGCCCGCTATCAGTGAAGAAGGAAGTTCCCTAATCTGAAGGGCTACCACATAGGTACGATGTCCAAAATTAAAAAACTCATGGACAAAGATAAGGACTGTTGAGATGGTTTGATGGAATATCGAGTTGCTTATGCACACCAAAACGCACAAGTAGATGGTTCGTTCCCTGAACTATTAGTATCGTCTGGCAACGATGGTGGCACAATCCCCATCGCAAGGGCGAGTCTACGGTGCCCCCTATTTAGATCGTCCGAGCACGCATCGCGAGCAATTAATCTGTTTATCGATAGAAGCGATATCGTAGACCTAGACGAGCGCTCATTGGACCAACCTTGGAAACCATTAAGCACACGCGACAGAGGCAATTATGTCTGTGCATCAAATGACCCATCACCCCTCGGTCATTGAAACGCTTGCGATCGCGCGCGCACACTATTTTTACGCTCGCGAAAATACTTTGGACTCCCTAACGCTTGGCTATCGCCGTCGGCTATCTCCTGCACGGATGATTTCTGTTGTTTTGCAACACGTCGAACGCGTGTGTTTCACAACGTAACGCGTGCTTATCGTCGTTGCAATACTCCAATT
Organism: Calliopsis andreniformis; assembly: GCF_051401765.1. Lineage (NCBI taxonomy): Eukaryota > Metazoa > Arthropoda > Insecta > Hymenoptera > Andrenidae > Calliopsis > Calliopsis andreniformis. The sequence goes on along the minus strand of NC_135068.1, from coordinate 9,970,118 downwards.
CGACCGATTGCCGATAATTTAGTCGGTCATCCGAGTAGCACTCCTCGCTGGCGTCGCTTAAAAAAGGAATGTGATAAGAGCCGACGATAATTCCGCTCTCGTTCGACCTTTGCTGCAGGAAAAAATTCTGATTGATAAAAAGGTGGTGAATACTCTCTCACCGTTCCATTCGCCGATAAGCGGGGTCGTTTAATCGGTGACACCCGGAGGAACACGAAACCGCGTGTTCGCGCGCTGGAAGCTGCCGGAAGTGCACCACAGCCGAAAGGGTAGTGTTGGCTTTCTTCCTCTATCAAGTTGCAGCTCGAAATACAGCCGTGTACAAATGTTCCGATAACGAGCTTCAGATTCTTATCTGCGATAGCCACAGCAGCCGCGCTTACGTCACCGCATCAAGGATTCAAACGAACTCGTTTATCGTCGCCACCGCGTGATTCGCGACAGAGTGTTTCGGGTAGAATCTATCCCGTCATATGGTGGTCTCTATGCAGGCTTCTATCCGCCTGAGATCGCACTGCTTGCGCGGGCAAGTGCGTTGAACCAAGGAGCAATGACGATGAATCGTCATCAGCCGGATCGGCGGACCCAGCAGCTTCATTGGGAAACGAGACACTGTGGCCCAGATATCAATGCAAATACATTTCACGCCTCTAGTCTGCCCCTTTGACGATCACAATGCGTCCATCGCGTCGATATACTCTGGCTGATTGGAATGATGGGTGCCTGACGAAGGAACTGTTCAGCCTAGAAAAGGGTACTCGCGTACACCGAGTGTCTGTTAACAATATTCCTCCTTGGACCTGAGGTGTTAATGTGGGACATCATTGAGGCTCTAGGGTCAGCCTAATCCATTGAGCAAACAGCTGCTCATCAACTGAGGATCGATAGCCATCGTTTGCGAATGCGATTAGCTGCAGGACCAAACCTGAGACTGATCGCGGGAAGGTTAATCAAACGCCAAGAATTAGCGGTCGTAAATCACCAGCAGGCCACCGATAGGATCTTTCGGAGACTGACAGAGAGTGAGGCAGCGCGAGTGACGAATACCGGCGCGAACACGACACGCCATTGGTCTATTGGAAAATTAGATCCAATCTAACGTGCGGAGGAGCGCGGTCTCACGCTCCCGCGCGCAGACAAAATTTATGAAACGTATTTCATCCGTGTAATCTTGCGAGGCTACAATGGAGCGGTTGGCCCCAGCCGTGGAACGAGGAAGAGCACTGACCCCTCTACGCGGAAGTGATTAAGCCTGCGTAACGTTTAATGGCACATATGGATTAACCCGATTAACTTATTCATCGAAGAGCAAACGAAGCTGATCGGTCAAGCCGAGAGAGAGAGGGGTATGACAGCCCAGCAGAGATCATGATCCGATCCGTTTGAGGAGCATCGAGTGGATCGCTGTGAACTTTCCTCATCAGCATCAATTCGCCTAGTCTGATTGTGACATGGCAATATTGCTCTAGGAGTCCATGTCTTGGAGAAGAATTGGTAACTATCCTGGGACTCTATTGTAGATTTCTGTTAGTAGATTCAGGAAGGATTAATGTGTTCCCAGGTGGACGCAGGATGTCCTCCGAAATCGTCCTTATTACTGGGACCTTACCACACACGCAGGATGCGTCAGTGACCCTGACTCAATACGTTTCGTTTGTCCCTTCCGAGAAGGCAATTATGCCTGAATTAGTAAATTAGCCAGCTTGCCACTCTGTATTGTCGAAACTCGAGTGGAATCTCTACCCTTCATTCGGTGCTCGAGCACCGAAAGACTTAAACTGTTCGTGGCCTAACCCTTCGCTGTCCTGCGCCCAAAGCTTCCCCTCTAACCGATGACCCGTGGAACACCCATTTCCTGTCGTTTCTATGCCGACTGGCTCAACGAATCGCAAAAGAGTTTCTGGATATTCAGGGGATGTCGCGTGGAATTAGCCGAGAATCAGAATCGTTCTTTCTGCAAATCTATCCCCCGCTCCTTCGAGGAGCGCGTTGGCGATCGTTCACGCCGCTTAGAATTTAACCTTAATTCGACATTGAAATGCGCATCCTGTCCGGCTGCATTTAAATGTATGAAAGTTCCACAGCGAGCGATCGGACGATCTTGCTATTTCGCAAACGCCGACGACAAGAGATTGAATAGGCAAATTCGATCGACCCCATTTCGACACGCAGCCCACTGTCAATTCTCTTATTTTTCATGATATCGGCCGATGAAATCAGCGTTGTCGATCACGAGGAAAAATCGAAATTCAATAGTATGCCGATAAGCAGTTAGGTAACGTGCTGGAAGACCCAAATAACACTTAGGTTAACGCCTGTAAGTTAGTTCAAGACAGGGATTGAATTAGACAGACTACTAGAAGTAAAAAAAAATGCAGCCAACTGGAAAGCAAGAAAGGAATAACCTCAGAAGTTCGTGTAAAGTTAAGATAAAAATAATAAAAATGAAAAATCAAGTCCTGCATTAATTACCCAAGAAGTCCAAGTTAGGACACCGTCAAAGTTAGCACATAGATGTTTAAAATCATTAAAGACTTACTCGTGGCAAGGCCTGTAGGTGGATAGTCCAACTGTTTTCGCCTTGTTTTCGAATTTCTCGGTCGGCCGAGCTCGCTGAATTATTGATGAACCCGATTGGCTATGCCTCAACATAAGGAATTCAGATATTATTCGCCTTCAGCCGACGAAAGCCGCGGCCTGCACGTCAGCTAGCGTCGTCCATCTTGACTAAAGTGGAGTAACCGATTTCCAAAGGAGATAAGCTCGCCCTTGTCGGGTGACAGAAAACGCGTGGAACTGAATGCGTCTCGCCGAAGATTTTGGATGGAATTTTAATCGCTTGCCTGAGTATTTTTATCCCGGATGGCAAGCTGGTAACCTTAACCTATGACATGACATGGGAAGGGCGGTCGAAAATGCCGCAAAAAAAGGCGGATGATATTTAGGACATTCGAAACCAGCTCTATGGTCTTAAGGACCAACTAAAGACATCGTTGGGCGGAGTTGGAACAGCGTCAACTGACCGCTGAAGGTCATCGAAGGACTCTCTCCGCCGTCTTTATCTCTAATCTTTTCGCTCCACTGTTTGGGTTGAAACCGGGAACGCTGCAAGAATGGGAGAGGAAGATTTGAATGGCTAGTTGATTTTGTTCCAACTGTAATCTCCTGGAATTACCCTCCACGGGATGAAAATGGAGCGGTACGTGCAGGCAAGTCAAGAGCCAGACAAATCCCGTCAGCTTTGGAGGTCGTTTAGAGCGTTTGGCGGGGTCCCCAACAGAGCGCATCGATCACCGTGTTTCCCGAGGAACAGGATCTAGACGACTTCTAGCCCAACTGGTCCAGCCGCTGGAAGAGGATCCTGGGGAAGGATGTGCGTGGCTGCGCCACCCTTCTGGCTCGAGTCCCTAGGAAGAGCAGCAAGGGAGCAAACAAGACTAAAAGAAGGATCGAAAAGAAGCCGGGGCTAGGGGGCGAGACGGGCCTAGACGAAGAAACGCGACGAGGAGGACGGCTATAGAGGCTGCCGTACGTGTGTATATAGAAAAGCTGCGCTGCGCCGTAGAGCGACAGTCGACCTTGTCTCGTGACGTCACCGACCGTCTAGACGAGATTCACCGCTTTCAATGTCCCCCATTCTCCCCTATTCTTGGATTAAATTCGAGAACTAAAAAACTCAAAACGAGCCACGACGGGCAACCCGATCCATCCCGTTCAGTGGATTCCCCGCATTAATTTCGACGACCTCGCTGTTGTTGCTCTCCTTTGCTCGCCCCCTGCTCCCATCCTCTCCTTCCGTCTCCCGTGTGCACGTTCTGTGTACGCCTCCTTCGCAGCGTTGCTCTACTGCCACGCTAAACGCTACTACGCCCTTGTCCTACCACCTGCGAGCCCAGACTCCGCCAGGCCACCACGTTTCCTGACCCCCCGAGCCCTGGACCAGTCCTTTCAGGCTCACCCTTTGCAGCCTTGCGTCTGCTTTCGACCAGGGAGCTCAATATCTGCCTCCAGCTCTGGCCTAAACTCGAGAGTCCAAAGTGTGGAGCTTGGTTAGACCTAAATTAGGTTAGGACTCCAAGCTCTAGAGTCTAGGGATGTCTGGAGACTCGTTTAGACAGCACCAGTAACTTTATGTCCCAAGGAAATGTCTAATATAGTCATCGTAGATCCAGCGCAACGGGACAAATTTCAATCTGCATATTCATGTATCCCGCGGTCCAGTAAAAAACGGCACGGCTGAGTTGTCGTTGACGCCGAGGCGCTTGGACATCGGTCAACGGGATTGTCCATAAGCCGGCAAAAAATAATTGCACAACCCCGTGAAACTTGATAGCCATAAACATCCCGGTAACTGATTTGCTAATTGATACAAATGGGACTCCCAGAGCGAAGATCTTTATCTGTCTGCTCCGAGACGGAGTCGGGAACAGAGGGGACGCTTCGAAGAGAAACACTGAAAGAAAGCAAGACCCGTCGGGGCGACACGTGATCCTAGGCTTACGGTGCGTGTAATGAGAGCAGGTGTGTCGCAAGGTGAGAAAAGGGTAGTACTCGAAGACCCTCATGAAAGAGGGAGGAACTCTGAAGATCCTGTTGCGAACGGTACCAGCAGGGATACCTTCTTTGCCGCGTGGAAACGCGTGCTTTCGTCGAGGTTAAAGTGCCGATCGATGTACGCACTCCTTGGCCACACCCGTCGATGTTCCTCCTTTGACTGGCTTGCCGAACTTCGAGGAATCGATACTTGTATCGCGTCATTGAATATCGAATAGGTAGATGGTTATACACCGGGTATATTACAGTACAGACGAAGAAAGAACATTTGAGCTAGGATCTCATGAACAGGTACACTCCAACTTCTTCAGAAATTTATTATAGAGATTTCGAAATACTTTTACGAAAGCTGGTCTAGGTTAGGAACTACAATATCTGAGGGTTAAGTCCTAATGAAATTTGAACTAGGTAAGTAAAGTACGCGGAAAAATAACCCAAGCAAATTTCAGGATTAAGGAATCAGCCAGCAGGTGCAGAACGCCAGCGTTGAAAGTGTCGCATAAGTGCGCTGATAGGCGTGGTACATACTTGTTCTAAATACAGCATTTTTCGATATTAATGCTTACTTTCGTTCCGCTGATGAATAGCTTACGCAATTCGCGATACGATTGCAGGCTCGATTATTAACATAAAAGTGCGTTGAACTAGGAAAAACGTGGAGAGACGATGTCCTCATTCGTGTCTCGATATACGCTCGATAAAAGCCTAGCCCGATTTAGCTAGCGAGTGTATCTTGGAAGGAAACTTCTCGGAAGCGGTCGCTCGCCATTTAAAGTGATGCAGACCCGAAAGTTGGCATATGTCACGCTATTAGGCACAATTAGGCGGGCGAGTATGCACGTACCAAATAGCTGTTCGCCCGGCGATGCTGCTGGTCAATTGGTTTTAAATCTCACGACGAGGTTTGCCCTTCGAGCTGCTCCAGCAGAGGTCACGGTTAAGGTCTGGCCTGCAGTGTCAGATCATTTTGGACGTCCGTGTAGGTCACTGCTTTTTAAGCGGCCCAATCACGCGCCTCAGCGCTCTTAATTCCATGCACCGAGGCGTCCTTGGAACACACTTGAACCCTCCCATCTAGAACATGCTGCATCTAAATTTTGATCGTTGCACTGTGCTTCGACATGCACCGAAGTCTCGTAAAATTCCCTCCTGCAGACTAATCACAAAAGAAAGTAAGTTTTACATGCAGGAGGGTCTTTATCCCGAGACGCCAGAGTGTCATAAAAGGTGGAATAGCGATGTCCACGTTTCGAGACAAAGACCCAGGAAGTGTTTCCCTAGAAGCACCAGCGCAGCGACACGCGAGGAGAGTAATAGCACGTACTAGAGAATTGCATCATAGTGGAACAACACCTTGCGCGTTTTAACAGAATGCCAGACACAAAGGGGCTCGTCCAGGCGATTGCAAGCGCATCGAGGCCCGCGCAGCAAGGTTTATTCTTCGATCTGGCTCCAGCAGGGGTCGCGGTTAAGGTCTTGCCGGCAGTGTCAGATTATTTTGGACGGACATGTAGGTCAGCGCGAGCAGCTAGAGTGGACGACACGCTTGTCGAGGCACGTCTGGCTCGGGTTTGTCGTATTAGCAGCCCAGATTGAAACACAATCGATGTAATGAAGCGATTCGTCCTGACGGACGAGGGCCAAGGGCGGATCTCTTACGAGGCTGATTCACCTGTTTGCTCTGACCTCTCCCTTGCGAGCGCTGCGTGAACCCGTCGCAGTACTGACCCGGGAATGGGAAAGTAAGTTGGGAGACGAAAGAAAGCCAATCGTCGACGATTGATATAAACGATTTAATGGTTTGGCCTCGGCACGTTCGCGGTGCAGCCCTGAGACTGACGACGCTTCGGGATTTATTGGCCAGACAATGCTGGACGAGTGTTTTGGACCAGCTGCAGTTCGAGGTCTTCGAGTTTTCTTTCCACTTCGGGCTATTTTTGAGGATGACCACAACGATCGCTATAATTGCGATCAACTTCAGTGGTCTAGCAGAGGAATAGGTATCCCAAGTTGGGGTAGATGAGTTAGCAAATACACGACAGTCTTCTACAAATTTCGACTAGGTCAAACCTTACCAGTTCCCAACTGTACCAACGATCTATACTCGTTTTGGTACTCAGCATTCCTTGGAAGTACCTCTGATTATCATCCGCGGGACACTTACAACCAATGGTTCCCAACATCCACCACTGAATCACGTTATCGTTAACCTGGTTCGCGTAAGGAAACTTAATGCTCCATCGCCAACGTTCTCGCGTACTTTCGTATTATCATCGACCTATCCTCGGCAGAAAGCGAAAAACAGAAACGATATTCAGCGACTGTGCCACGGAGATTGCGCAAATTGCTTTGTATCGAACATGATATACGCAACGCAATATTGCCAGTATTTTCCTTTTTTCCGCCAACAGTATTTCACGCGCTCATAAAAATGTCGATCGCCCACAAACATGGCCCAAAATTGATATTGGGAACATTATTTGCATTCCAATGTTGCCACATTAGACTACGACTTCCTCGATTGCAGGCGTGGCTACGAAAACCAAATGCACAATACAAAAACCCTCCTCTAAATATAGCGACCTGATTCCGTTTTCGGAATCTTGCGAAATGGTCTCGAGGAAAGTTGGAGAACCTGAGGAATAAATCACAAAGAGAAAGATTTTGTCCCTGATCAAAGTCTGAAGATGAAATTCCACTTTCAAAATCCAGAGATGAAATACACGAGGTATACATAGTGTCCTAAAAATAGGCAACTTATGTAAAAATATGAAGAACCCTATTGTACCTGGAATTACTGAGGAAGTCTAATCGTTCGACTCGAGAATACCCTGTACGACACGCCAGCGTGTCATCACTCGCCAGATTAACGGGATACTTCACACGGATTTGCTCGCAACCTGCGAGTCATTTTTTCGTCACGACGGTGAATAGAGACACTGTGTTAACTACGTAGTAAAACAGAAGACGGGGAACCGAGTTGGCGTCAGAGAGTCCATAAAGCTAGAATTTCAACGAAGGAAAAAAGAGAGCGTAGTATTATTGACCAGGATCAAAGGCGCAGATATAGCCCGTCGCCAAAAAACAGTTACAGAAGCTGAAACCTGTATGTCCGTCAGAGGCAAAAAAGAGGAACCAAAATTGCTTCCAACTATTACATTGCAAAACTTGTGACGAAAATGAATTAGAAGTGCTCGAAGTGAAGTTTGCATCAAGGGGAACAGCAGATCGTAAAATCTAACTCGACTAATTCTTGACCCAGTCCCAAGTCCCGATTCGTTCCCAGAAGCGAATCGCAAATCACCAGCCACGACGGGTCAGAGAGGAGCACGAAATAAGACAGCGAGGACCCCTTTGGTACTACGGACAAATGGCGCCGATACAAAGTCCCACAAATACGGATCCCTGGAAGAGCTCCGCCTCGGCCGAGCTTATGAGGCTGGAGTACGCGTCGAGTAAGCAACTATTAGTAACCCAGACTTTAGTATTCCCGCGGTGTCGTCCCGCGCGAGACTTCCTCATTCCAGAGTTGAGCTATTGTGAACCTCTCCTCCGCCCCCGTCGCTTCTCTCTTCATCTTCCCCCCCTCAGTCTCCTTCTTCCTCTTCGTCTTCTTCGTCTTCTTCGTCTTCTCTGGCCCCTGCTTCATCGCAAGTCGAATCGCGTTACTTGACTCGCGGCTACACGTTCCTCGAAGAACGCACTTCGCGACCCTTCGCCTTCTTCGACATCTCTTGCTGCCGGTCTCCACACATTTTCCCGTTCTAACGACACCCTGCGACGCCATTCTCCGCTTCGCCTTCCTCGAGGGAGGAAATAACTGCGAACTCGCTGGTGGTCCTGTTTCGGATCGATGAACGCTCGAGTGGGTGTCGAGCTGTATGTATGTGCTACTTTGCGCCGAAGGGAGGGACATTGCGATGGTGAGGATTCGTGGGGAGCTGTTTGCTGCGGAGGTGGTTGATGGAATATCAACTAACCCTGTGTTCCTTCCTCCACTTCTGACAATGAGTCACAGGCCTGGGTACGCATTAGATTCCGGGTATAGATGCAAGTGTTGCGTTATTGGGAATTAGGAAGCATGTACCCTTTTTAGACTCTTTCGGATTTAGGTTATACCCTATATTAAAATAGAGTCTAGAAAGGGCACAAAATCTCTTTTGATGAACTATTCCCAGGAAACACCCATCAGCTCTATGTACGAACTCAAGTGGGCTGGCCTGTGAGCCTATAATGGAAGTCTAAAAAGGTCCTTGGAACAAAGGGTCAAAGGTTCAAGAGAGAAGTTCCCAGTATCTTCACGAAGCGAATTGCATCCACCCCCACTATAATTGCCAAAAGTAATCCTACAGACAGCACTTCGCAGGAAACAGCGTTTTCAACTTTCTTAACACTAAGCGACGCTCTAGCTCCTTGGTTAAGCAAATACCAATTAACAGGGCTACCGTCTCCACTCTGGTCCCGTTAATCTTGAAGACAGAAGGAGGAAAAAAGCTTCCCACGTTCGGAAGCCGTGCGAGACCAGTTCCAGGAAAATAAATCTAGAATCCGAAACCGATCCACGGCCCCGCCTTTTCGTCTTTCCTAGACGAAGGGAAGAATAGTGGGGGAAACCTGTCGTGTTGGCAGCAGTGCAAAACGACGGAGGAACAGAAAGCCGATCGATTCTGGGCCTGACGCGTCTCTCGGTTAGTGGCAGAAATTAATAACATTTTTAATAAATTTTTCAAAAAGAAGTATCTCATAGCTGACTCCTTTTTGCTATACAAATCAGTGATTTAATCCTTCCGATGTGGCACGAAAGCAAGGAACAGGCTTTCTCATGTATTTTGTATTCTAAGAGATTGCTTCACTTTTTAAAATTAAACGAAATGGACAGAGCTGGTAGGCTAGCGAAGGAGATCGCCTCCTCGAAGATTTCTAGAAGGAAAATCCGGTTTTCATTCGTTCCACGTGAATCTTGTGAGTCACTCAAGACTGTAGTGATGTTTAATTCGTTACCCATTATATGAATTTCTGAAATTAGAACCCCTTTTCTACTTTTTCGAACAAATTAGATTTTTCATAGAAAGTGGCACAATTTTTTTGTTGTTGAAAAACTCCAAACTTTTCCTTGCTGGTTCGTGTCGTGTATCGCGTGTGGGAAGATGACAATGCACCGGTGGCCTCGCGCCCGATACGCCTTACGTGGTTGCGCGAGAACGCAACTACTCGCGCGACCATCTCTTTACCAGGGTAGGTAACACAGGACAAAAAAACATCAGAGTGTCATGAAACGACTGCGAGGAAAACTGAAGAGTTTCCAATTGATATCCTGCTCAGTTTCTATTTTATGGAATTCCAAAGGTGCCATTGATATTCTGACCCCAGTTCCACGTACGCCCCTGGCAAGTGCCCAATTACGCTCCTTTCTTGCCCCTCTCTCGCACGATCGACGAAGGAATGAACGATTGATCGATCGATCAACGTCTAGCCCTGCGCCCCGATCCCATCGTGAAAAGTCGAGTTCCAGCGAACCAGACTGCACCCTGGGTATTCCTGCGACTCCATGCGCGTTAGCACGAGCAAATTGGCGGAAATGGAGATTGATATTGTAGGCAGTAGCCAGCTGTGGTCGTGGGCAAGATATTAGCTCGGAAAGTTCCGTCGGCCCGAAGAGTCGGAAGAACTGCGGAATGCTCGCTGATCCCAGCTTTATTGCCCCAGTTTGGAGCACGGTTTGCTCCGAGAAGGATCTTTTGTGCTGTCGTTTTTAACGGTTTTCGATAGTCGTGAAACTGGAACTATAATTGGAATCGTTTTCGCTGCTGGCTATTTTGGAGCGACCGTTTGGAATATTGGACTTAGGGAAATAGGATTCGAGCCCTAGTCGATGGCTGGATTGGTTGGAGCGAAGTGACCAAATGAGGTGATGATTGGAATGGAAACTAGTTGATCTGCCACCGCGTAGGGAATTTGAACTTTATGTCTCTAAACCCTAAGTCTCTGATATTTATGTTCCTAGACTCTGGGCCTCTGGTATTTAAGCCTCTCGTCCTTAAGTCATCAATTTTTTCAAATCACATTTCGAGACATTTGTTGAGGTCCAGGCCAGAATAGGATTGCGTTTAAAACGTTTATCGCCTTGGCTGTCGTTCCATCCACACAAATTCGATTTTTTCTATTGGAAGCCGGATCGCGGTAAAACTTTCGCGCCTAGTCGCAGCTAATCCACAACCGAGCGATCAGGGCTTCCCCGAACGGAGGTCGCCGATTAGAGGCGAGAGAGGGGGAAAAAAGAATGGGCAGAAGCTCGTCGCCACGCGTGCTCGCGTTCACCGTATTGTTATTCCCGCGACGACTGCTGCTACGCCCCTGGCAGATGCCCAGTTTTTCTATTAGAGTCAACGTCAAACCTCAGGAATGTCTTGCGCCGGGATAGGCCCGTTGGCTGAGCAGTGCCCGCGGCTATCACTCTCCATTCTCACATCCTCTAATCTCCGACCAGCCATTGTACCACTAACGCACCACCCGAAAATCCGTCCTCTTTTTCGAGGAATCGCTGAGCGTGAACGTTGACCCGATGTGCCGTTAACGCTCGATCCAAAATACGACTGGGACTCGTCACAGAGGTTATTAGCGGCTTCAGGTTTCCACGAAAGAATACGCGAGGATCGCACGGCTAATTAAGCAGGTTCGACGTTTGTCGAAAGCAGTCGCCTCTTTACGAGAGGATGAGTCTCTCGAGTCTCATGAGTCGTAAGAAATGGAAGGTGTTTACTTGATGTTAACAAGCTGTGAGATTATAGAAAGTGGGAGACACTTTATTGAATTGATCTGAACTAGGCCTAAGCTAGATCTCGGTTAGGTCTTTTTCATATACTTTTATGTATTACACTCCCGTGATTGTTTTTCGCGTATTTAGCTGCTGGAAATAATTTGGAGGACCAGAGTTTTTAGTATATGGGAGGGGCGTAGGAAAGGGGTGGAGCTTGGGCGGGATTATGGGCGGGGAACTGGGTGGGGAAAGGGCTGGGCTTAAGGTAGTGGGGTGTAGGGGTAGGGATCTATGGGCGGGTATTGGTTGGTGCATAGGGGAGAAATGGGACTAGGGGCGGGGCCTGGGTAAGGGCCTGCTCGATTACTGGATAGGGGAAGGGAGTGGGGTGACAAAGGGGCGGGGTCTAGAGAGAATCTGGGCGAAATCTTGTGGGCGGAGGCGGGGCTAGAGAAATGGGTAGGATGGGGCGGGTACTAAAGGCCCTTTTCTTTTTTTAGGAAGTCAAGTACCCTGGGACTGACCTCGAGAATCCCACCTAAACCTCAAGATCAATCAAGAGGTCCCCTTGTTCTACAGGAAAAAAAAGTAGTTCAGTTAAGTCTAGTAAAAGCAACAGAGAAGACAATGTTACGCCAATGGGCGGTATCCAGAACTCGAAAATCGCCGTGGGACAATAACTGGGTCACACCACGTTTCATTCTCGTTTCAACGACGACGCAAGACGTTCTAAGTGGAAAATGACCGTGCGCTCGCTCGCGTTCATAAGGTTAAACGAGTGTGCAGCAAGCAGTTCGCCGTGTGTAACATTGCTAACGATCGCGGAGGAAAGGATACGCGTTTATCGAAGTGAACATGCGTTCATCATGCAGTCAGCGGCGACTGTTCGATAATTGAAGTTAATTTATGTCGAATATGTGATGTCGGTGACCAGAAACAATTATAATAGGAAATACCACGTGACCGTTCAACAGCTCCGTTCAGACGTTCTGAAAACGTCTCTAGGAATCAGATATACTTGGCGATTCCATCAGAGGTTGACTATCGACGAACGTGTTACGTAAACCCATTCATTCTGCGAGAGATACCGCAAATGAATATTTATAATCACGATATCCACGTTATTATCAAAGGACCCATTCATTCCCTGTTCGACAACTCTATAACTCATAACTGACACGACAATAAACCACAGAATGCTTGCCGCAACACGGTATTGCTCTAAGGAACAGGAGGCTCATTACCGAGTGGCGTTGCTTCGTTAATTGTCCATTTGTCGTGGTTACCTTCGCGCTAACATTTACCGTCGCTTCTACTCAGTAAACCTAGCTAATATTCCACTCCAAAAAATGGTAATTCACTGTGAAAGTGGCTGCTCATTTCAAGGCCCTGAGAATTCACCAACATACCTGTAAACTTAAAATACAGTAATATCTCGATACTTGTTTTAACTCTCATAACTCTCCAACTCCGTAAGATCATAATTCTGAATACTATAATTCCAAAGTGGAGTATAATTCCAATTGGAAGCATCCTTAGTGCCAAACGATCCTATTTCTGTTTAGTCTCATCAAACGACCAGTTACCAAGCTCTGTTGCTATAATTTGTCTTTACTTCTAATGGAAATGGGTGGCTAATAAACAGTCACTGTGTTAATACCATGCAACATCACTGTTCATTCAGGAGATTGAAATTCTGTCATTCACACCATTCCTCCCTCTGCGTATCAATTTTTCTCCCATGAAAAAAGTCCTTTTCAGGGAACTCTGCGCTAATCTCCATGCTACTCTTGAATATGTATACTTTTACTGCCGTTTCCACCGCTGGCATTGATCTACTTTGAAAGTAATCGCTCTAACGCTGTTTCGCCCCTCCCACGGCAACTTCCGGCAGCGTTCAAAAATAACCTTTAAAGCGGTGCACACGTGAGCGTAATTCTGACTTTCCATTTTACCCACTCTCTGGCAAGGGTTGGACAGTCGGAGACCCATTGTTCGGCCCTGACCGCTCGATTACCGATGGAAATGTCTCCGTTCTCCGACAATGACCTTTCTTTCTGCTCCTGCCGCTCTTTTTAACCGCCTCGTGGAGCGAGTCACAAGGCAGGAGGAAAAAAAAAAACGGGGACAAATCTCGCGGACCTACCACCGATGTCTTCCGCGAACTCTGACCTCCTCCCTTCCCTACAACTCTGAACTGGGTCACAGTAGAGTAGAGTGAATTCGGGTCAGCCTTTAATTCGTCAACATTGTGCTTTTGCGTGGCATTTAGTAGTACAGATTCAAAATTATTATTTAAGAAATACAGTAATTTCATGCACCATTTGGGGTTGAGAAATTGGAAACTAAGGATTTGAGGGTTATAGTTAGAGCTTTAAAGTGGACAAAAAAGTCCTGCAGCTGGCAGCATCATTCGACCAGCGAGAGTTAACAAAGGAATGGGTATAGAGTCGCGAGGGAATTAATTAACGCGATTAATAACGACGAAGGATATCGATCCTCGGCCCTGAGGCGTGTTTCTTCGATAAACCGCATTAATGGAAGCGTATTTACCGTTCGCCTTGCAGCGCGTTCTGCCGCGAGATACAAGACCGATCAATAGGAGGACATTCGCGCCGCGCGATTTGCATATGTGTATATGCAAATTCATAGTAATACTGTCAATAGCACGCGATGTACGCGTACGTGGCCCCGTGCCGCGGTATAAATCTCGCCGTTGGCCGATATTCTCGCGCTGCTCGGCACGGTCCGTATAAACGCGCATGCAAATTCGTCGCGGCAATTATTTTCGGGCCAGGATGATACGGTGAGGAACACAAGCCTCGGAGAAGATTAACGAGTGGCAGAAACTATCCCTACCAGACGAGATCAATTATCGATCCTATGATTGTTAATCTCGCAGCGCCTTGTGCTTGGGACCTTGCTTGGGCCTGAGTCCCAAGAGACTGCTGTAAAGCTAAAGTGAGGATGAAAAAGCAAATTTACTTGATACTCGGAAACCTTAGCTGAGACTAGAGACACTAGCTAAGGTGACTTGGACAACTTTTATCGCTGGTAATCTCATCTACGCTGCCCCAGATTAGCTGAATGGATCTAGGAGCTGTGGGCGTAGCGAGGTTGATCAACTCTAGGTAATTCCCAGATGAGACTTAAACATCACAGGATTACCGACAAATAGGTGGAACACTTTTCCTGCATTTACTGAAGAAAATTCCGCAAGTTATTGTCAATTACTGTGCTCCCCCGTTAAATGATAACCCTTCGCCCTCGTTAATTGAAAAGGATCCATTATTTCCAGGAATTTCGTCTTCTGAGCCATAGGAACCTTCCAAACTTTAGCACTCAGGAATAAACAACACGGAAAAGGACAGTTTCACAGAATTATTACTGCAATAAGCGATCATCTCGGTTCGCAAAGAGGCGGACAGTGCGAGCACCGTTGCGGTCGACGAAGATGGAGTGGCGCCAAATGTCGTGGATGCAATTCTCGGGGAGTCTCAGCTGAATGACAAGTAAATCAACCGTATAATTGCAATTCAATTCGCACAGTGGCACAGATACACGACATTAGAATTCCGCTTGCGCGGGGCTGGCGTTGTACGCTAGTTGTCGGTTGCGTGTGTGCGTGGACGCGTACACTCGCGGGCACATGTGACCGCGTGAGGCGTCAATTGGCGAGCCGAGACGCAGGCGATCTGTCTTCAAAGGCAGCGAGGGCCGAGGACAGTTTCACGATACGCGAAACGAGCCCCTCTTTCCGAAGCGGAAAGCCAAGGAATGCACTAATGAACGTACTGAATAAATCCGTGAGTGGGTGTAAGAATGCAGACGGCGATCATAAATTACGACTAGGGTACCGCAGTACTACAAAGTATCCGAGATATTGGCTCGTGCTGAAAGTGCAGGCGGATGCCAAGGTTTGGTTAAGAGTGCTAGGACTAGCTGAAATCATCATCATCAATTGGGCTCTTGGGCCATCATGTTGGACACGTGTGATCATCAGAACTAAATGTATCATAGTTATGTCAAAGTAATCAATTTGCTTCTGTCAGGGAGCATGATCTTTTGGACCATGAATTTAGGTCCAGGATGTCTTGGCCAACTGCACAATACTCCTAGAAGCTAAAAGCCTCTAAGCTACTTCCAGATCCAAGTCTGTAACCACCTTGAACATGGATATTTAAAAACACCTGCCGCAAAGGACCTGGTAAATTTTAGGTCGACTCAGAGGAATCCACTTGCATGGATTCCAAGCGGAATATTCTAACGCGAGATGGAACACGTTTTCTCGATTCAATCCTATCGCGAAACCCTCTGCGACGTTCCACGCTGACGTGACTCGTATCGCTTCGCCTCGAAACACCCTGCGCGCTCGTGATTGTGCTCGACAGTGGATCTCCACCGGGACAGGGGGCATAAATAGATAAGTGCATTGCGAGGAGGCTACGTTTGAGCAACTTTCCGACTCCATTTGTCTCCGAGAGGAAAGCAGACAGAAAAAGCTCCTCGGTCTTATCAATCTACTTAGCATAACGACTTGCTTTCCCAGGAAATCTTAAGAAAGGTGCAACCTGATATGTAGCAGTCACGAAAGAAACTCGTCAATGCAACGCCTTTACGATGGTAACTACGTTCCAAAGGAGATGGGAGTCAGAGTACTTGCGTATTCTAGTGCATCGAGGTACACTCTAAAATTCGAACTCTACCCCAAAATCAAAATCGACCAGGGGATGACATAAAGCAAAATAGAGGTTGCAAAAGCTGGAACGGCACGCCAGCAAGATGTTATTGGCGGAGGGGTTGGCGCGGAGGGTGGCGGAGAGTGCTCGGGGGCTAGAACCTAGAAGGTTAACAAAATCAATACCGGTGGGCGGCAGAGCTGGTGGTCGGCCTGCTGGGGGGCTAGGTCGGCCACTGACCTTTATCCAGGCCAACTGCATCATCCCCGTTTCTACGCGCGCACGCACACAAGGGGAGGTCGTCTATTTTCACGGCGAGCCATTTTCGTCAGATGAAAACAATCCGAGCGTACTGTGCCGTCGTCGACGCCGCTATTGCCGAATGTCTGACGAGGAGACCAGCTCTCGACCTTCCACATTCGACGAAATCCCTATCATCGAACTAGGGAGTGAACACTTGCTGGGGATCGATCTAACGATTCGATGACTCTGGCTTTGGGAAAAAACCACTACTGTTTGACTCGACTCAAGTGTCAATAGGGAAGAATCATAAGTTCGAAGGGTGGGAAATTCTATTTTTGGAGCACTCTTATAAGAGTTTAAGAAGAGTCTGTTCTATTTGGGGACTAATCAACGCTGAAGGATACGTTGATTTGTTTCTGATCATTTTCATAGTGGCACTGTAAAATGCTCAAGTCTTCCTGGTAATAGAGTGGTTATCGATCTCGAAGGATGTCAGCGAAGTAGAATAGCAGAATCGAAGATAACAGTCCACTTAGCACAGACGGGGCTAGAATGGTGGAGTCACGGGGAAAAAACAGGGAAGAGAAAGGTGAAAAGCTTATTCCACTGAAATTCATGACGCTTTCTCACGAGCTGGCGAATGAAATGCTACTCTTTAACACGAATCGTCGTTAATCAACGCCTTTAATTATGGGCTAACGTGTTACGGTTGACCTCAAAACGGAGGGTTCTATTGGCAGCGACGTATCCGTCGTTTTTGGTGGCGCAGGCTACTGTGCGTTATCGATCACGGTGATCGTTGGCCCACGAATTCTGGCGATTAGCCTACTTCCTCGCAGGGAAAATAGCGGGTGGATCTGATAAAAAGGGGAACACGGAAGGCTCTCAGACTTGCCACGTTCCTCAACACGCCAGTGTCCAAAGAAAACCCCAGGCCACAAAAAACTCGAGCTCCTGACCTCTGAGCAGGGTTGCTCGTGGCCGAACAACTGCCATTAACCTCCACCGTTCGTGAAACAGGGTGTACGCTCAAGATGATCCACCTGTCGCGCATATATTCGCGTTTACGCCGAATCATTAAACTCCTCTGTTCCGAGGAACAAAGTTGGCGCGGCTCTTGGACGAGTTCCGCTGAACGTCACCTTTAACCGTCAAGGAACTCTGGACGGAACTGAACTTCCGTGAACCGAATTGGAGCACGACGTCAGAAGTTCCTCTACCTATATATAGGCTTCTCAAATCCCTAATTTTAGCGAGGAAACTTGATATTCTAGATGATTATTAATTTTTAATCTGGTCACAGGACCCCAACAGTCACAATCCTGGGGATCCTTGGTTCCTCGGCGTGCTTCAAGGATACGTACTTTCTGAATCATGGATTTCTTCGCAGAGAATCTTAGAAAAAGTTCTCCAGAATAAACTTGAGGAGTCGTTCAGTCGCAGGATTCTACGCAGGATAGTCTAATTATTTATCTATGACAATCCACTGACCCCTTGGCAAGTTGGGCCAAATGGCTGCATCGCGATGAGCATTGTGCAAACTTTGTTGCAAGGAGCCATGAATTACGATCGCGGATCAAGTGAAAGGTCAAGTATTACTGGCCGAGCTTGGTGAGCTAGAGCGCCTGGGTTCGCATAGCAGCTCGATAAGCCGATTCCACAGCAGCAAAGACGGGAGCGTTAGAGGAGAGGGAACTCGAGGCATGAAAGTCATGAAAGTCTCGACTTAAGCGATTCAACGAGACAGAGCGAAATGAACGGTCGGCTGAAACGAGAGACGAGACATTAGCATTTTTCAGTGGCGTGAATTAGAATGCCGCGGGTCGGCGAGCCGCGGAGACGGCGCGGCGATTTAGGCCAGGGGACAGCCACGACGGCGGTCGTCCTTGCCGAGCGTTGTTGTCCTGTCGGCAGCCAAACCGCGCGTCCACGTGACCCGCTTTTTTCTAGGATCTAGGACGAACCACTGGCGCGCTGCTCTCTCTTTCATTTAGAAATCCACGCATGCGAGCGACGCGAACGGAAACCTTCGGCTTCATTGACCACGGATCTATCGACCGAGCTACGTTCCACGGATCGCGAGATTCACGCAACTATCAATGCTAATAATGATGTAACGAGTACGGTGCGTGCATACGGAATGGATATTCGAGTGGTGGATGGTGTAATATGAATTTAGGAAAGTGATGTAGAAGATGGATAAGTGGGGTGGTACGAGGTGGGCAAGGGGAAGTTGTGACCTGGATAGCTTGGATGAAGGATTCGAGGATTTCCAGGATTTCAGGGTGAAGATTGAAACCTAGATCTACTACCAAATATCCTTTTACGCTTTTGGAAATCCTAATAGTTCCTTGCTGCTTTACTTCACGAAATGCACAGTGACAAATGAAATAAGTGGAATCCTTTCGATACGACTTGCTCGAAGAGGTTACAGTTCGGTTGTAAGTCAGTGACGAGACAATTTTTTACCAAACACAAGGGATCGTGAGTTTCCATTGCTAGAAGTGACCCCGACAGCAGTACGTAGAATTGGCGGGAATGAAGCGAGTCGGGATTTGATGCGCGATCCCCAGAGGGGGTTCAGTGAACGGGACATCGTTCTACAATAACGATAAGGGCGTTGCATGTGCAACATCCACGGCATCGGTCCGCTAATAGAGCAGAGGGACGGAGGGGCCTTGTTTCGCGACGAGTTGGTGCGGCAAATGAAAAGAAATGACGAGCGAGATGAAGACAAATGGTTTGCGGTACTAGACTCGATCTCCTAAAAGTAACGAGAGGCAAATCAGCGGAACGAATCGAACGTCTCGGGGCGCAACAGTTCACCAGCATGTAAAAGGTTCATGCAACGCGCACGAGCGACGACCTCGTTCTGCTTCCTTCGAATCTGCGCCTCCCTCCGATCGCCCGCCATTTCTCTCCATTCTCTCCTCCTTCACCCTGTCGCGTGCGCGAACAGCCGCTCGATAATTAATATTAATTTCGAGCGGGCTCGGTGTCGCGACCAGCGTTTCCATCGCTGACGATAGCTGACGTCAACGTCCGACTACGTCGATCCACGTCCAGAGGTGTTTGTGCCTCCTTTTCCCAGGGCTCGACCGTAAAACCCAGCCGAGCGTGGCGAATTTGGCTATCGACCCCGTGTAAGAGCTCGCGAACTATCTCTGTGTGTGAACCCTTAACCGGGCATAATGCCTGTCACTTGAAGAGACCGCAACCATTGAGCTGGAGGATACTGCTGTCAGGAGCAGTCTAACTAATTGAATTTAATTACTTGAATATTTGGCTCGTTCGAGATTTTTCAAGATTTTCGAAAATTTCTTGTCAGTTCCAAAAATAAAAAATTCTAAGCCTATTGTCAAGATTCCTTGAGACTTCTGATGATTTCCCAAGATTTCATAGGATTTTTCAAGATTTCATTTGATTTTTTTTAAGATTTCATTGGATTTTTTAAGATTTCATAGGATTTTTGAACATTTCATTGAATTTTATACGATTTCATAAGATTTCCCAAGATTTCATAGGATTTTTCAAGATTTCATTGGCTTTTTTTAAAGATTTCATTGGATTTTTTAAGATTTCATAGGATTTTTGAACATTTCATTGAATTTTATAAGATTTCATAAGATTTTTCAAGATTTCATAAAATTTTTCAAGATTTCATAGGATTTTTTAAGATTTCTCAAAATTTCTCAAAGTTTTCTAAGATTCGTCAAGATTCGTCAAGATTTGTCAAGATTTGCCAAGATTTTTCAAGAGTTCCTAAGATTCTTATGGTATTTTTAAGATTTCCCAAGATTCCTGAAGATTTCCTAAAGTTTCCTATCATCTCCAAACATTTCTCAAAAATTTTCCAAATTTCACAAAATTTCACGTATCCGAAGATTTTCAGAACAAGTTCTAGATCGATCCTAGATACACAATCCGAAAGGCAGACAAAAGAAAATCCAGGAATGTGCACTATAAAATGACGATTATTACGGAAGAGCTCCACTGGAGGGCCAAATTATGAAACGCGTGCTTCTCTCGGAGCGTACAGGCTCGAGCGTTAACGACGGCATTAAAATCTCGCGGAGGCGAAGGCGTTAATGGCAGAACGGGCGGAGGAGCGCGTTTTTGCTATCCGCGAGGACAGAACGGCCGGCGAAACGCGGGATCGTCTTTTCTCTCGTTTTTCACAAAGGCCGCCGCGAACACTTTCATCTTCGGGGGGTAGATTCAGCCCGAGTGACTTGCACTACGTGCCCGACAATGGGCACAGACCTCGCCTCGAGTCCTGCACGCATCGCGGGGATAAGTGGTTCGACCCCGACCACTGTCGACTGCCACAAACTCGACGTTGCATACTGGCAACGTGATTGCGTCGATTCTGCAGCGAGATAAGAACGCTGTGATAGATGGAACCGCGGTCCCGGAATTGCACGGACAATCGCTTACAATTAACGATCATAGCAGAGACTTTTAAGTGTCTCAACGCGGGACAACCTGGAGGTACAGTAAGGTCTTGTTATATGTTCACCAGACTGTTCGTTACATGTTCATTCCCATCCCCACCATTTGGAGGGAGTTCTGCTTGAAACATGACTCCACCTGACACGAACAATCAAGTCGAGTTCAAGGTGGAGAAGAATTGCTTGTTCTGTGTTCGATTTATGCTTCTGTCTGGTCACGAACGATGAACATATAATGAGAATTTACTGTACTTCAAATTTCTCGTTAATAATTAGTCTAGTTTCAAATATTTTAACACAAGATGATTTGAAACTATTCGAAATCCCTCGTTAACTGATATCCTTTTACCCTCGTTAAGTGATCGCAATTCATCCCTACTATATGCTTTATTTACTCAGTGTACTTTTCCTTGAAATAAATTTACTTTGTCTTGCTCTATTATAAGGAAAGTCTCTAACCTGATCTATTAAAGTAAGGTAGGTGGAAATCAGCTTACTATGAAAAACTAATTAAATATTTTGGGCTTTTCATTTTCTGAGTACCTGTGACTGATATCTGAGATTCGTAAACGTAAAATACAAGTTTTCATAAATCAATGGGATAGGTTGAGACACGGTTGAAAGAGAAACACGGCGACACGTTTAGCGCGCGTTCATCAGCTAATTACACCAAGAAATAATTAAGTTATTTTCCGCATGCAACCGGGCGAGTCACTAATTAGGCATAACAGCACGCAATGCAAACACGGCCGTGACGCGTGTATGCGTGGCGTATGCACACTTGTTTATATACCGTTCTTGTGCCTCACAGTTTCAACAGGAATTAAGAATATATAAATATCTTTATGATGCTCGAAACTGAACCTGCTTTTATTATTGGAACGGTCTTAGTTCATTAAATTTCATGAGTAATCAATTGCATTAAGCTAGCTTATATTATTTTTACGTTAATTAATTTCATAGTATCGTAATTAATGCTTGATTTATATTATGTTGCATATACTGAACTTCAGAATAGATATTGGTCAATTCATTAAAACTTAGAAATTCAGAATAAATTCATATTCAATCTCTTCAGGGATAGACTCAATGTGAAACCGTGAGGCATGTTTTAAAAAATAATTTTCGAAACATAATTAAAACTCACCGCATTGTTCTTCTCCAACGAGGAAGAAATATACTGCCTGCAATTTAAAAAAAAACATAATTAATTAAATCAGAAATAATTAAGTATTATTTTTTTATGTACATTATTTACGACTAATTAAAAAAAATCATATAAAGAAACGTATGAGTCCAGGTAAAAATTAAACTTACTTTTTAAATTTAATAATTTGATAAAATTAATAAAATTTATTTACAGTTAATTAATGATTGCTCTATTATGAATTTATTGATTTCGTTATGTCATCACTGATTATTATAGAGAATATTTCAAGAATAGTTTCATCAATATATTGACTTAATTACGTAATAAAATAATTAAATGCATACTATATAATGACAATGCCTTTTTAGAATTTAAATAACCTCAAGGTTTAGAAGCAGTTATATCTTGAGAGTAATAAAAGGAATTTAAAAAACATTTTTTAAGGTTAAATTACTGCTAAAATTCAAAAAGAACGACAGAATCGAGGTTAAAATTTAAATTTATAGTCAGTCCTTTGACATGTTACAACCATGTTGAATATTCCTCAATGAGAGAAACAATGATATTTTCTCCCACGGACGAAATTAAATATAAAACTTAATGTTCATATACATCAGAACAATACATAATTAAATAGTAAACACTCTATTATAAGGCAACATCACTCTGCGCGAAAAAGTCTATAAAAACCTCCATCTTACATCAAGAAATCATTCTTTAATTTCCAAGCATTTCAAATGCCGCCAAGAAATTACGATTACGCCATTAATTGCATCTAATACAGGGCACGAGACAGTAGACTAGCATCCCTGAGCATGCGACATCTGTGATCTAAGAGATAACAGCTCGCGCCCCCTGAGGTCCGCGATTTTTTAACGTTTCACATAGAGACGCTTAGTCGTAACTAACCCTTTTGTTTCCGCACTAGTCATCTCGTAAGTCGAGTCAACGGTTGGCGATTTAAAAATTAGCGGTGTCTCGTGGCGTGGAGGGCACAGCGTGCTTGTCGACAAATAATCGCTGAAAATTCGCTGTTTTACGAGCTTGTTGGACGTGGATCAGTGTCAAAGTACACCACGCGTTACGATAAATCGTCTTCGCGAGTCTGTTTACACGCGTGGCCTTCGAATCGCTCGTCTAAAAACCGGTGCACAAAAGTGGCCCCAGGTTCCCCGCTGCTTCTAGAACAAAGTTCCCCAGCATTAAGGTAAAGAGGAGCAGCTCGAAAGCCGGTAGCAAGGCGACGTATTTATCCAGACAGCGGACAAACATACTCGCTTGAGTACCTGGCACCTGCTCACTTTCGTGTACTTCCAAGGCACTACGAGAGGATTGTCAGCGAGGGGGATTGGAAGCAACGACTCGCGAGGGGTAAGTCATCGACGCCATTACGAAATTTTTTATCTTTCTTTAGAGAAGCACATGCTTTGATGTTAATGAATTATTTGTGGTTATGATTGTATTGTGGGTTGAAGAAATCAGTGGTTTCTCGTTGTAGGATCCTCCGTGAGTGGTAAATTTATATCGAGGATGCTAGTATAATATTTGTGAAAATTGTGGGAAAGATTATTCAGTACCTATTGCATGTACTGTCAATTAGGCAAGTGATTGTTCAAAATGGCGCGATATTTGAAATACGATTTAAAAAATAAGGGTTCGAAAACTGGGCTTCTAGAAATATTTCAAAATTTAAATATTTGAATTGTTTATGTTTAGATATTTGAATATTCATAAATTTTAATATTAAAATACTTGAGGATTTGAAAATTTGATTTTTGAAAGTTTGAATGTTTGAAAATTTGAAAGTTTGAAAATTTGATTATTTCCACCTGAAGACTGTCATTAAATGACATTCCTAACGTACAGTGACTAAATTTCTCAAAAAATTTAAACCAGTAGTGTACTTACTCGATACGATTCTCTCATTTCCCAAACTTACAAAACTCACTTAACAAATTACCAACGCAGATGTTTCACACTTTCTTCAACCCCGTCGCCCGTATCCCGTCGCGAGCTTATATCAAATACCAACCGTAACACGAGTCTCATATCGAAGCTCTGGAGTCGCCGATAGCTCACGCGTGCAAGTAAAACGAATTACGTTCGGTACGAATTGCGTGAACGCGACTATGCATAAATAACGTTGCTGTGTGTACGCAAAGTGTACGAAGCGACAGCGACGACAATGAACACAGTTGATCGCGTGCATAAACACGCACGCTCACACACTCACCTCGATACAAATCGGCAAGCAGGCAGCAGGCCGTCGTAACACGACGCCGTCGCATCTCCTCCCGCCGCGCCACGTTCCTCCCCTTCCCGTTCATTCATTCCTCCTCCACGCGACGCTGTTGTTTTTCTCGGCTGACATTCGGTGTGTCGGCGACATTAGCAGACGACACACCATCGTTACCCGGCGTCACGCTCCACTACGCAGCAACACAGTAAACCACGGTCCCCGATGGTCTGCTAATCCCTCACGAACGGAGTTACTCCCAACAAATGGGAGAGGACGCCTAGAACAGCCTGGCCTGGGCCCCCCCTCAATCTGACGCCATTCTTTCCCACGATTCGTCCATGCCATATAAAAGAATCGCTCCGAAAAGCCAGCCCCCAGGCAATGTCTCTATTCAGCGGAGAGGGTGTCCTCAGGGTCATGGGCCACCAGCCTAGGACCAACTTGCACTCCAGACCCAATCGATGGCCGATGATACATAGCTCCTAAATCTTACACGAAGGAGCAGCAAAGTGGTCGTCGTCCCCTCCTCGATGTTTTTCGTTACCATAGTACGCGATCCTACATGGACACAGGCATATGTGTGCTTGATATTAATTCGATGTAGGGGAGAACCGAGTCGTATAAGGATTCCAGTCGCGAACGGGATTGTCCTGGATAGCCAGCCGTCCAATGCACCGCAGCCGCGATGCAGGCCTCGCTTATCAGATGCCTTGCAGCGCGATAACGTGATATCGAAAACAAAAATAGTCTCCCGCGTGCTCCGAAAGATCGCGCTACTCTTCAGGTCCGCTGCGTCTAGGCGGCGTGACGCGAGCACGGCTCGCGATAAGGAGGCTCGTTAATAGGAGAACTACGAGGAGCAGAAACGAGTAACCGTACACCAAATGCCCGGCGTTCTCGACGAAACTGTCGTGGATTGCTCGCGGCGCGCGCGACACGGTCTCGAGCACGTTCGCGAACGTCTCGCCGGCGACTTGGCCGCTGCCGCAACAGTCGAACGACATTTGACTACTCGGAGACGAGCCTCGGACACTCCGAATGGGACACGTTGAGGTCGATGAATGAACGGGGATCACCCATGTACGAACGCCTCGCGCGTTTCATATAAACCGGCCGCGCCGCGACAGGCCGACTAAACGGGCTGGCTAAGCGAGTTTTCGCTTTCGACTGAAATCGAATGTTCCTGCCGGCTAGCCGGTGACGTCTGTGTGCACGTACACACGTGTGTGGGTCGCTGGTGCTCGCGTGTACCCGCGCACGCGTGCATCGGTGTGTGCGTCGCGACACACCGTACGCGCGTGTTTCCATCAGCATCCATCCAGTATCGGGTGTCCCGACAAGTAAACCGTAGCCTGTTCGACTCACGTTACAAAACGCCAGTGCGACGAGAGATGAGTCAACCGATAGAATTACGCGTATCCTACTCGACCGCGACAGGTATATGTTTTTGGTTTGCCTTGACTGAGGTCACGCCTCCGTTTCGCGTAAATGAAATACCCCCTGTATCTTTGTAAAGAGTAGGAAGAACGTATGTACGGGGTTATTAGAGAATATTTTATATAAATTTATTGAAAGTTATGTTATAAATATGTACAGTTAATGTGGAGATAAAATCTTGAGTTGCAATTACTTTGGAAAGTAATTTGGGTTTAGCCTGACTGTGTAACTATGAATACATTGATCTGGCAAGTATATGTATGGTGATGGTAACACTTAAGGTTGGCTTTATGTCCTATTTGCATACAATTATATACACTTGGGTACAAGTAATCAGGCATCAGTTATTCAGGCATCAGTTATTCAGATAACACAACTCTACACTTATAGCTAAATCTTCCTTGAACCTTTCAGTGATCTTCAGTGTGTATATTAGCTATCTTATGTCTATAGTTGGATCCAAACTCACTGCTGAATGGCTAGGATTGGTTGTGGAACTTGAAGTGATGCCTCATTACTTGCTCCAAAGTGTAGTCAAAGCAATGCTTCATTTACAATAGTACAGTCAGAGTCTACTAAACCATTGTAAAACAAGTGTTTTTGAGACTGATAAACCTAACTTAACAGTAACTTAGCCATGAAATTAAGTTTAGTTAACTTATTCACTTATTTCTTCTCTTCATTCAAATTATATTTTGTCTTCAATTTGTCTATTTCTTCCATCTTCTTATCCACATCAACTCGTTTAAATGCCTTATTGCTTTGATAATATAAAACTACTAAGTATCTGTTACAAACATTGAAACCACTCAGATGATCACAAGCATTTTTGGCATCAAATATGTCCTCATACACAACAAAAGCAGTTCCTCTAGTTTCAGCAGTGTTGCCCCTGCAAGAATAAAACATTTTAGCCTAGAAATTATTCTTTTTACATTAGAATTTTTTTACATTTCTGTTACTTGTTAACAGGTATTACTTACACCCTGATTTGTCTGATGGCTCCATATTTGCCAAAAATATCATACATTTCTTCAGCCGTAATCTTGTATGGTAAATTTCTTATGTACAGCACCCGATTTACCTCAGGAGGCAACCTGACCTGTAAAAGAGAATAATTTGGAAAATAACAAACGAAATAGGTTAAGTTTCCAGGTTCTCTTTAATAAAGGCATTACTTGCTAATTAATACACTTACGTTAGCTCTCCTTTGCAGCATTGCCATAGTCATGATTGCAGAATATAGTTTTTTTCTTCACTGAATGCAAAAAGAGATCCCAGAACGAATTATTTGCAGACTTTTTTCTCTTCTGACTTACTGCAGCCAAATGTTATTGAGATTGACGTAAAACGTATCTCACTACCAGAGAGCAGCACTGGTAGCAGCTTCCATTTTGAATACCGGGTGTTTCAAAACACGTGATAGAAATCATGCATAAGAAAGTTAGTTTTAAAATTTTATACATTGAAAACTAAGGGAAAATTAATTACACTGGTAATTATATTCATAATTTTTATTTGTAGCAACAATACTCCAAAACAAACAATTAAAAATGGTACTAGTAATTGGCATTTTTACTTGCAATATCATTTTACCGAGCTCTTCTTTGATACTATAATCGAAGTGAAATATACACCTATTTGATTTGATCACGTTTCCGCGTAGCACAAGTTATTACGTTTAGTTACATTTAAAACACTCGCGCTTTGAGATATCTTTTTAATATAGGATACGTATTGACGTTACAACCACACAGTTTAAAAATGTACTTGATGAGAATTCTTATGAATTATTTAGTAAATTGACACATCGATTCTTAAAATGGTTTTACGACGACTAAATTTCCGACTTTCGGACGATCCTGTTTAATCTATACCACATACGCGTGTATTCATCAAAGTAGATATTGCTAGTGGAATGAAGAGATGGCACAACAGACCAATGCCTGATTGCAATTAGAACCGTCGAGATATTTTCTATGAGAGAGAAAGCAACGTTAATAATTTATACTTTGTTAAAAGCTGCAATGTCTACGCTTTGCACATAGTCTTCAATTTCCTGTATCTTTTCTGTGAGCCAATCCACGGAAACTTTGTCATCTTCTACGACACAGGAGATCTGAAGTTTACAAATTCCAAAGGCAAGAGGCACGAGCTTCGCTGTAAAAGAACAATTACTTTCGTTTTATGTTCAAACTAAATCTTAAGTTAGATATTATCAGTGTTCTAGCTCACCCGCTCCCCATAAGAGGCCATCAGTCTCAATTTTTCTCACTTCCGTTTCCATCTCTTTCATATCTGTTTCATCGTCCCATGGTTTCACATCTAATATTATATTCGATTTGGCGATCAAAACTGGCTCTGCAAATTATCATTACGTAGAAATAGTGGAATTATATTTAAAGTATAAACTTAATTCAGAACTTACTCTTCGACTTTTTCGCGGCATATGCTGCCAATCTTTCTTCCCTAATTTTTGCAGCTTCTGCATCTTCCCCCTAGTAAGTTAATTATTTGAAGAGTTTATGATATAAGCCACGAGTAACAATATTTAGAGTTCAGTAGTTGTAAAATAGAGTTTCGTGCTGAATTCGTGTAATATAGAAAAATATAATTGAATGCTATATTTTGGGAATATCTGGTGTACTATGTCTCGTAAATACCGCATGGTTTTAAACATTTTGACACCCTACATGAACAAACGTGTGATGTGTACTAAATGTATACGTATCGTGCAGAAATGACTTCAAATATTATGTAGGGAGGGGGAAAATTAATTGCCGAGTGTTTTTTTCGCACTATTTCTGCCCACTTGCCTCAGAATCTGAACCAAAGAGGTCAACATCGTCGTCATCTTCAGCTTTTTCGGATTTTTCGACCTTTTGCTTTGGTGCTGGTTCAGACTTTTCAGCCGGAATTTGATTAACCTTGAGTTCAAGAGCTTCTACACGCTTCTCCAAATTTGCAATAATATTTCTCAACTCGTCGATGACTATTGATAAGAATTAATAAAATAGTAAATGTGATACAAATGATAATATGGATTTGTTAACAAAATGGTACTTACCATCCACACTATCTTTTTTGTTATCATTTGGTGGTGTAAGACCAGCAACAACTGCAATATCATCCATCTGAAAAGTGATTGCAAGAGTGTAATAATAAAAAATGAATGCTATGAAAATTGAGATGATAGAATTTAAAGATATAATGAAAGTATAGTATATTTGCAGAGAAATAAATATCATACCCATAGATTTGATTAATGTTAGAAATTATATTAGTAAGCGGACTTTAACATTTGTCACACAAGGGTGTAACCAAACTACACCAAAGAGCACAGTACTCACACACTGTAAAGATTGTTTAATATGTTGACGAGCCTTGGCAACCTCATTGGCTAAACTTCCACCAGCAGATAATATCGGAGTAGTGGTTTGTTGATTTCCCTGTATCCACCACTATTAAAAATCAACTCAAATGAAACTCACTGTTATAGACAATAAGGTGGTATTATATCTCCACCAGGATTTACAAACATTATTGAATATTACAAAACTGTTAGCAGCTTTTTTAGTACTAAATTTTAAGTAGAATATTTCTACTTTTGCAAAATATTCTACTACAACCAAGTGGAGATATACTCAATAAGTGAATAAGCACCAGAGCCTTCATGACACACTATTTACTTATGCTCACTACAAAATAAAATTTCACAAAAATACTTGTTATGTATGTAAATATGTTATTGACAAACTGGGAGCCATGATGAAATGATAGTGATTCTAGTTATAAGCATACATATAGTGTACCTTTTCTTGGTATGAAGGAGGAACATGCAAAGTATTAGGGGGGATAATCTATCTACATATATTTTCTTTTGTGCACATGTAATTATTATCAAATCTGAGAATAAAATAATAATATAATTTTTAAAGTCATTAATGGCATAGTGATCATTGCTTGTTGAAAATATAATAAATAAAATAATATGTATTGAGTGTCATGAATATTTATATGAATATAAGCAGATTGCTATAATTATCTAGGCAATGAATTCTACCTTACATAATAAATCAAAGAATTCTATGAGTATTACATTAATGCACACAAAACATTAAGTAATATTACATTACAGTATGTACCTGATTAGGTAACTGTTGTTTATTCCTTATCAATGGTGCATTATTAGCATTTTCTTTTACTTCCTTCTCATTTTTTCTTTTTCCTTTATTTCTATGCCTTGTATCTGCCTTATTCTTTTTTTCTTTTACTTCTTTGGTATTATATTTTTTAGATGCATCATTTGAAGGACTAGTTTCTTTTTCTTTTATATCATTTTTAATATTCTCAGATCGTTGCTTTTCCTCTACACACTCTTCCTTTTCTTTATTATATTCATTCTCCTCTTTAACTGTTTTTGAGGCTTTTACTTGACACTTTGAATTCTTTAAGATATCATTAGGAGCATTTTCAGATATCAGCAATTTATTATCTTTAGATTTCTCAGACTTTGATTTGGATAAAGAATTATTTAAAATATCTGGGCAGTTATTAGTTACAGAAACTTCAGATTTAACTGGGCAGCTTTCCATAATTTTTTGAGACACCACCTTGAAACATGTTTTAAGCTATGCAAGTAGACATTGATGTCTTGCAATAAAGGTAAAGAAGATGA
The DNA here is from genome assembly GCF_051401765.1 of Calliopsis andreniformis. Lineage (NCBI taxonomy): Eukaryota > Metazoa > Arthropoda > Insecta > Hymenoptera > Andrenidae > Calliopsis > Calliopsis andreniformis. The sequence continues at coordinate 9,939,930 of NC_135068.1, read as the reverse complement.
GCTAAATGAAGGATATTTTTGTCACATGCTAAATACACTTTTTAGTCTCATTACAAAAACAGTTTTACAAAAACTGAGTATTTTAATCCAAAACTTCATGCAATTTCTCAAACTCATTGAGTATATGAACACATAAAATCATATGTGGCACGTAGAGATAAATGAAAATGAAAATGAATAGTGAAACTGATTGTGAAGTTTATGATCTTATTGTAATGTTATTAACAATATACATATCACAGAAGCTTTGTGTAGAAAGAAAACACAAGACTATACAATTGATTTAAATATGCAATCAGGAAGGGAATTAAGTTCATAAGAAAAATAAAATTCCCAACACCTCATGAAGTTATAAGCAGACAAAGTGTTCCCTACCACCAGATATTCCCTGAAGTGTGTGTTAGAAATGTTAGTTTTTAGTTAATACAAAAAAAGAAACACAACACATAACAAAAGGCATACAGTAGCCATGGATGTTGGGGTTCTGGTAAAAAATCCATTGTTTTTAAACATACTTCAATGTATCAGAATTTCCATTAATGTCCTACTTTAATGCCATTAAGTAAAAAACAATGAAAATTAATAGTTTGTATGTTTATAAACATTCATCCTACCCCTTGTCAATTGTCTTCATAAATCCAATAACATTAATACAATAAAGAAAAAAAAAATAGTGTACTTACCCTAGCCATTTTTTCAAAATACAGTCGTTCTGCTTTGTCATAGGATGGCTTGTCAAACCATACCTTCTCTTGTGCTAATGCTGACTTTTCCATGTTTTAGATGTTTCGTTTAATAATTATAGGTGCAAGTAAATTTCTGTAAAATGAAATTTAACTGATCTTAACTTTTAAAAGAGAGTTGATTAGTTTTCTGCTTAATTATGTTGAATTAAAGAGGTGCCGACGTGTTGCTCCGGAATTCCCCGCTTTATGGTCCATCCTCTCACTAATTTTGAGAATTCTATTCAAATTCTTATATGATTATTCAATATTTTCACTCTACCTTTCTCCCGACCCTAGACAAATTCGAAGAAAACATGTAAGGATTCCCAGAACTACCACTAACTGTGGTAACGATCCGGATATGGTCCCGAAGTAGTGACCGATACGCCGGCACCTCTGTACAAAATAAGTCTTTGAAAGCAAGGAATTAAAAATGAGATTATGCAATGAAAAATATTTAACATGGAAAATAAAAGTATTAAAAAATTTGAAATTAATCAATTTATTAAAAATACAATGTTGTCATAGACATATATAATAAAATGTATAAAAATGCTGTACAATACTGTATAAAGCAATCACATTATCTATTATATAACAACATACTGTAACAGTCAACAATCAACAACCTCTAAAATAGATATCACTGAACATCATAAGCTATCATCGTCACTACTAAAATACTGAGACTTAAATGGAAGTTTCTTAAAAACTGTATCTTTGGGTAACTCAAAATTATATGTTTGCTCAACTGTTACTTGTTCATTTGAGCTCTTTGTTATTTCATCTAATAAACTATAAACCGTTTGTTTATCATCTGGTTTCACAACACATGGATGTATCTCTAATGCTTTAAAATATTGCACAAATGCCCTAAGTTCTTCCAAGGAAGAATGTGTGGAATAACAAACATTGAAAGTTCTGTTTTTAATCTCATCCCATTCTCCTACTACACTAGTATCTTTCTTTCTCCATTTCATTGCAGATGGAATAATAGTCATTATATGCCTCTCCCTCACATCTTGTCTACAAAGTAGACCTTCTTTAGATATTTTATTCTTACAAGCATGAATGGGAGTACTAAATGGATCATTTGTGACATGATCAGACAATTCTGCAATACAACAATAGCTATCATACACAAAACTCTTAACATGAATTTTCATATTCAACACTTTGGAAAGCTCAACAAAAAGAAATTCAGAACCATAATTAGCAGAACATTCCAGAATAACAACATTTCCTGGGTCTTTGTCCAACCACTCCCTAATAACAGTATTCATTTTAGTTATGCTTTCTTGCCTACTAGGGAAAGAGGGAAAGTCATTATGCAAAAAAGTTGTATCTAAATAGATTTTAGTAAATGTTCTTGGTATCAGTTGTTTGTCTTGGCAATAATGGAGACCTTTCATCTTTGGAAAGTCTATTGGATTAATACGAAAATCACCAGTATATAATACTGACAAGTCATTTTTCTCAAAGAGAAACATCACAGATCCAGGGCAATGTCCTGCTGATACACAGGTTACAGTAACAAGAAAAGTACTTTCTGTATCTAATTTATATTCTACCACAACAGGTGTGTTAATACGTATATCTTTCACACAACTACTTTTCAACCTATACTTATTCTGTAGAAATGCTATTGTAATAGAACTACAATAGAGGTATTTATTACAACGATCTAATTGTTCAAAGAACTCATCAGATAAACCTTTCATGTGATCAATATGACAATGACTAAGAAAATACACAGAAGACTTTAAGTTCTCTCCATCAAAACGATCCACAGAGATGCCAGGTATCTCCTCAATAAGCCCAAGAAAAGTTGACATTCTGGCAATATGTTGGTCCTGCAATGTATAAATTGGGTATCAACCCAATCTCATGTCTTAACATTAATGATTGATGAAACATGTTATAGTAAAGCACTAATTGAATCATGATAGTGCATCAGCTCTATCAGATAGAAGAAGTTGTTAAGTAGTGGTAGTGAAACAGTGAACTTTGATATCATTTGAAACAAAACTATTATCACAGGTAGAGAACAGATGTTCAAGGAATTTTGGACCAAGGTTGCTACTGTAGTAGGTTATATCTTTAAATCAGTTGTACATAGTGTTAATGAATAGGAAGTATTAAAAGGGGTCATCTACAAACCAATGGACCAGTAATCTATGCTACTCTGTATGAATAATCAGTAAATTTTGCACTGGAACTTAATGACACCGATCCGCCATGTGCCGTATTGATCGATCAATTCGACGGTTGTACAGTGAAGTACAATTAGTTCGACTTTAATTGCAAACTGGTTTGATGGTACCGTCGATTATATACCACTTGAATATTATTAAATATACCTTGACTCGTCACAGATTGTCAGATTGATGCAACAATTGTCCGCTCGCCAAAATCTCTGTAAGCCGGATATAACGTGCCAATTGAGGAGAAATAGAAACAGCGCTGCATGAAGAGCAATGGAAGATGTCACTAGGGTGCCTATCACTACTGGCGAACTCAAAATACTTATATTTTTTAGAATATTTCTCGAAATTTCCTCGTTTCTTTCACTCAAAATGGTACAGGAAAATTTCTGTGGATTTTTAAATGCACCTAACATCAATCTTTACATAATAAAACTTATATAAGTGATATAGGAAGCTGCAATCGTATTGATTCCTCGGTTTAGTGATACCAGATCTTCTACAGGTCGCTCATAAATTTTTGCATTACTGCAAAATAATAATTTTGCATTTCTTCATTCGAACGATTGGAAAATTACAATCATACAGTGCTTGGCTGCGCCACAGTTTCTAGAACATCCTGTATGTCCGAACGTTTTCTTTTTAAATTATCTTCTGCCTGTTTTGGAGCATCCTGTATAAACAAAGACCACGGCTTTTCACATTGTTTTTCTTCCGTCATAAGATTTTTTCAATAGAATTTCTGTGCATCATGCTGAATCGATACGTACTATGGGAAATTCGAAAATTGGCGGCAAATGATCGCTAAAGACAGATTTGCTCTGCAAGCAGTAGTTTACGTTTGATCCTGGCAGAGACTAATTTTTGGTGAAAATGACTGCTCAAGGGTCGCCAGCGAAAATAAAGGAATTACGTTTGCCCATGTCCAGGGTGAAAACGATTATGAAAAGTTCTCCTTACGTCGATACGATCGGCCAGGACGGATTGTATCTAGTCACGAAAGCTACGGTAAGGTTAACGCCAGAATATCCAAGTGACGCTCAGTGGTGTGATCGTTTCACGTGTTTATGTGCTTCCCATATTTCCTCTTTCGCGGTTTAATTAAAAATTGCAACTCTCGTTTCTTCTTTTGACTCATGACCTTCCACAAATATTGGACTCCAAAACCTGCTCAGTTCTCTAAATAGTCATGCTTGCTTACACCTAACTGAACAAACTAAACTATGAAGATAATGATGTTTGTAGGAACTATTTATTCATTATTTAACTGAAGAAGCACACCTTCAGAGCAATAAGGGGAATTCCTTGGATTATAAGCATTTGGCAGAGGTGGTGCAGACTAATGATACATTGGAGTTCCTGAAGGAAATAATGCCTAGGAAAATAACTGTCAGGCAGTTCAAAGAAATGATGGCTGCCAAGAATGCACACAGCAGCTCCTCTGAGAGTAGCTCAGATTCTGACAGTGACAGTGAATCTGAAACAGATTCTTATACGGACAGTGATGATAGGAAAAACAATGACTCGAAAGAGAATGGTAAATGTGAGTCTGCCAGTGACAAGAGTGAGACCAATGGGAACAGTGACAGTGAAGATGAGACTAAAAGATAGGGAAACAGATATTTATTTTCTTCTATATTCTCATAAGGCAGGCTCTCTGATTATTTAAGAAACAGCTTGAACTCAGTTGAACACAGTACAATGTTGCAAATATTTGGTTATAAGTAAATGCTTCAGATTAAATATAGATGGTATTTCTAAGATCCACACTATTTTTATATGTATTCATTCAAAATGAATTGTATACTAAATATAACATCTTCATCAACACTGAAACATATTTGTATTATTGTGTACTTTGTAGGTACATTGCTAAAAGGTTGTAAGAACTTGTATAAAGGAAGGGATTTATTTATTTTTCATATTGTATCAGCCTAGGAAGCTTCTTGCTATTTTAGCCAAGGACTAAAACAAAATAAATGCATCAATTTTTCCATGCTGGTTGTTTCTCTTAGTTATATTATCATTTGCTTTGCCATTTGTTGCAATGGCACAGTATAAACTATTTTATTGCGTTTTAACATTTTGTTATAGAAATTGCAAAAAGATATATTAATTCTAGATTACATTTTTATAACAACAATTTATTAAGTTTTATTCTTGATGTAATTTCTTAGGCATTGGTGTTGAAACTGTATCATAATCATTTTCGTTTAATTTGATAGCCAGGAAATAGATCTCAGCCAAGGCTATGATTAATGCGCAAATTATACCTAATAACAATCTAAATCCAAAATCTAAATTTCCAAATATCAACTCCACACCTACGAATCCAAAAGCAAAACCTGCTGCTACAGAAAATATAAATTGTGCAACTGCTATGAGCTGCTTGTTTATTTGTTTCACTGAAAAATAAATACAAAAGGGTATATAGAACATGTTAGAAAGTATCTCCATATCTTAATTAAAAAATCTTACTTTGGTAAGAAAGAGTATCTTCTGGGAGATGTTTCCTAACAGAGTCAACACCTTTGGTCATAGCTTTGTATTCTCTACTCTCCTGTTGAGCTTTCAGTTTCTGTATTCTAGCTTCCAACTCAGGATTTCTTGGTGTAATTTTTGGAGTTGGTAGTTTTATATCTTCCTCTTTTATAAGTTCATGCAGATAAACATTTACCATTTTCTTTTTTCTGTGCTCTTCCAAGTATTTGTTCAGCCATTTTATGTCATCTAATTTCAACACAATATCTTTCTGCTTGCTTTTACCAGATTTCTTTAAAGCAATAATGTTAGGCGGCACAATACTTGTTTTCTTAACATTTTGGCAAATGAATTCTATTAGCTTCCCATTTGGTATTATTTTTATAGAAGGATCTTCAATTGATTCAATTGGCATTCTTGAATGTGATATGGTACAAAAATCCTATTGCTAGTAGCATAACATCATCAAATTTTTTGGTATAGGTATTACTTTAGATTGTATCAACTCAGAGGAAAGTATAAAATACAATAATGTATAATAAAACAATAGCAATGGAAGTTATCAATTTATGGAGTAATATGCAGCTTTCTCTCCAGGTCAACGTAAAACTCTCTTATTTCCTTCTCTTTATCCTCAAAAGTTTGATTTACTTTTTCACACTTATCACTCATATCATTGACAAATCTCTCCCATTCTAATTTCCTTAGTTCCCTGTTCTCTTGTAATGCTTTATCCTACAACAATTATGAAATGCACAAATTAGTAAGAAGTATAAAGTTATTCCCTAGAACTTAGGACTCATTCTAAAGCTAAAACACAGGATTGATAAAAAATCATTCCTACACTATCAAAATCTTGCTCCCTTTGTAGAACTTTTTCGCACATGCTCAAGGCAACATCAACATTAGCCTTCAAGCTAGGCAAATGACAGTCCCCAAGTTGCTCAGTTCGGTCGAGTTGATTTTCCTTTAATTCTGTTGAATATTCAAGTATTTTGAAAAGACGTTCCACTTCTCTGTCACCCCTCCTCTCCTATAAGCATAGATTTATTTATAGGTTATGTATGGTAAGATCACCTGACGTAGACACTCGATGATCAACTTATGTACTAATAATTTGTCAGTGTATGCTCTTGCTCGTAGGGCCAATCGTAAGTTTAAAATCATAGAGAGAACTATGCAAATTTTTTACCTGGAATTCGCGTAGGAAAAAGGTGATTTCACCTTGGATGAATGGTCGGTGATCGAACAGTCGGCTCCAAATTTCACCAGTGTCTACGAAAAGGCGATATCACGAGTAACATTATAATAAATGGTCGTAAGAGTAAAGCGCATACTTGGAATTTGTATAATCAATCCGCAAAAGCCGCACCTTTGACAATGGACGCCATGCTCCTCCTTGCTATCAGCATATACGCTACTGCATTTCAGAGATATTGGCATTGCTCTGGCGCAGAGCGCTCAATACAAAAGTTTCCTCCTAATTTTTTATCTAAAAGATACAAATAAGTAACAATGTCCCACAAAATTGAGCAATAATGCTTATTTTCTAGGAGCAGGCTTTTATCTAGATGCAATTATCTAATCACCTTCTGTCATCTTGAAGATTGCATACGCGTAACAAACAGATGAATTGTAAACATGGTCTTTCGTGAAACATGAATCTAACGCAATTAAAAAATAAATTTTACAGAATAAACAGTTAATGCTACATAATAAATTTTGAGTAAAATATAGAATACACGGAGGATAAAAAAAGTTGATTAATGGAATACAAGTTCTCTGAGCATATATTCAGACCGTATCTCGGTCGACGTTCATTTCAACAGTTTTCCGTTCTAAAATGCATTTCCAATCACGATATCGCTAGAGGGCTTCCGCTCTGCTCATCTATCGATCGTCCTTTGTTTTAAATTAAACTAATCCGTGCCTCCCATTAGAGTGTATCCCCCTTTTCATTAGACACAGATTCCGTGCTCCTATTTTATCTACAGCAGTTCCATCTGCCAGTATTTCGTACAGTCTTCGGTAACTTTGCTTTTAACCAACATTGAGCGCTGTCCATTGTTTCTTGTTCGACCAAAATGAAAGAGGAGGTTGAAGCTTTCACTCTTAACCGAGCAACTCGCGTTTTTCTCTTCCGCAAAAATTGGTCGCGATCGCGACGATTGTCAGAGTTTCCACAGTTTATAATTCGAGAGACTGTACTTGTAGATCTTTTCCCACCTCCTTGTTTCTTTTCTCTTGGCCAGCTCGAGGACCTTTGTTTCCCGCTAGCCCGCACACGAGCCGAAGAAAAGTAATTACAGATAGGAAATTGCTCAAGGAAAATGGGTTTTTCATTGGGTCCAGTGATGGATTGACGTTTAAATTGGATACAATTATTTTGCGTTCAAAATCTGCCGTTTTCAAACTTTTTAATTTATGGAGCTTATCGATTAAAATCTCGACCGGTTCTCCACTTTCGATAGTCGCGGCCAACAGTCTTATTTAATCATTGGAACGAGCTGCTTTACTCGAGAAACGGAGTCGCGTATCCGACACTGTCGTTTAATTCATTTCTCGCGTTACAATGCGACGCGTGAATTATCGATCGAAAATTTGAGACATCATGCAGACATCCCGCGCATATTGCAGCGTGCAACCAAATGTGCAAACGGTGCATCGGTGGTAGGGATCTCAGCACTCTATAAATGCAGGGTTCCACTCGATTGCTCGCCCGTTTCGCAAAACCCGACCCAGCTTGCTTCGATTTCGAGACACAATGGATCGCTTCCTGCAGTTCGTCCTCTTCGCCGCTTTGCCGTTCGCAATGTAACGAACATATCGATTCTTCTAATAATCTCTACTTGCGAAAATATTCTTGAACTTGCTTTGGTGCTTTAACTCTGATCAAACCAAGGTAGAGTCGCTCAAAGTTAAAATATAAAAATTAGAATTCAAAAAACCGAAAGAAGTAAAATACGACGTTTTTGAAAACTTGAATTCGATCGTGTTAGGGTCCCCGAGTGACTCATCCTGGTATGCTAATAGTTAATAATCATATTCAATTCTTAAAAGTAGAATTTGCTGATCTGAGAGGCTTCTATGGATTTGTGAATATTTTTATGTATATTTATGTATATTTTTGTGAATTACAGCTGTTTTACAAGAATCGCGACGTGACCTGTAATGTTTTGCCAATTTCCAATTCTTGCAGGCAGCAGCGCATCGAGGAGGGAGGGTGCAACTGCGGCGTGTTTCCGGTGCAAATATCGGAATCAATCATTGAACGCGCTCTTCAATATAATGTCACGTGCGACTACGAAGGGGAAGAGAAGTGTCAACAATTGTGCATTGCTTTGGTAAGTAAATAACCTAGATCGATTGTGCAACGTAGTAGTGTGATGATTAGTAAATGTATACGCGCGATTCCCTGTAGGCGGAGAGCGCGAGGGACAAGGCGCCCCAAATGATCTGCAAAAAGCTAAGTGGCCACGTACAAAATCTGGAGGTAAGTGTGTGATCTTTTATCCATTGGCAAATTTTTGTTAACAAAATATATTTTCTACTGTGGAAGTCATTTTTTTGCGAAACGAATATTTTCTAGATCGCGGTTTACGCGAAAGTGTGCAACGAGGCTGCCTGGAAGTTCACTGGGTTGAAAAGCGCGGATCCAATTTGCTGTCACGATGGGCAAGCGATGCCTTGCGGGGAATCAGCACCGATGATCAAGGATTAAACAAACTTGCTTATAATTGCCAGGCACGCGTTAGTTCAATTTCCTTCTTTTCCTTTTTCATTAGAAATATTGTTCGTTACGTAGCGTTTCGAGAGCATTTATTATTTTATTGATAATTGATGAATTCGCGGTTTGTAGTTGCATGAGTAATTACTTTGACACGTGTAAACAATGATCGATTGGACGGTGAATAATATATTCGGGTAAATTAAGTTACTATCCACTTCAGAGCGAAGCAAAACAAATCGGTGATGTTCCTAGAATGAGTAGTAGAATAGATGATATACTACGATTGTTTGGTACAGCTTATGGTAGTTGACAAAGCGGAGAGCATTAAACTGGACCTTGCACACTGTGCCCAGTTACGAATACCGTGAATAGATAAACAATAGATTCACGGAGGAAATTTCGGGATGACAAATATTATTTTAGCCGACTGTTTGTTGTTCTAAGTTGTGTACGCGAATGCTAACCACAACATTTATAAGGGGATGTGATTGTTTAATGTACTATCAAAAATAAAATATACTCTCAACCTTCTTAAGGCTTGTAACACAAGCCTCGCATAGATATATCCCAGGTGCAATATTCGGGTCGATATTTCTTCCAATTCCCTTCCCTTTATATTTAATCTTTCATTCCCAAATCTATTGACAGCAATCAGAATCCACTACCAATCAATATTCCCCGTTTCATCCGATGTCTCTCTGCTCTTCGAAGATTCAATCTGTCCAGACACCAAAGACTCCCCGGATAAAATCGTCAACTTGAAAGCATTAAACGCTGCATCTTCTCGACCCTGTCCTAACCGAAACGATTCTACGTACGCAGATTGTCTCTGGAGGTGGCGTTAGAATACAGAGCACGCTTCACGAATTCCCAGATATATCTTCTATTTCGCCGATGGTGTTCAGAGAACCTCGTCCCAGAAGCCGCACTATTCAATAGAGGGTTTGTTATCGCTTCCCCCGACTTCCTGGCGATGAATCCTTCGTCGTGGCCCTCTATATCGACCTTGCCAGCCTAGGAGGCCATTGTGTACCCGCGGTTTTGTCGTCTTTTCTTCTCCTGATTTAATGAGTTCACCATTTTCGCGCGATCCCCATCATCTCCTACTGGTAGAATCCACCGAGACCTTTTTTACACGAGTCGATACAATTTTTATGTTTAAATTGGTACACATTGTCGATCGTTCTATTTTAGGCTTCTCGAGCATCAAAGAAACGTTTCGCGCTCGTCCCATGGCGCGCCACGCATCGAGTCGAACTACTGGGGGGACTCCAGGAGAAAGAAGTACCAAAAGGAGGTCACTGGAGATTGCCCATATCAAGGTATTCGCTAACTTTCTTCTGTGTTCACAGTGAGTGTTGCAGAGAGGCACAAGGCGTCACATCTTCCCAAACAACTGAACGTTTATTAAAGGATACTGTGTAGATATCTACCCTTAGTAGCCACCACCACCAAGCATCCCAAAGAGGACGAATTGGTCTTCATTCTAGGAATCATTGGGGAGTGGTTTCCGGAGAGCTTCACTCGACTTCCTAGCTGCAAGAAATTTTATTCTAGTCTGGATTTTGAGAATGGACCATTTATACTCCATCCTTCGGGGTCCAATCCATTCTTCGTAGTGGTCGTTACACGATCACCATGTGACGGGTAATCACTACTGCGACTGGGATTGAATTGCCGCGTTTAACGAACATGTTAACCGTGCCTCTGTTTGATGAACAGACCACGAACGTCCAGACACCCGCATAAGTGTCTGTGGTCGACTCCTCGATCGTTAGACGACTCTCCTAAACACAGAACGACTGTGGAAATCGTAAAAGAGCATTGGGAGATTGGGACGGAGTCTTTTCATGCACGGCAACAGATATAAATCTCAATCAACCAGGGCCGCGGATTCGCGGTGGTTTATCCAATAATGCATCGTGTAATCGAATCTCCCGGGAAAACACCGAGGGCGTCTCGATGGCTGCATTTGCGTAAATAATTCTGTAGTGATAGTATAATCAATGCGTGGGGATTACGTTGTATATACATAGTGCATCATTAGTTTGTTAACTAGGGAATATTAGTTTCCGGGCGTTCCCGCCAGCGGAAATGAAGAACGAAGACTAAAATTTTAGAGACATGTTGAATAAATAGTGTTATGTAATCTGGATTATGACAATTAATAATTGCAAATTGCGAGGAGCATTAAAGTTCGCCACGTGCAGCTCTGTAGTGTTTAAAAAATTCACTCGATACACGTAATTCTGGATCACATTTCAAAGTCACCAGCAGGGTGCCTTAATGAGTACCCTCGGATGGAAAAAGAGATCGAAATAGATTTCGTGAGGAGGTGGGGGGATAGAAGTGATAAGGAAGAGGGTACAGGAAGAAGCTCAAAATTAGTCTCTCGCTGTGAAAGATCATCTCACAGAGGGATTCCTAATTAGATCGTCTAAATTATCAGCTAGCAACGGCCATTGGAAGCAGCGGGAAGCTGTTATTGGAAAGTAATCAAAGCGAAGACCCACGTGCGATATTAATACGCATATTAGCGCTGTTAATATCTGGGGCGAGAGCCTATGAGTCGGTTCAATATAGCGTGTAAGATCCACGGGATCCTAAACGTGACCCGGCGTCGCTAATAGAGATAAATTGCGTGTTTAGCTAATGGGAGTGACAATACGACTTCGCGGGAAGTAAATCGATACTAAAGGTAAGTCGCATGGAAATAGAGATGGATTTCAGTGCCTCATCAGAGCGCTTTTCTAGTCACTTTTACCATACCGGCCCAGCAGAATTCTGCAGACTTGTCACTAGCTACTTATCATCTACAATGACGTCAGTGCGTGTAAGTCGCATGGAAATAGAGATGGATTTCAGTGCCTCATCAGAGGGCTTTCCTAGTCACTTTTACCATACCGGCCCAGCAGAATTTTGCAGACTTGTCACTAGCTACTTATCATCTACAATGACGTCAGTGCGTGTTCACTTTCCCCTAACCATAGTATACTCCAGGTGACGTGCAAACATCGCCTTGGAGCCCATAAGCGAGTTTAATCCTTTGCTTGCCCTTCACGCCTCCTTAATGTCACTTTGACTCTCAGTGTCCTAGTCACTGGCCCATGCGCGGACTCTCCTCGGACCTGGACGGTCGATCATGCAGCTTTAACTGGAAATCGTGGGGTGCTTTAAAATAGATCACAAGACCTGAACTAATAGAAGACAGCGTGAGTTTCTACTCAAGCTGTATACGCATATCAGTGATATGACATTATATCAGCAATGCTGAAATCGTTAGAGCAAATGTACTCCATAGCTCTGTGATTCTTCATGCGGTTCTATCACAGGCACTGACAGTCTCGAAAGTTTTCGATTAAGTGAACTACCGCGTTAATAACTTCGAAAGTCCCAACAGAGAAGTGTTATCAGTTCAAGTTGCTGCCACGAGCACTGTACGTGCACGAGTCTAGAAACGTTCCCGTGGATCGGTGAAAAACGAAGGAAACGAGACGTCAGGTGCGTCGCTAATTATCCTCGTCTGAACTGACCCCCGACGGTTAAGCCACGCGTTCGTTGTCGCGTCACGATACGTAACATTCGTGTAACGTGACGTGCAAACACTGCCTTAGTCGCCCTAAGCTGCCTCGAGTCTGTGCATAAGCCTGCCGTGTCTCCTCTATGCCATTACAGATCAGGCGTTACAGGTTACTTCAGCCGGAAACCGGCTTCGGAACTCCATGTAACCGGGAGTTGACAATCACACATGCATACACGTATCTATGCACGCCTGTTTATCTATTAGCGACATGTCGACGAGGTCGCAGTGCCGGTTGAAGCTATATTGTGATTACGGTTCCGAGCTGTGATTTTACTCCTACTTGCACGCAACCCTGCTTGCAATTGGAATTCGAAGATGAGAAGATGAACCGATCAAAGTGATGCTTTACTGAGTTTCATTAGTGATGGTGAAAAATAAAGTGAAAGTGTTGGTGTTTTAAGTAAGAAAGTTTTAAGTAAGAAAAGACAGACAGTTTTAAGTAAGAAAAGTGGAAAAGTGGACTTGTTTAAGTTCAATGAGTCTTGCTGAACTACGATTGTCCTGGCTGATTAAGATTCAGATCCTCAGGAAGCTAGAGGATCGACGCGCGAAACTTCGTGAACCTGCTTATTAACTTATTACGCTTAAGTTCCTGCTAAACTGATATTAATTACTCTGCTCTCTCCGGCGCTCTAACTTAGCTTGGCCTGTCGTCCTCTTTTCGACCCACTTGAAAATTTCTCACCTTTTCATTCTTCGCTTCTTTGAATTTCCAGTAGCCTTTCAAGTGTCCTTCTCTAAACTTGCGCAATATTCTTGAATACAATGAAGAAACAGGAACACAAAAAGTGAGACTCTGTCTCAAACCTAACCTAGACGATGGAACATATTGTACATTGTGTGTTGCATATTGTAATATATTATTAAAAAACAATACAATATAATTCTAACCCAACCTAAGCTAGACACAACTCAAATCTAGTTTAAAGTCAAATCCACCTTAGACAGAATCCAGACGTAATTTAACATAACATAGACCTATTGTTATTATTACACATTATATTGTAAGGTGGTGCAACCAAGATCAAACCCAGATCTAACCTAACAATCTGCAGGGCGCCGTACATCGGTCCCAGCAAGTCTGAACTGAGTATGTAACAAGATAAAGAAAAGCAGGAAGTAGTGCAAAACTACGAAACCAATAGCAAAGCAAGAGCATCTTTCACGGAGGAAATATTTCCCACTAGACGCTCCTTCAGGAGTCTTGTATACGATGTGAGGTCCGGAGCACAGTAAACATGATTCTGCCTGTTCGGCCAACACGTCCCCTGAGGTGGATTCGAAAATACGGTAGCTCTTCAATGGGCTGGACAAGCTTCTACAACTCGACGAGAACGATTGATTCTTGCGTCCTGTCATTCCCTAAATCACAGTGTGCGTCACACTTTCGGCATGACCACTTTCGCCCCTTGTATTTTCAAGATCCTTCAGAAACAACCCAAGTAACATGCCCCGATCGCTGAGGACAGGATCAGAATTTTTTTTGTTCGATTCTGTTTTCCTCAACCATTGGAGATCACAGTCGGAGAAGAAATTGAGTTAGGAAACAATGAAACGGAAAAGTTTCGAGGGTTGCCCAGATAAAGGGTTTACCCATTTGCAACATTTTCTTACCATATTCACAACTCGCAGTATTCTCTTATTCCTATCGATTTTCCAATTGGATAAAATTCAATGCATTTCCGACGTTCCGAATCAGAATTGCAATACCTTGATCCGAGAGGAAATTTCAATGTTAATTTTAGCGCTTGGAGTGATGTAATAAATTCGCTTTCCGGCCTCGTCCAATACAGTTTTCATTCTCCATTTGCAACGCAGTTCGCGTGAACAAACACACGACAAAACGCAGCCTCCCGTTCGATTTTCCCTGCAAGATTGATCCGCGAGCCTATTGATTCGACTCTAAATTCGCATTGATAAACCGATCGTTGTTCGTCCGGCTACGAACGAGAAAATGCATTGTAATCCCTCGTACCGCCTCTGTTGCCTGTTCCTCGCTCGAAAAAGCTATTATTGTTATCAAATATTGAGAGATACAACAGAAAGAACGCCAGATCATAAAGTTCCGTTGGGGGCATATAAAAATTATTATCGTGACCTTTTGCAAATTATTTCGCGACCATTCGTGCCGACCGAACAAACACTATAAATCATCCTCGAATCGAAACCGGAATTTTATATCCCGTCAAGAGCGTTCTATATCAGTCCACTGTAAACTCATTGTATCGCGCGCGTTTTAACGGGCCTTTTGAAAATACAAATAATGCTGCCGCAGTATAAATTCGGCTAACGCGAGTCGTTTGTCACACCCTCTGCTCTTGGCGATACGCCGATATTATTAAATTTAATTAATTAAATAATTAGTCCACTAATTACTTAATGTCAGACGTTAATACGCAGTGCAATTTATACCGCATAATTTAGGACCGTTAATGTCGATTCAGCTAAACAGAATATGATTAATTCCTTATCGAGGGTGTAAAACGCTGTCTCGATTCCATTTACGCATTTTTTCAGATATTGAATATTCATCGACCTCCTGAAAGTCCTTTCTCAATCTAAATTGAATTTCTCGTTCTCTGTTTTCTCTACTTAAACGATACAATTGCAATAGTTCACCTTCGGCCAGAGGAAAGGGGATTACAAGATGGCGGTCGTTAAATTTCATTAGGAGGAGTGGAAGAGAATGGAAAAGGGGATGGAGAACGAAAAACGAAGGAAAAGAGGACAAAAGTCGGCACGTGGTTGGATTTCAAAGATTAGAGTTCAGGGTGCAAGTATGCATAAATCATTTTAGGATAAGAGCGTTTGGTAGTGTTCGGCGTACTGAACCTATAACTAACCATAAAATATTTGATGCTTCAATAGATATCTATTACTATAGATTTTTAGCATAAGTAAGGCGCATACTTCTATTTTTGACAGACTGACGTTCAAACCTTTGAACTCGTAATTGGTTAAGCCAGCGAGCACTAATCCAATCCCAAAATATTTTTTAAACCTATAATTCCACCAAAAATGGATATATAGTGTTTAGCCCGAACTCGGTTGAGTGGTTCCTTACTGGTGTGCCCGACATCATAATAACGATCGACCCGTCAGCCGTCAACGTTGTTTCCGGAAGCGAGCTACAGGAAAAAGCGCGTATCCGGCGGTCGTGGCGATTCGTCGACTGGCCAGACAGAATTAATCAGGTTTTCCGCGCCCTGTTTCGCGTTTTATGAAATTCCGAGGGAATCGAGTACACCAACAACCACCGACTGTAAATAACCGACGGGTGTAATAAATTAGGGGAAATAAATTCATATCGGTGACGCTGGCGTCGCTTTCGTCGGCTAAATAATCCAGATCGTAATCATTGTCCCTGGTAGCGGTCCCCGTTTGCATTCGCAATTAGAATGTTTGTTATCGGGCCAAGTGGGATAGGTCCGGGCATTTTTCAGTTGGCGCTGGGTTTTAAGAGCAAATTGCAACGCGTACCTCATGTAAATCTCTTGGAAACGTTTTCGAGGCCCACTCATTCCTCGGCACCCCGCACTACTCTCTCGCTTTCACTGTTTTTTTTTCTCCTCCGGTTTTAGAGTAGCGTAATGGCGCTCGGCACAGTCGGTTATACCCCCGTCGTGTCGTAATTAATCCACTTGCTGAGGAAGGCGCGCGAGAGGCTCGCTCGAGCGATTCGAACGTCGCGAATCAGCTGCGAGATCCGCTTACCGCCTCTTATCTCTTATCTATTCTTTTTTTTTTATTTTTACGGCCAACCCCAGGGCCGAGAACTGCCGTTTAAAGCGATTTCTCACAGGTTCCTGTCAGGGGAAAATATTCCAGATGGAATGCCTTGCGCTTTGGGGGGAAAATATGTCTCTCGCGATAAGTGTAGCTATGAACATGACCAGCTGATTTTAAGCTCGCGTGACCTGTTTGATTTATTCGATATGAAATGTGGAGGTAAACTTAGTCTTGATGTAGGGAATACTTAGGGGAGTAACCAGGTTGGTGCTATTGAGAAACACTATGTAGGAGGAACATTATCTTTGTGCTCACCAACAACGATAAGTACAGTGGTTGTTTTGCAAGTTATTCGGTGAAAGTGTGAAATATTAATATGTGCTGTTTGGTCTGAGTGAATCCTAGTGCAACGAATACAGAAGATCAGAAATTGAACAAATTTTGAAACCTGATTGAACTCATAATGTTTTATGATATTTTGAGTCTTGCAACTTTGCAAAAAGGATCGCACAAAGTCGCTCATTGTCAGAGTTATTTACATCCAAGAAAATTTTTCACGTCTATCGATCACTTACAAACCTACTGACACATTGGCTGGCAATCAATATAGTTCTTGAACGGACATACTATTAAAGAGAACAACTTACCACGTAGATTAAACAGAAGCGTCCTCTGGGCCTGAGTAGGTTATTTAAATATTTACCTACGAAGAAATGTTCTGATTAACATACTGCTCCAATTCATGAATTGCATAAGTGGCGATCCTGTAAAACAGAAAAACGAGACTATTGTTCTCGCAGTTCAGTATCTGCCAGAATCGATGTAGAGCACTTATTATCGCAACAGACTGGAACAACCCGGTCCCGGTAAGAAGCTTAGCTATATAGCCCTGGCGCGAACTGGCAATTTGCGGTCGCGCAAATTCGCTGGAATTTGTCGACGCTCCTCTCGACAGCAATAATTGTGCGACTCTCCTTGATCGGAGGAAAAAACGTGGAGCTGAAAATGAAATTCCGAGACTCTCTCGGTGTCGGTCCATTCCTCTTTCAGTTATTCGACATTTTCGACCGGTTCTTGCTTAATTGCTGCCCGCTACCCACCCAATCTCGCCCTGACTTTTGCTATAATTTAATTAGCCTCCAAGTGGTCGTTCAGTTTGCTCGCCTCGGAATACAAGTTAATTAACATGAAGATAAGAGTGGTGTAATATCATTAGAGCTCAGGAATGGTTTACTTGGCGCAAAGTAACTCCGTTCGGGGCTTCATTGTTCCTAGGTCGGGGATGGAGATTCGAACGGTTTTACAGAAACGAGCCAGCGTCAAATAAGGCTGCGTTTAATTCCGCCCGAACCGATTAATCATCCCGTCGATGCTTTTTCCTCGTCTAGAACTGTGTCCCTCAGTGGAATTCAGCGCGAATGAAACCGTGGCCGCGCCAGTGCGTCAGCGGACTTTTATCAGGCCGCAGACCGAATCATCGGACAGATTGAATGAACGAATTAAGTTTTCATTGGGACGATGCGCCCGTCGACTGGGCCACGCTTTCTTTGTATGCCTCCCTATTCAGCCATCGACTGTTCCCCGCTTATCTTTCGCGTACAATTCGACAGTTACGTAACGTGCGCTCCAGGTGAAGTGGTACTTATGTTGAGATGGCTTGGTCTGCTATAGCACTGGCTTGAGAGCCGGAGTCAGACTCAGGTTTCTGCTCGATACGTCATTCAAAGCGATGAAACGTAAGACTGCTTAATAGATAGGAGGAACATTTATGTGAGATGAGGGTAGTAGAGGGATATCATGATGGAAATGCTGCAAGAGTTTGGAGCTCTGAAATCTAGAAAATCTTGAGAAATCTTAAAATTCAGATAGCTTGAAGTTTAGAAATCTAGAAACTTTCAGCTCTTAAAATTCGGAAACTTGAATATCCTAGAAAGGATGAAGAATGCATTGATGAATTATACTCTAAGTAAATACACGAGTTGTTCATTAATAACAGGAAAAATGGGAGATAAATCAAAGCAGATAATCTGATAAGCTATTTATCGATAAGTATGATAAATATGAATGAACAGTACATACTACCCTCTCAAAGGATTTCCATTGAGTCTCGATCAGTGAACGTACGTCGTCTGCACGAAAATTGAAAACTCATTCGCTGCGACAGTCGTTCGCTCCGTATATTTCCTTCGTTCCTCGATTTCTTCTGTAATCCTCAATTCTGTACCACACAAAACCTCCCCTTTGTTTCTTTTCTGCTTTTCTTCGGTTTTCCCCCAATTCCTCGTCGAAACGTACGACAAACGAACGTACGTACGTACCGTGTCAGGAAAGACGATCAAACTAAAGCCTCTGAAGCAACTTACGACTTTACTTATCGTAGAAACGGAGAAAAGTAAAACGCAAGTTTAGCTATTTTGCTATCGATTCGCGTCTGCATATTGTAGACTTGCTACTCGAAGAAGGATAATCTTTTCATTTGGTGTAATTCTAAAACAAGAATGAAACTAGACCTTTATACAAATTTTTTAATTTTTTATGTAACAATTATCCAATTTTTAAATCCATAGTCTTTTCATACGTATCAACCTCTGGATTCCTTTCGTAAATTACTCACGTACTATCGCATAAATGTTCTTCGTAGTTTTAATTACGCCTAATTAACGTTATCCACAAAATTTCCAGAAAATCTCACCGCGATAATCTGAAAATGAAACTTAAAACCTCGAGTACAAAACTCACATACGCTATTTACATTTAATTACATGAAGTACTATCTAATTTACGAGTTTACTACGTTCCTCTTTTTTCCACAATTTTCTTTTTTCGTCGTATGCCAGTTTCCTCACGCGGGTGGATATACGTACGTGCATACACAGAAAGCCAAAAATTTGATCGTGTCAGCCTTTTGTCTGCCCCAAAATTCGCCTTGACCGATCCTCCCACGCGCACTCCCCTCAGAAAATTGATTTCCAAGCAAAAGAACGCTCCCTCTACCTCGATCCCTCCAACATTTTCGATCCCCCGTCGCGTGCACGGTCCATTCTTACTTCCCCGCTCCCCTCTCCGAGCGTAGAGGCGTCGCGACGGACGTGGTGAGGACCAGCGAGCAGACTGGGAACGTCAGAGTGCCCTACGACCTCGCCGCGTGCGCATCCCTGCCTACTCGATCGCCGGACCCATAGATCGTCACTCCACTCGCTGCGACAGCCTCGCCAGTGGTGTGTGCATCGATCGTGTGATCCACTATCACATTTCCCTTGACCTGTGGACAGTGATTTAAATCAGTGACCAATCAATTTTCGCCAACGATCCACCATAGTGGATCCAAAGTCCACAACAAAGGTGACTCATTTCACTTCAGCCTTACGACGCATTTCCCAAGTCTATTTGACGCCGTTTCTGCGTTTCCGCGCAACCGTTACGTAAAATGCACGCGCTCTGAAGAGTGACACTTTTCATCGAGGCCTGCCGCGATCGATCGCTGTTTTTCATCACGTACGATATGCCCGCTCGAGCAGGCAGTTGCTCTTAAGGATTTGGACCGGTGACGCGATCCAGGGGACCAGAGATCAAGCACAGATCCAGCTGCACGGAGCATACGGAGATGCGCTGAAGCATCGATCACGCTGAGCGCGGGGATGTGCGAGGCGTTCAATTAAAGCGTGCCAGAAGCGCGACAGAGAGCGAAATAGCGTGACTCGCGCGGAACGGAAAACATTAGTGTCGTCGCGGCTTGCGATGCTGCCTCTTGGTGTCCTCGCTGACAACCTTCGCCGCTGAACCCTCGCGTACCCGAAGGGTGTCCTAAGGGTGGTTGACGCTTGGGGGTAGCCCGTGGACCAGTTTCCTTGGGGTACCGAGCACAGTGGTTCTGGGTACTAAGTGGTGACTGTGTGGACCATTGTGGACCAGCATCCTTGGAACGGTTTCATCGGAAAAATTGGGTCAAAGTCTGCGGCAAGGTCGAAGGTACCTCTGGCACTAGTGATCGCGATCCACGCGTCGATGCTCGCAGAGAGTGATTGATTCCTCTGCCGTGACGACCACCGTGAGTTTGGAGGCGTTCCAGAGATCTCTCAGAGTCTTTGAATGATGAAGTGGTGCTTAGTGGTGCTGATTCTCGCCGGTGTCTCGCGGGCCGACAACTCCGTCGAGACGGACTATTCGATCCTCAAGTGTCCGGAGCTCAACTCGCAAGAGGAGATCGATCTTGACAAGGTATGGCTTGGACTTTTTGGGGCAGTTGGGTCGTAGAAATATGTATCACTGGAATATTATGAGGATGCTTCTTAATTACCTAAATCTTTGGTAAGGCCAAAGTGGTCCATTATGAATGACTTGATATCAAACAGAAGCTCCATATTATAAGCTCGTCATTGAAAAGTGAGCTTTTAGTGAGGAAATACAGTACGCCGTATCACTGCTCGCTGCGTTAATTGATGAGCAAAGTAGGATTTTATACGTCAATATAGAATTATTTGTTTTTTGTCTAAATGAAAGATCGAAGTTTTACGAGATATTTTTCTGAGAAGAATGAGGATTCCCTGCTGCGTGGAAATCTATGTTTGGTCCATTTGTCTATTAATGACCTTCGTGTCTCAGAATTGAACGGGTCGTGGGATAATTTGTAAGTTACTAGGGTCGCTGTTTTCCTTTTACCTCTGAGGGTATCAGGACATCGTGTTCCGAGAATTTCTTAATTGCATCGTTAAATCACGCCCCGTAAGAGAGGATGTTCAAGGTTTTTCCACGACTACCACGAGATAATTATTCAAGCAGCGCTGAGAAATTTATTTCTGTTATTTGTATTTTTAATGAGCAAGGAAGGGTTTGAAACGTTGAATCGGTTTAATTAATTAATTGGAATGGGCGTGCCGCAAAAAAAACATGGATTAAGGATATTATGCTGAACACAAGTTATTCTTGATTATAAATTTCATCAAGTCACTTCATTCCCGAATTCACTTCATTTCATAAATTTCAACTTGGAGCCGCTTTGCATATTGAATAAACCTCATCTAAAAATTTAATGTGCTCCTGAAATCTTCTGTGAAGTGCACACCTTGTTTGAACTTTTGCTCAACGTTTTAATTGAAATCCTTCTCTGGAAGGGGGATACAGTACTTAGTCGATGTAAGTGGCTATCTTAGCTACTTTTACGTTTCATCCTGAAATTATTTACAAGCAAGATTATTATATCTAAAAGCTAGTCATATACGAATTAATTTCACTTTAGAGATTTTAGGATATCTAAGGAATTTTTAAATCTGAGAAATTTCGATAGTCTAAGGAATCAGATCTTATGGCAATAAAATGATAGCGAATGAAGGGGCTAGTAACAGTCTACTAGATTTATTTTCTTTGTCACAAGACAAAGATGATAGTTTTTCTGAAAGGTATGTCAGTTGCACAGACAGATCTGTCCAATGAGAACGCAAACGTAGTCCGACATAAATGATTTGTACCCTTTTCTACCGCGAATTTATCACAGAAGATACAGATCTCTGTGTGCTTGGTCTTTCAGATTAATGCGATTCCGATAACTGCGGTGGTTTGTTGCGCGTTTGAAAGGCGCGACAGCCGGCGCCGTGTCTCCCTTCCTGCTGTGCTCTATTTTTTTTTATTTAAAAGAAATATTGTAGCAGAAAGAATGGCTCGATTGTTACTAGGCAAAAATAAAAAAAAAAAAAGGAGGGAGACAGTTCTCAATGCAACCGAGCTGATAAATGTAATATCGATAATACCGTGGGACGCGTTGACTGTTCTCCACTTTTTTTTGCACTTTTTATTTCGCGAGCGATTAATAAAAAAGCGATTTGACGGTGGGCGAGATGGATTTTTCGTTGGATTTAATTTCTGTTGGCCTTTTCCCGTGTTCAAATTTTTGGTGGGATAAAAATCCATCTTGTCGTGTATCGCGGGTCCATCAGAGGGTAAACTGTTTTGAATAGCGAGATCGTGTTTTTTTTCAAAATTGGGTCGAACTGGATTTTTCATCGAGCTTGTATACATATGCAGCAGTCAGGGAACATTTTTACCGAAATTGACATTACAATCGTATTGCAACCTGTTTTTTACACTCAGTTCGTGGTCTGGCGTAAAGCATACTCCATGGTGATAGAAAACACGAAACTTATTGTTTGACATGCACAGTGTCCTTTCAGTTCATTCAATTCTAGTCACGCAGCTAGAATCATTTGTTGGCAGTGAATCATTTTTAAGGCATTTCTTTTTGGAAAAGTGGGTGAAATCAAATGAACTAGGCGAATAATTAACTATATTTGAAATATGAAGCTACTCTATTTTCTGCCATCGTAAAAGTCGGCAAAAAGTAATTACTCTGCATCTAGTGGAGAGTCTGAACTGGTAATATCTGGCGGAGTGGGGAAAGAGCAGGAATACGTCCCCGATTCGAAACGTGTAGTAGCGGAGTGTAGACGGGACGCCCGGGCCCGAAGCTTAAAGTATCGTTAATTCAAAACAATTACGAGTTCCTGGCACACGCGATCTCGACGAAGCTGTCGAGTCGTTTGGGCTTCTGGTTATGGTGCGTAGTACATTAAGTGGCAGCTATAATTTAAACGGCTGCGTCCAAGAGCTCGTAATTCGTATCTGCCTCCGTTATCGACACGATCCTTCCTCCCTGTCCCCTTGGAGGCTTTCTTCTTTCCACATAGACACGAGGGAGTAACAATAGGGACAGAGGAAGCTCGACCAGAATCGCGTCAGATTGCGTGGAAAAATATTCATCGGGAAATTCACGATCTCTCGATAGATATACATATGTACACGTATATTGGAATATCTGGGATTCCCAGAGGTCCTAGACACCGTTGTGGGCTTATTGTGGCGCGAAATTCAAGCGAGAATGTGGATCAAAACTGCCAAGTGAGGATACTAGAATTATTGGAAGCTAAATGGTGGTACAATAAATGGAGCTTAAATGTTCAAAAATTAACCGCGTAGCTGACGTCCCTCGTGTTGGTAGTGAAGTTTTAATGAAATTTTTGAAAAAGAGATCAGCAAGATGAAGATATTAAAAATTAAATTAGAAAAATATGCTACGTTCGCTTAAGGAGGAAAAGAATTGGATCAATCAAGCTCCACATTTCATAAGTATGGATCTAGTATTTGAATAATGCATACAGTCATCAAAGGAAAAAACACCAGACTTGCACCAACTCCATGCAAATTCGGCTATAAGAATTATTGTGCTCTAAAAGACCTCTACGTTAGTTATTTTCGAGAGTGGTGTAGAAGTTTCTCAATAAAGTCTCCCGGAAGCTGTATTCTTCACGTCAGTGGCTCTCGCGATAGCAGCGATCGTCTCGACGCGGCGAATCTTTTGAAAATTTATGCATTGGACGTAAAATGATGGAACGTCGCAGCGGCTTGAATTACGAGGGAGCTACTGAAGCGGCGGTGGAAGATTGAATGCAACTTTGTCATTCTGATGCACTGCGACAGTGCCACATTTGCAATTGTACTCGCATCCATAACTACAGGGTGCAATTTTTCAACAATTCTGCTTTTCTCAGTCATTCTCAGCTCCTAAATTCGGTATCCGAATGGTACTTTGTTATAGCACTCTAACTCGTTATAAGCTCGTTAGTATATTTATTGAATTTTTGTAAATTATTTAGAGCAAACAAGTTTTGCTGCAGTAAATGGTGGGATCAGATCATTACTCAGATCTAATTTAGATTAGACCTAGATTGGATTTAGATTGGATCTAGTATTATTATTATTTTTTTAAACTATTATTAATAGCTCTGTTCTCACCACCATCAGAGATCGTGTAATTTAAAAATCTTGAAAATTTCCTCAATAAGACAGTCCTCCACGCAAGAGATGTGGCAACGAACGCGTTAATCTTTAAGCGCTTCCCAATAAGCTCGCGCTTAGTTCTGCTCATAAATTCAGGAGCGAACAGGTGTTGTAATTAAATGAGCGCTTGTTTCGAGTAAATTTCTTGTTCTCCCCCAAGCTCACGTATACTATTTATCCACACTTGTTACAGTTGTTTTTCGCGAGTTTCAGAGTTCCCACGTAATTCAGCGTTTACAGGTTCCCTTGAATGGTAGAACGAAAGCTCGAGGAATGGGAATGAGGAATTAGGTTCTACTCTGCTGCTCTTGTCTCGATAGAATAAGCCCCATACAGCTGCTTCTTGAGCGTTTACGAGGAATCGAAAAACTTTATCCGATCGTGTTACTTTCGCCAAGGAAGGGGGGCTTATCTTCGAAGCAGTTACCTTAAAGAGCGAAGCGGATAGCGCATCAGTGATTAGCGATTAGGAGGCTCTGACTGGGGAAGCGTGCTCGTTTGCTCCAGACGCGGGGCGAAACGAAATAAGGGTAGTTACTTGAACCGTAGGCTAGCTGTCATGGCGCGAGATTGGCTGCAACCCTCCGCTGATAGACTAGCTTGCTAATGCAGCAGGGGTAGTGCATTTCCAGCTGAAAACAGATTCAAGTGTGTATCTTCCTCGCAGTTTTTTCTAGCAACCTTCTTCAGCTTTTTTTACGCTATATTCAGTGGAATTTATTTCCACGTACTGTAAAAAATACTTTGATAGAGTGGTGTCTATTATACACACCCTGCTAAGTTTCACTAGCCATTTTTTTTTACCCAGCCTCGAAGCAGACGTCCGAAGCGCTGGCTCCGCTGAATTTCCCAGATTTTCATGTATTTTCCGATGATTCGCTCTCCGATCCCGTGAGCAATGGAATTTGCATGAAATCAAATTTTAAATAAGAGAGATAAGCAATCCTAGCTCGCGGATTTAACAGCCTGTCAAGAGATTTCAGGTTTATGCTAATGGCGGTGAGAGGTTCTCGAATCTAATCGCGTGGAAGCAAGCAGTGGAAGCTTGGAAGGATTTCGAAAGAAAAATTTCGTTTTATTTATATAAAAACTGAATACATATATTGCTTCACGAAGTTCTCCCAATGAAAATGAGCCCAAACACGATACATATTGAAACAGGTTTAATTTTGAATCACTTATCCGGGGTGACACATTGGAATTAATTAGTGTCAAACTAGTTCGATTTATATAGTGTTTTGACTCATTTTCATGGGAAAACTTCCAGTAATCCATTGATGCTACTTCCGAAAGGTTAGGATGGCTCCTCCTTTGCGCATAAATTGCACATTGTTATAAACTACACGGGGCAGCCTTCCCCAACCACAGGCGGTTTCGCGGTCGACATTATCAGGCACGATAAACTTTTCAATCCGCCAGCCTTACATTAACATCGATCACGAAGCACATTAGTTGGGGTCGCATTGTGCGTGTGGAGGCAGCCGCCGTCGTTTAACCGATATTATGTGTACATTTCCAGCGCGTTCCATTGGCTTCAATCATAGCGACGAACTTGGGACAGTAATGGGTGTAGCATTGAGGACTGGCCCTGACGAGGCGCAACGATTTATTTCGTCCGCCTCGATGCACCGTGCACACACCGACACTCGAAGCTCGACAGGGTACACCCGTTCTCAAGCGCGCAATATTTAAAACCGAGTTACAGTAATTAAGCTAAATTCTGGTCCAGATTTATTCGGGAATTGGCAGCAATTCGGGCCACTCGTTCCGACAAATTACACCCAGATCCACGCCCTGGAGCCTGAGGCTGGTTCTTTAATATCATTACCAGCGGTGAACGGTCAAATGATCGACAAGAATTTAATTTCCCTCGTGCCGGAGTTAAAACACTACCCAAACAGGGGTCTCTAACGTCGAGGCAGGGCAAACAGGTCGCCGCAAGCTGCACACAAGCTTTGCCCGATTAAATTTAGCATGGGCGCCCTCGCAGATACGTTTTCAAAGATTCCGTGGACCACGTTAATCACGTGGGTCAGGAGAGCCCGACTCGTCCTCGGGTCGAGTGTCCTCTTATCGGGTAGCATAGTTAGCGAAAATGATATTTCGTCAACAATCTGCTTTGTTACGGGTTCGCTGATGAATCAAAGCTCTGCCAGGGGCTCGTTGAATCGCTCTTCGGCGGGGGCTCCAATCAGGCCTAAATTATTTCCGGGCAGCGCAGCTTTTTCTTCTCTTTGTCCGATGGCAGCGAGAGAGGAGGATCAAGAGAACGAATCATCGGGCCGAGGCGATCCGAGGCGGGCGCATTAAAGCGCTACCGCGCGCATTTTTCCTCGATTTTGTGGCCCTTCTTCGTTTAGACTATCGCCCTGTACCAAGGTCGATTAGCATAAATTCCATTTTAGGTTCATGTACTGAATATATTACGAGAAAGCGTTCTCCGCGGGCGAAGTTATGGGCAAGCTGTTGCGGGATTGGTTGCAAGCTCTGGCGCGCGTGCAAAAGGCAATCAGCCCGTCCTGGGAAATTTTCCGGGCCAGCAACAACTCGGTTCCTCTTTTTCTCTATCCCACTTCTCTGAGAGCGGCTTCGAGAACTTTTCACCGCGCTGTGTTTTAATTACGGTTTGTGATTTATGAGATACGCGCTGTACTCGATATAGTCTCGCTAGTCGTTTGGTCTGGGTGGGGTGGAACGCTTGTTTCTGAGATAAATTAATGCGCTGGGGAATCTTGAGCTTATGTTTTCCTCGGGAGACAATTTCTTTTGGAACGCCCTGTAGAGCTGAAAATCACGTGGTTCCAGTGATGCCGTGGGTGAAACAAAGTTAGACTCTTGGTTCCACGCAAATAGCTCTGGTTCGAATCCTCGGATGGGAAGACGGACTTTTCATAAACTAAGTGGTCGTGAACATTTCCCTCAGAACGTCATCAAGGGTCCCTCTCGTTCTTCCGGTTTCAAAGGGCGCCTAATAACCGCGCTCGCAATTACTCCAGCCACGTCAATGCCGCGCATAAACACACAGGGCACGTAGGAATTAATTTAAGTGCAAATTATCATCAGAAGAGGAAAATCTGAGTGTCTCTGGCTCCTCATAAGTCCTGAAAGGACTAATTAACAGTCCTTGTCGCCCTCTTTGCTCGCGCCCGAACACACGATATTCTACAATTAGTCGAGTGCAAAAGTTATCATCGAGGCTCGCGAAAACTGCGATCTGGTCAGCTTCTAGAGCGGCTACAAAGCGCGGAAACTTTCTTCGACGATCGTAAAAGTTGCAAATTGCTGCGAGGAAGGGGAGAGATAGATTGATTGATCGCGAAAGTTTCCAAAAGGTATCTAGAATGAAGGGGGTCCCTTTGGCTGAACTTTGCCAGTTTCTTTGGAGATTCTTGCGCCGTGTAAAGCCTTCGAGAAAAGTCGTGGCTCCCTATTATGGACAAGCTGTTGCAGTCGTGTAACGCAACAATGGCGATGCACTTGCACACGCCAGTATCGCCTTGGCTGCTTTTCATCGACAGGGGAAGAATTCGATGTTTCCGCGCCACTGCTTGGAAATGCTCGCGCTTTCTTCGCGAGCACGATCGATTCGGATTACTTAGAGATTTATTAGAATCCAGGAAGAAAGGTGTCTGTTGGTCACAAACATGTCTTAGCCAGACGAAATCGGATTTCACTTGTTTCAGGTCTATATATTAAAGTATTTGTAATCTTTGTTCCACCTTTTCGAAAATAGTATCAATGGATTGTCGAGATTTTTCCAGTAGAAATGAGACCAAATACTATATAAATCGGATTATACGAACACTAATCGATTTCAATTTATTACCTTGGGTTAGTGATAAGAACCTACTTCGATTTGGGTCTTGTTTGGGCTCATTTTTGTGGAAAAAAGTTCACTAATTTATTAACACTATTTTCAAGGCATATTTTAGTAAATTGAATCAAAGACGGATGAAAATTATATGTTGTGAAATATTCCCTTGTTCGACTCTCAAATAGACTCCAGGAAGTCACTGGAAGCACATCGCTTTTTATTGTTGAACTTCCTCATCGAATCTCTCGGAAGAAACAACAACGAGAGGTTTTACGATTCAACTCAATTTTTCTTTTATTGTCGAGTAGTCATGGTCTGAGAGTTATACTCCCATTACTGATTCACAAACAAGAAAACGCATATTTGGATATTTATCTTGGACTAATAAATGCAGTTTCTTGAATAAAGTTTGCCCACAATTATAGAAGCTTGTATAATGACGCAGGACCTCAGAAAAGTATCTATTTCAGAATAAATTATAAAAGGAGGAGTATCTGAGTCGCCCAAGGTTCGAACCTAACCTCAAATTACATGGAAGCTTCGTTTACTAACGCAGAACTCCTGTGGTCTTCGCTTTCTCTCATCTTGTTGCATCAATCACCGACAAGGTATAACGTTCGAACAATTACTTCAGGATCTGTTTTAAATTCCGCGTCTGATCCCGAGAAATCCAGAAAAGCGCTCTCCTTCGAGATATATGGCCGCCAGAGATTGTAGAAGATTTACGGTGTTAGAGTCGCCTTCATCGACGAGAGATTTGTGCCACAAAGGGTTTCTATTATTCCGAACACGTTCGTGGATCCCATCCGTTCGTTGTTTATGGCTTTTACAAGTTATCACGCGACCAGGAAATTGTCAAACGTCGATCATCCCGCGAGAGAATCAATTTCCTCGTCACTATATCGACGCTATCGGATTACAGAATATAATGACGTCCGCAGGCGTGGGATGAAAAATTGGAAATAATTTCCCGCGGACATATCGGCGCGCGGAAACAATTAAAAGATCGTGAATTATACCGTGTCGAATTCATTGTCCACCATTGCGTTCTTTTCGGGTTGTTCCAGGCCAGTGTTGTCAAGTGCCGCCGCGGCGGGATAATTGGCGTCGATTCGATTGCTTCGCCCACTATTCAAATCGATTCGGAATTTCGCCGATCCCCTGGTTGAGTGTTTACGTAACGCGTAATGAATGAGTCGAGTTTAGTTTGACGCTCTGATTCGCTCGTTATTTCGAAGGATTTTTCGAGCGAATCAATTTTTATTAACCCTCGGAAGTAGAATGGTTTTCAACGAACGGGAGATGAATGCAGGGTCATCTCATATAGCACAGAGACGTCTTAAAAACGTCTTGCAGACATCCAGTAAAGTCCTAAAACTGTTTTTAAGAGTCTCTGGGTCTCTGAGACGTCTGATGTTACAAATCAGTATATCTTTAAGACATTTTGAAAGACAGTCATAAAAAATAGACGTCTTCAAGACGTGTGTTATCTGGGTTGTGACCCATAATAGAATTTTTATTGCAAACTATTTTTGGGAAGGAATTATGTATAAAAATATAGCTTGAACTTGATGCATAAAATAAGTATATTTTTTTTATAATTCTTCTAGATAAATTTATTACAGTTTTGACATCTTGCACTAGAATCAGCGCCAAAGTGATCCTGCGTTTGTCATACGAGGGTTAAAAGCTCCTCTGGGGTTTGGAGCGATTTTCAAAAAGGAGTTCAGACGACAGATCCATTCAATTCGATTCAGTCTTCGAATTTTCTCGAAAAAATTTCATCTTTCCGTGTTTTCCGCCCGGTTAGAGCCCCGGGAGGCGGTCGATTCGTTCAGGAAGGAACCGGAAGTGGGGCGCGATGGGTGTCGCTCAGAGCGAGCTGGAGGGAGCTTTTTTCCGTGTCTTGGAGATAGCGGCTAACTTACTGCGGAAGAGTGGCGCAAGAAACGTTCATTTTTTCCCTGGGCACGAGCTGTCGCTGCCGTGAGACGCAGCAAAGTAAGCGCGATTTTTCTCCGATCGATCACCGGCTCCTGACCACCTTGATCGTTCGGAAAAAGTTAATTACTGGAAGAGCAATGGCTTCTTATCGAACTTTGGATTCATTTACTGTTCGAGGCGAACTTTCCAACGGCGAGACCTTAAAAATTCAGTCCTCAATTTAAGAACATTCTTTTTGGTTAAATGAAGCTTCCGAGTGATGTAAAACTGATTATAGCGAATCTTGTTACATAATTTAGCGAGAAGATTCTTTTATTACTTCTCGAAGTTGGGCGATTCTAATAACGAGTTAAGAATGGTGATTATTTTAATTGAAACGTGGAATATTCGTAAAATCGAGCAGAGAGATCCCGCGGTGGCAGAGGCGGGAAATTTGAATATGGAAATTTGATATTGTCGTTCGCTTACATTTTCCTCCTTTCCTTTATTTTCATTATGATACGTTCTCAGCACGTATACATCCCGACAGACCGTAACTTCAACGTGAGCGCTGCGTACAATGCACGAGATAAGGGTTAGCTTTATTTCTGCCACCCGATAAGGGCGTTCTTCAGTCAAGATGAATGGGGCGTCCGAAATTTTGGAGGCGTCTGACGCGATATCTGCTCGTGGCAAATTGTAGCTTAAATGGTCTGTGAATTGTTAATTTTAAAAAATACAGAAACTACGATGAGTCACAAAATGGTAGTGGAACGAGAAGTCTGATAAACAACATCACGATTCCATTCTCCGAATACGCGACATCCACACCTCCATCATCTTCTCCAAACTTTGCTCCTATCATCGACGACACGATGTTTCGCCATCGAACCAGATGGAGGGGGTAGTTCCAATAAGTAGGTACGCATCAATAACTAGGCGCTGCTTACTCTTTGCTTAGCCCTCGCATCGAAACTCGTGAACTTCCATTACAAATATTTGTCAAGGGAAGTTTGCGCTTCCATTATAGCAATATTTCGCCTGGAAGTTTTATAACGATTTTCTTCACAACTTTTTACCCTCAACTGTGAAAGTTGGAATTCTTGCGAGACGAAGAATTTCCTGCGGCAATTATTTAATCCTTCTGTTACTGGGAAAGGGTGGACGTATTCTTTGGAGAGATATCGAATGTTGCGCTGGCTGTAGAAAACAGTTCCCATGTAGCACAGAGACGTGTTAAAAACTTCTTAAAGACAAATTATATTTAGAAAACGTTCAGATAAAAAGTAGACATCTTGAAGACGTCTTATAGACGCAAATTTTGGACGCCCTTAAGACGTACACTCACGTCCAAAAGTATTAGAACACCTACTATCTTTAATGAACTCCTATTTTATAATGTAAATCGTTAATGATCAGAAATTTTAAGGGTGATTCTACATGCTAAAGTAAAATAAGATGTCGCTGTGTCTGACTTGAAGCTTATTCTACTGATTTCTCTGTGCCTGACTTGGAACCTATTCTACTGTCTTTTCTGTGTCTGTCTTAAACCTCATTTTACTTATTCTCCTGTGTCTGAGTAGGGACTTATTCTTATTCTGGTTTTACTATGCCTGACTTAGGATTTAATCTACTGGTTTTACTGTGTCTGATTCGAGACATATTCTACTGATTTCGGTGTGTCTCATCAGGCTAGTACATCGGTAGTAGAATAAATTCTAAGTCAAACACGTTTTGAGTGCAATTTGTTACTGATTTTAGAACTTTCTCCAAGTACATATAATATGATCGAGCAAGTGTCCTAACTTTTGAATCGGGGTGTACGCTGTTGGATATTCTTGAGGCGTCTAAATTCTGTCATAACACGTCCAGGCATAAAATGGACATAAAGTAGACGTCTTCAAGACGTCCTGTGCTATCTGGATTACATCCAGGGACAAGGGGAGCAAGGGGGAGCGAAGGATGCCACGTAATGCGTGGTAATTTCGAACTTGGAGCCTCCACCTTCTTGAAGAACTCGGTACATAGTTGTTTTGTCGGCAAGAGTATTTCCGGCGAACTTTTTCCCACTTTTCCATTTACCATGAAACCAGTGTTCCACGGATTCTGTTCTTTAACCGAGATTTCGGTCGTTGCAGTGCAGGTTGCCATTCCCCCGCTCTCATGGGACCAGGATCGTGATATCGTCGGATTATGATCGTGTGCAGCAACATGATGCCGTGTACGTGCAGCTTTAGAGAAGTAGTAGCGCGAGAACCAATGCGATTCATTTGTATTCCTGTGCCACGTGGCGTGAAACGATAAAGTGGAGTGAAAAAGCTCTGACAGAGAGAATCTAGGGAGTAGAAAATGAATCGCTGAGACTCCGCCGGTCGACGTCTGAAAATTTGAAAGATTTTTCCTCTTGAACAAGACTTCTACTCCTCTTTAGCTTCTTATATTCAGATTCCTATAATTCTCACCCTGCCTCGCTGAAAACAGCATGAATGGATTATTCAGAGTTCTCCAAAGAAAATGAGCTGAAACACGACATAAATCGGACTAATTTGACTCTAATTAATTCCGCTTCATTACCCCGGATAAGTGATCGAAGACTAAATTAGCCCGATTTATACCGTGTTTGAGCTCGTTTTTCTCAGAAAATTCTCAGCAATTTGCTACTACTACTTCCAACACAACAGACTGAAAATTATAGAAATTAGAATTTCGATTTTAATGAAACCCAAAATTTTTTTGCTAGATAACAAGAAGAAGGACACGATGAAATTGCAACTTCTACTAAAGATATTCCAGGAAATTTAAAAATGAAAACTGCCTCTATATCTCTAGCAATATTTCACGATATTGTGTAACCGATGCAAAGTACATGCAACGCTGGAGCGATACACAGTTTCTTTGTCCGGTTGATTTGCTTTTTCTGCAGGCCAGCGATCTATCATAGTAGCCATGCAGGCACAGCCTGCACAGTACTATTTATATTCGTATCCATCACAGTAAATATTTCGCCCGCGCGCTCGTCGAAGGTTTTTTTGCAACAGGATTCGCGTGTCCGTGTCAGGACTCGTTCCGCGTGAAGCTTGACAATTCCCGGAACAGGCGCAGCGCACAGTGGCCGGTGCATTTTTTAAATACTGCTCTTCAAGCGATCCATGAATCGCGTGCCAATGGACACTTGGACGTCGACGGGCCGGAAAATTATTTGAAAGGACGTCGATCCGGCGTCGAAAATATTTTACGCTGCCTCTTTGCTTTCCTTCGCGATACATCGGGAATGGGAGCAGAAAGAGGGACGATAGGAGGCAGAAGAGCATGGATGGTGCGAGGGACAGATTTTCCTGACACGAGTAACTCCATAGGAGTCGAAACTTGCCGCTGAAAGCCTCTCGTTGAGCTATGAAGCATTTTCTGCGCGAGCTGGAGAAGCACCCGGTGCTTTTAGCTTCGGGTTTCCGCGTGGTTTTCCAGCTGAACTTTTCGCCGCGGACGAGAGCATCGAAAGGGTCGTCTGCTCGCCCCGGTTCGGATATTGCGTGAGAAATGTTGTCCCCGTGTTTGGACACGCTATTGCGAGCGAAAAGTTTGTTTGCAGTGGTCCGGAGGCGTCATTCGATGCTGTGACAATTCCCTCTCGGTTAAGAGTCAGCAAGCAGGAAGCTTTGGGACCTCTTTTGAGAGGTTATGTTTACTTAAAGGAGCATAGAAGTAATGGAAATTGAAGAACAGTTTTGGGAGAGTTCATAGACATTGAAAGAAGTTTAGATTGAAAAGTACACGTAACAGAGTGTAAACTGGCTGAAATTTTTTTGAAGAGGTTAGGTTTGTCTGGAGGTTCAAGAGCAAACACACCTGTGTTTGGAACCTCTGCAAGAAGAAAATCATCATAAAATGTTGTTCCAATCGAAACAAGAAGGGACATTGATTAATCCCAAGGCAAAGTCGCCGAAGGGAGAAACTCGGTCGAGGCGAGTGTCGGCTAAACCGAACCGCAGGCACGCGAACTTGGCAATGTGCACGCTGAATGTATTCATTAGTTCCCTAAGCAAGCCAACGCCGAGGAGACCGCGATGTAAATTAACTTATACTCGCCGCGGATATCTAAGACCACTGAAACGTGAGCAAACACAAGCTGAATGCCTAAAACTTCGGTCGGGGAATTTCGCGCTGCTCGTTTACGAACTTCTGACGAGTGATCGTTCGAAAGTTCGTGAAACCGTTTCTCAAATCCTTCGGTCTCCAGTGTTATTGTACCTTAAATCTTCTCGATCATCAGTGTCACGGGACGGCCAGAAGTACGGCTCGTTTGCATCCGCGAGACAGCATGAAATTTCGGTATCGCGAGAAGCGGTCGGCATAAATATTCACCGGCAGAAAAATCTATTTCCATATGTAAAATTCGTGGGACTCAAGGAAACTGTCGCCGCAAAAACTACGTCCATTTGCATTTGCCGCCTCGTGGGTCCATTAATAAAACATAACGCGCGGCAATAACGAACAGAGAAGCAATCAACCCCACTTGACAAAAAACTGCAAGTATACATACATGTATCGTCACTGCAAATAATATATAATCAGCTCTGAATAATGCAGCGAATATACAGAGTGGACAAAGTGCAGTACTGTGGGTTAATTTTTTTTTAAATCACTGCAGATATTAATCTTACTTTTTTTTAAACTAAATGAAACTCGCATGGAACTATTTTAATGCGTATAAAAATAGTATGAATGAATTATTGAAGTTTTCCCAAAGAAAATGAGCCCAAACACGACGCAAATCGGAAAAAATTGAGCAAAGGTCAGGTTAGGTTAGGTCTGGCTTACGTCAAGTTGAATTAGAAGTGGTATTAGTGATTTGGCGAGGTTTTCCCGAGTAAAATGAGCCCAAACACGACACAAATCGAGTAAGATTAGTTTCCGGTTAGGCCTAAGCAGTGTTACATCCGGGTTAGGTCTCAGCTGTATTAGATACGCGTCAGGCCCAAGCGTTGTTAGGTCCGGTTTAGGTTAAACTGGGTTATGTACTATTTGTATTAATACTATTTATACCATGTTTGGGCTCATTTTACTCGGGAAAGCCTCAGCAATCCATTGGTACTACTTATAACCTGATCTGACCTAACCTCAGACCTAACTTAACTTAACTTTAAGTCAATATGATCCGATTTATATCGTGTTTGGGCTCATTTTTTTCAGGAAAGTATCGCCGATTCAATGATATCATTACTAGACTGTTTTGACCTAACCAAGATCTAACTTACGCCTAACCCTAAGCTAACTTTATTCAGTTTGTGTCGTGTTTAGGCTCATTTTACTCGGGAAAATGTTAGCAATCTATCGATACTACTCTCAGAAATATTGGACAAGTTTCTCTCTCGGATCTCTTAAAGTACGAAGTTTATAGGATTAGAATACTGTTCTGGAAATTTTATACGCGTCCTGAATCGCAGTAAAGTTTAACGTTTGAAAGGTGTGTTCCGAAGAGCTGTTTGTCACGCGTTAGCAGCGACGGATCTCGAAACATCTGCGCTGGCTGAACGTAGATTGGATCGAAGCCGTAAAAGAAAAGTGTAACAGGGTTCGAGGGAACTTGTCGATCGCGTACCTTCTTGTCGGCTGCGAGTGAGCGATATTACGAACAAAGTTGCGGCGAAGCCTGAATCATACGGCAATTCGGGCCAATATTTTCGGCAGGATATAACCCTTCAGGTGGTTATGAAATTCCGAGCTTTTACGATCACCTCGTCGGAGTGCATCGTAAATGCAAATTTTGACCAGCCATCCGACACGTTCGCCCGCGTGGGACTACTAAACTCTATTTACGGCGGGGACTATTGGGCCGCTATGCGATCATCTTTATGAAAGCTTGATTACGCGTGTCAGTTCAGCATGAAGGATGTGCATGTGTCCCAGAGGCCTTAGGGCTCGATGGCATCCTTCCCCTGACTGAACGCGAACGAGGTCAGACTTGGCCCTTGCGTTCTGCTGCACATGCAAGCAGGAACAAATTTATCCTAATCATATGAAACAGTATAAATTATATTTTCACCTGTTGAAACATAAGGATGACAACAATAACAAAAGTTTCTTCGAGATGCTCGAGGATGAAAGAAAGGGTGGATGGGATGTGAAATCGAGTCTCTAGAAGGAATCTACGAGTCGACTTGGACGAGTCTCGAATTTCGAAGGAGGCAACGGAGAATCGTATCGAACGAGCGTAATGCTGGCACATTGTGCCGATGTAACGGAGCAAAGTGGGTCGATGGAAATGCATTTTCGCTGGGATGTCACGTGTCCCGGACGTCGTCGCGTTTCGACGTTTAACGCTTGCGAGGAGGAAACACGCGTCTTACCGTGGATTAATTCGAGGACGGGTCGCTCCGCGCCGAGAGATTGCTACACGCTGCTCCTTTGATTACGCTTGTTCGCTTAATTAATTGATAATTGGACGTTGTATGTTGAGTGGGTCTGCCGCGAGATAATCTATGAATTCTTAAAATAGTTAGAACAATATATTTCATCTCGAGAAATGTGATGTCATTTTATTTATTGGCGCCCTAGTGATATCTCTAATCTTGAAGACCCTAGGAATTTTGAAAATCCTAGGAAGTTTGTAAATTTTAGGGATTTTGAAATCCCTAGGAACTTTATTTATTGGCACCCTAGTGATAACTCTAATCTTGAGGACCCTAGGAATTTTGAAAATCCTAGGAAGTTTGAAAATTGTAGGGATTTTGAAATCCCCAGGAATTTTGAAATCCCTAGGAATTTTATTTATTGACGCTCTAGTGATATCTCTAATCTTGAAGACCCTAGGAATTTTGAAAATCCTAGAAAGTTTGAAAACCCTAGGGATTTTGATATCCCTAGGAATTTTTAAAGCTCTAGGGTTTTCAAAAATCTTACGAATATTCGTGTATTCTGAATCATATGATAGGTTAACAATGACTATACAAAATGGCAAGTAAAATGAGCAAGGAACTTAAAATGAATAGTGTACAATGTACAATTATAGGGAACCAGATAATGGTCTATCTGTGACGCGTTAGATAGTGGACGACAAATGATGGGAACTTTTATCAGATACAGCAACTGCATAATTGCGAAACTATTAATCAGCTTGAGTAATTATCGGCGCAGCATTTGCACCCCTTTGAGATTTGTTCTGGTGCAACGTGAGAGAGACTAATTGTCAGCTAGTCCGAGTTCGTAGGGTAATTGGGTAATGAGCAGGGGATGTTTACTTCATTATAAATCGAGCTCCTTTTCCAGCCCAGGTTCAGTCGTGCACAAGTCCTTGAACCAAGCAGTAACAGCGATTGCTCGGTGAAGTGTGCCTTTATATAGGATAATTGGGTAGAAAGGTAGCTTCTAGGTAGACAATCATCCCCTTAACAGGCTACAGCATTGTTACGAGTACAGAGGGTCGATAAAAAGACTGCCTTTCCGATTCTTCTTGTTCAGGACATGGAATAATAGACACAGTTTTTAGCGGCGATATTCCAAACCTTTTACCTAATACATTTCTTAAACTAACATAATCCATTCATGATTAACATTCTCGATCTGTCCAGCCAAGCCTCAATAATCGCTAAAGAGATAGTTTTCCAATTAGAACCGATAACTTGATCATCACCCGAGCAATTTGTCCAGCGGGAGCCTATTTGTATTCCGCGAAGAACCAAGACGAGATTTCTATTAAGAGATTAAGAGCCAGGGCGATCAAAAGATCCAGGAAGTTCCGTCGTGGTTCGACCGCCTATGAGGACGGCCCAATTTAATTATCTAATTAGACGCGGGCCTGGGCCGCGAATTAAGCAATCCACGGGGCTCTGGGGGACGTTAATCCAGAGATTAAGCCTCGCTGGTTACACCGTGCGATAGAGAATGTTTCTGTCCATCTTCACAATGCGATTGCGCTGGAGTCTTTCGCCTTACCCTAATGCATTTCGCCCCTCGTAGTCGGGCGGATTATCCTCGTATTCCAAAACGTGGCAGGTTGTAACATATACTAGGACGTGTTAAGTGACTTAGATTCGATAAGGTGAACACCCTGCAGAATGGATGGGGCATGAAATTAACTCTTAATTACTTGTGCGCATATTTTCTCTAGAATTTCTTGCATGTATTTTGATGTAACTAGAGTACCTTTTTGTTTGGGGCTGAATTTGTGTGAATATGAAAAACTTCAGAATAAAAGGACCAAAAAATCGAAGGAATTAAATTCTAAAAAGCGAGTAAAAGGTCACTAGGAGTCCACATAGTTGATGTTTAAACGAGAAATCCAGTTCACTGATCCCCAAGTTCGTTATGCGAGGGTGGAAGTTTTATTAAATTATTGTTTGCGAACTGTATCGATACTATGTTCCCCTGACCAATATTTAGTGGCAGCTTCGCGTTGTAATAATGTATGGATCCCACAGGCCGCTAAAGGGGGAAGTACACACCAGTTACTGTGTAATAACGTGTACTTACACAGGCAGCAAAATTTATTCCAGGAAACTCGATCGTGAAACTGTTTTTCGAAGCGAAATCTTAGCCGGAAGCAGAAAACACTGGCGCTGCTTTTTCTCAGCACGCCTTCGCATCAACTCCTGAAGTTCAGCTTATCTCAGCAGGAGGGACTAAGCTCGACGTCCCTCGTTTTTCTGGATTAAATATAAAATTGGCTTAGATAATAAGAATCTTGGAGGTTTGGAGGATATTGAGAGTCTAGTGAGTTTTTGGCAATCTTAAAACATCTTGGAAAAATCTTAAAACATCTTGAAAAATTCTGCATAATCTTTGGAAAGTCCTAGGAAATGTGCAAAAGTTTTGAAAAATGTGTGAAAATTATGGAAAATTCCAAAAATTCTGGGAAATCTGTGGAAACTCTGAAAAATCTGGAAAATTGAGAAAAGTCTTCAAAAATCATGAGAAGGCTTATGAACCTCATAAATCTTGATGCCATGGAAAATTTCTCGCTGAAAGCATAGACGATAGACGCTGCATTAAGTGCAACTAGTTGTCGACAAGATTAAACGCGTCCTGCTGGCGAATCTGCATCGACAATCGTTCGATCTTGACCCCAATTCCGCCCACGATTTGCGACCTTTGTCAACATTGTTGCGCCCGTGTTTCCCGCGTTTCGTGCAACAACCAGGTGAAAGGGAGGGAGAGAGTTATCGTTGCCCTCGTCGACAGCAGCTGATCGATGTCAAACGAAACACACTTGATCGTGATCGCGTGCAAGTTATTGCGTGCAGCTAGAAAGCTTGAGAATTCACTCGTTTATGCCTCATTGACATGACGGGGCGAGCACGTGCAACTGGTTGCCAGTAAGGTACGATGCATTTATGCGAGTGGCGAACGCGTCGTCGAGAGAGGTCTCTCTGTTTCTTGCGTTTCCAGGACCCGATAGCCGCGAAAATCGATGGGAGTTTCATTCTGCTGTCCTGGCTTCCATGCTTCTGTGTACTCTTTCTCTGGTAGCAGAGTCTGTGGACATTTATACATTTAAATGCGTGGAAATGTGTGCTCATAGTAGACACTGGATATGGAAAAATTCAGGACTGTTCGCGAATTTGAAAATAAAAGAATCACTCAGCACGGTCTACTGAATGATATAACACCTATAACAGCATCATAAAACGAAATAATTCAGCAGACTCGATTTTTTCATTTCTTTGTTTAAAACGGCCAGAAAATATTTACAGTTTATTCATGGCTAACGTCAAATTGATTTCACGGCAACTGGATTTTAATAATTTTTTAACTCGAACTCCCCCTCGCGAGGGAAACAATTTCCCAGTCGTCCAAATACAGCAAATAGTTTCGGAAATATTTCATCTGCGTCGAGGCTCTCGAATGCGCCGCGCTTAATAAAATCGATATATCCTATGAATAACGGCGCACGTGGATCGGTCGATATACAAATACAATTTCACCCTCGTGAATATTGCATGAGCCCATGAAGAGGTCACCTGTTTCCGACGAAGGAGAAAAAGCGCGATTCAGCGGATCGTTGATGCACTGTTGACTGCCGTTAATGGTTACGTAATTCCCTGGAGATCGACGGGACAAGATACGTTTAATTTTCTGTTGCACCGAAGCTCACGCTGCGAGAGACTACAGATAACGGGGCGAGATTGGAAACGGGAGGAGAGCTGGACCAAATGCGTTTCCAATAACGCAGTGGTGCCGATAAATCGTCGTAACGTCGACTTTAATAATCGGAAGCTACTTGATTCGTAGAATCAGGTCATGGGTGTCTGGGGCAATTGCATCGGTGCACGCTAGTCTGCGACCTTATTAATGTATTACGAGCACACTGTGAAGGGGCTGCGTGTAAGGCACGGCAGAATCGATACGACCTGCAACAATTTTTGTGGCCCGCGCTCGTTAGGGACGTTTATGGCGTACCCGATACGAATGCTTGTTTAATAAATGTACTTTGCCGCGGATACGAGTTATCCTGCGGCGGAATTCGTGGCGGAAAATTTTTAACGAAGTAGACTGTAATTAGGCTCTCTTAATTGTGGAAGTCGGAATTGGTGGAACATCGGTGGATGTGCGATTCTGAAAGCAGTGGATGCAGGGAGCAGTTGCTATTATTGGTGATACTGGATCATTTAATTTATGTGGTTTGGGGAATTCTGAGGGTCTATGGGATTTACAGGGTTTCACTTGTTTTAGGGTTTTCTTGAGTCTGAAAATTCTCAAGATTTTTCAAGACTTTGCCTGATTTTTTCGGATTTCCTAAGATTTTTTCAAATTTCTGAGTATTTCAGAGTATTTTTTCGAGATTTCTCAAGATTGTTCAAGATTTTTCAGGATCTCCAAACTTCAAAATTTTTAAGGTCCTCAAGCCTTCAATATTTCTAACATCCTCAAGAATAACAGCTTCTCCTCCTTACAAGATTCCTCGATTGCAAGCTACTTAAAATTCACCATGAAGCTACTTTCGAGGAGTAACTGAATCTTCTCCAAAATATATGTCTCAGTCCGAGCAGTAAAAGGGCCAGAATAGTGTGCCAGGTTTTTCAGCTCACAAAGCGTATTTCCGGTGATATTTCGCTGCCTCAACTCCTGTTCCTCCTGGACAGTGCAATAGTTCCTGCCTCTTCTCGTTCCGTTTCCCTCCGATCACGAGTCCTCTGCCATTTCACAAGAGGACACGCAAATCAGAGCGTTTCAAAATCTTCCCTTTTCTTCCTCTTCCCAATCTTGTCTCGCGATCGAACAATGCGATTCACAGATCTCAGGAAAGCTCAGCCATTTCTCCTCGAGTTACCCATCCGATAGCCTTCCGTCTCGCGTATAGAATCTCTCAAGTTTCCATCAGCCCAGCAACTTTCGCGGCCACGCCGAAAAGCCAGCTGAAAATTATTCGAAACTCCTTGGCGCGGTTGGTTTCGGCCACGGCGAAGGCGTCGAGCTGGGGAACAAAACGGGAGCAAAAAGGAATGCGAGCCGAGGATACTTCTAAGCTCGAGCAGACTTCGCGCTGGAAACAACCGTTCGCTCCTCTCGAGACGCGGTTATTAAAATTATAAATTAACGCGCGTCAGAGTCGACTTTAAGCGCGGGGAAGCGACAAACGCTCGTTCTTCGCCTTTTAACGCCGCGTCAGCCTCTATGCAAAGTGTTCTTTTTAATTATTCAGCCTGGCGATTCGTATCTCGTGGAAATGAAGATTTCTGCGGGTTCGGGAGATGAAAACTCTTGCAGCTTGAAACCTTAGAACATGTACAGGGTGTTTCATAACTGTGGGACATGCTTCAGGAGTTGATTATATGCCTAAAAACAATGAAAAGAAATGATTAATCGCACCCCTTTTATCTCAATATCGAATTCAAATAGATTTCGCAAAATTATAATCTTCAAAATATGTTATAATGAGCGTTATTTAAAATTGTAAAGGCAAAGTAAAAATTGGTAACTAAAATATATGCCCAAAGCAAATATTATCTTCTATTCCTTAGAAAGAATATGTGTATACATTTACTTATTTATTTATTTATTTCAAAAATGTATAACATATTCAAGTCGAGCATTAAAACAGCTTCACATGTTTGAAACATTGATATATCGCTCTATTGAAACTGCATAGGTAGTATATATCGTACTACCATAGCGTGAACATCGTCCCCACATGTGACGTCACGTAGATATTTTATCTTTGCTTCAGGGAAATTATCTGACGCCATGTCTCTAAGTATGCATAGCCTAACCTGTCTCTTCTTCTTGGTTAGGTTAGATACTGTCTCACCATTTCCACTGTTTCACATTTATTCTATTTGTTCAGACATCGTCACCCAGAAAATTAAGTTAATTAATCGCCCCTCCTTCTCGCGCAATTTCCAGAAGACTACTACGCCAGAGTGCTCCTAATGGAAGAAGTTCCATAAAAAATAGTGCGAAATTACATCGCGATGGGAATCGAGTAAAAAGTGTGCCTGGCTACAGGCAATCCTCCGCCACTTCGGCCATTAATTCTCCCACGGTGGGATAAGCATCCATTTCCCAAGATCCACGTAACCGTCCCCTCCCTCGTTTCACTTTCGCGTCCCCTGCTGTCCCCCTCCATTTTGCGACAAAAGCGCTCCCTCGCCGCGAGTCGGCTGGAAATGTTTCCCCGCGTGTCGTTTGCAAACCTGCTGGCTCGGACAAGCCAGCGTACACAATGCGATGACCGTACGCGTGGCTGGTAACGCGGCCGATCATATTTGCGAAGGGAAACGGGTCGTATGTAGGCCATGGAGCGCGGGTCCTTGCCCCCCCACTCTCTCTCTGGCCTACGACGCGCGCCAGACCTACATTAGGCTGGCCAAACTTCGGCTTATGCGCGCCTCCCTTCCGGCTGAATTTACGATTCAACTTCCGCCAGCTTCGAGCCATTAAAAGCCGCTCTCGCTGACGAATCACGGGTCCGCCACGCCTGCAGGATTCTGGATGGTTTCAGGCCTTTTTGCTCGCGCCACACTGAATCATTAGGGACGGTTTTTAGCCTTTATTTTTACTTGGAAAAAAGGATGGGCTTGACGCGTTGTTAGGTGAAAGATTGCATTGTAACTGAGAGTGTTTTTGTTTTCTTGGGGTGGCGTTTCTGGTGTTTCCAGTTTGATGGGGTTTCACGGGCTTGAGGTCTTTGATTTGTTGGTTTTGGATTCTTGTAGTCGAGGATTTGTGGGTTCCTGTTCTCGAGTACCTGAATCCTTATATTTCAGAATTCTCGAATTCCTCAATTCCTGAATTCTTGATTCTTTGAAGTTTCAGATTTTGTAATTCTATAGTCTTGAACTTTTTGTACTTTCTAAATTTTGGGATCTTCAAGGCTCAAAATTCTAAAGCCTTGACATATTAGAATCTGGAAATCTGAAAAATCTTAGAAGCCCTGAAATCCCTGCTGGCCCTGGAAACCTAGGGAATTTTCGAAACCTTGAAAGTCATGGAAATCTTGGAAATACAGGAAAACTTAAACATTTTCTGATCTAAAAGCTCTTGAAAATTTTGAAGACAACAATCTCAAGAGCCACAGGACCATTGTCACTTAAGTCCACATATTCATCTCTCTTCTACTAACCTCTAACACACTTTCCTAATTGCATTTCAACAGAACAGCATTCATTCCTCAGAAAATTGAATTTCCAGTGTCGAAATTCGCCATTAAAAACAACAGACAGCCGCTGAATCCCCAGAAATCGTTTAAATTCTCGTTGGGGCTCTGCTCCGCAGAAATCCACGGAATTGAATCGTCCCGACGTGACAGAAACGCGGTTTTCCCCGATTAATATTTCGATGCCGATATTTCATGGCGGGGCGACGCATTCAGAAGTTCCCCGCGAACCATGCTCGGCGCTCTGCGAAACCTGCTTGTTTATTGGTCTCGCAGGGAGCAATTACGCGGCAGTAATTTTCGCGCAAAGGCCCCACCCCTCCCTACGAGACTGTGAAACTTTTTACCATGCACGAGGATTAAGGACAATTACGTCACGCTGACGCTTTGACGACAAACTCCCTTGGCCGCTTAAATGTTTCGACATTTCGCGTGCACGCGGCTTTATTCCGATACGAAAGCCACCGCGGAGACCTAACATGAAACAGAATGGAGGCAGGCGTTTAACGTCCCTGGTAAACACGAAACGTTACATGTGCCACTAGGTTCAGCCTTGTAATTTATTCGTTCCCTGGTTAATCAGCAACCCAGCCCATTTTTCCTTTTTTAGTTACACAATAGTCGAGGTATTAATAGTCTGGCC
This sequence comes from Calliopsis andreniformis, assembly GCF_051401765.1. Classification (NCBI taxonomy): domain Eukaryota; kingdom Metazoa; phylum Arthropoda; class Insecta; order Hymenoptera; family Andrenidae; genus Calliopsis; species Calliopsis andreniformis. Next base: position 9,895,680 of record NC_135068.1, on the reverse strand, counting down.
ACCAAAGAGGAATCGCGTGAGAGGAGTTTATCTCGATCGAGACGCTCGTAAGATGGATGATCAGCCAGTGTAATTCTTAATAATGCAATTACGGACTCTTTTCCAACCGTCTAGTGGCTGAATATTTAACAAGTTCATGAGACCTCGTCGAGGGGGCTCACAGTGTGATGTTTCTATAAGCTAGGAGAGTTTAATTCTGAAATTGAATATTGGTAGAAAATTTCTTAATCGTTCTTAATTTGAGAATTGCAACACAGTGACCCAGACTGAGTAGTATTTTTAATATTATATTGCATTTAAGTAAGACAAACATGTCTTAAGCGAAACCTGCTAAGTATGTACAGGACAAAGATTAAAACTTGTCGAAGCAAAAATATAAATATATGTAATCGACTTTTGATTGTTAATGTGTTTATTCTGACGATTATTCCACTCTTTAAGGAATGTTTTCGATATGTTTGGTTTAAAAATTGTCTACATATAATTTATCAGACAGAACCGAAGAACTTTTCATTCATTACCAAAATTCTGTAGAGTAAAGCTAAATTATATACATAATTTAAGCATCTAATATACACTGTAAAACCACATATAAATCAAAATAAACCTCCATAGAGATTTTAAATACTATAAAAAAGGAAGTTTCATAAAGTGACCAAGTCGTGTTAAAATACTCATTAACTAACATTCTAAGTAATTATCACAAAGTACGTAATAGAAAAAGGAAAACGAGTCGCTGAGAATGAAATTCCCCTGGGTTATCGAAACGTCACACTGTGGCGTCGAGGGTGAAGAGGCAGAGGGATGGTTCGGGGGTAATTCAAGCAGCAGCCAGGTCGCTGACAAGATTTGCATTGAAACTCGGCCCACGAAGAATCGGGGAAGGAGAGGAAGTTTTCCATGGGCCGAGGCCGTGGCGGCAACACGCTAGGCGATCCCATTACTCCGCGCCAGGGCGTTATTATATTTTATATTTAACCGAAGTTCGATGGTTGCGTAACTCCAGCCAAGTTACCATAACGATCCTCGAAGAACTTTTGAACGGCGGAACTTCATCCCCTCGGCTCGATAATGAACGAATTCAGTGTCGCCGTAAAACGATTCGCTTCTGGAGTATTCAATCTTCACGCGAATTCACTGGATCCTCTGCGAGTCAGAAATGCAGGAAACTAACTGATAGAAATGGGGGAAAAATTGGGAAGACAGACAGGATAGATGGAGCTTCGATTGGTACAGGAAAAAGGGGCTCAAAGTGTCTGCAAGTGTCGAAACGTGTACAGTTATCGAGATTGTGCATTTATCGAGGCATGTACAGTTATCGAAACCTGGGCAAGGCGCTGTTAAAGTATGATTTAAAATTCTTTTTGTACTACTTTCTACATTCTTTACTTGTATCGCTGAAAAGTGCCTTGTTTAGTGTTCCTCGACAAGATACAATAAACAAGGTTTATACATGGTGTTTCTTTTAAGTCAACTGATACAAAAATATGTGCCAGGATAAATTTGTTATTTCGTTCAAAGCTAAGAATATTATGGTCCATTTTTTTCTGATTTTGAAGATTATCGCCATTTTCTTGCACATTAACCTTGAAAAAGAGAAGACCTGAGACCTTTTTTATTTTTTTATGTATGACTCATATTTCTCTGATAGGATCTACCACCAGTTACTGACCACCCTGTACAATATCGAAACTGCAGCACTCAAAGTCCCGTCTTGGCAGCACAGAGAGACGAATCCTTTGGTAAATCAGCGTCCTGTCGAAATAAATTTTCGCGTGGCGCCTTCAAACGAACCCAGCCCAGGAACCTAACTGCTCTCGCGGGAATAAAGAAACGACACGCGTCCATTGTGGGTTTCCCTGTCGACAGATTTCAGGATTCAATCGGAACGTGACTGACAGTCGCCGACAGAGATCCTCTTTTTAGCTGTCGTTTTTTTCGCGCCGACGAGATACGAGTCGAGTGTGCAAAAAAATGGCGCAGGGCAGGGAAAAAGTGAAACGATATACCCGCGATGATACGCCGAGGAGGGGAAGCTGCGTCGAGCTCTGGGCGTTGCACGCGATTTTCCTCCGATTTCAAACGATTTCGCTGGCGAGACGGGATTTTCGTAGGATGAGCGGACAACACGCTGACAACGCGATAGTCGAGAAGCTAGTCGATGTACTGTGGTCTCTGCACGCGATTCGAGTCTGGCGTCCCCTGTTTTGGGACAACCACTCATCGTTAAGCTCCTGTATTAAGCTTCTGATACTTGGGGGGATAGAAATCTCAAATTTTCTTCAACAATTTATCGTTCGTATATTCCCACGAATATTAAAATAGTACTGAATATTATTTTTCTGGAATGTTAAAATATTTGGTATCGAAAATTCGAAATATTGAAACATTCGAATGTCAGAAAAAGAAAGGTTTTTAATTTTCCAACAGCCTCAGGCATTTCGAGTCAATATTTGTTTCCTCCCGTGGGCTTTTGCATTAAATTTCCATGAAACTAATATATCAATTGAATTTCATTGTGAATTTTTGTAAACATTTTTCATCGGTTTAAAAACAAAGCGGAATATATTTGATTTGTTTGAAGCTGGCGTATAAACGCCAGAATTTCGCAATTACTAAAGATGGCGGGTCGTTTCACTAGAATCAGCCCAGTGTGACGCGCAAACAGAGGAAATGGTCAGAAATGCTCGACCACGAACGACCAGGGTCTCTATACGTATATCTGAAGGGCGTGGTGGTTTTCATGCGCTTAAGTAGAATACCCCGTATTTAGCCAGACAACGTACGACGCACCATTCAACGTGTAATCCCTTTGAATTGAATACATTTCCGCGTAATATTCGGTTCCACGTCCGTAAACACGCGACCGAGACGTTTGCCATGTCTGTGGTATCAGTGGTAACGGTGCACGTAACATGTTTTTCTCATTACAGAGCTATTCGAATTATTCAGGGACTTCTGTACACCTTTATTTGCTCAAAGATTCAGAAATAATGGCGAATAATAAGGACATGTGTGAAATTTGTAGCATTAGAGGTCTGGAAAAGGAAGTCTTAAAAATCTTCAGAATATTAAGAAGCTTGAAAACCTTGAAGATCTTGAGATTCTTAAAAACCTTGAAAACTCTGGAAACCTCAAAAATCTTGGGAACTATGAGCATCCCCAGCATCTAAAATTGAATCTCTCCAACTCCCTATTTCAGAAGGTCCATTTAACGGTCACACTGTCTCTTCATTCAAAATTAGCGCCTTTCGAAACTTTCCCTCCGAAGACAGAAGTTTCAACGATTCAAAAGCCTCTCCCCAAAATTCCCGCGCTTTTCTCCCCCCCCTCTCCAAGGAACTTCAGCGTCTCCGTCCATAAATCCCCATTTCGTCTCCCCAGATTCGAGAGGCTCCTCAGGAAGATTACAACCTCCCGTTTCGTCTCGCTGCGCGTTGCTGAAAAGTTCCCTCGCGAAAATAAAAGTCACTGTTCGCGGAGTTCCGTTTGATCCCCCGCCTTTTCGTCACGGAAGTTCGCGGCGAGGGTCGTGCTCGTCGTCGTTTGTCTTGCAAGTGGCACGGCCGCACTTCTGTTCCATTAATCGTTACTTAGCCTCCGCGGCCAATTCAATCAGGCAGGCTTCCGCCCCAGAACGCGCTCCTTTTCGTCTTTCTTTCGGCGCTGGCCTCACGACACCGAGGGGCGCGCGCGGTTCTCGCCAGCTAAGTGGAACACAAGAAATACGATCGCTGCAACTCCGCCTGGAATTCCCAGGGACTGACCTCGAACGCCCCTTTAATTTCATTTTATTTCGCTCAGGACGCGCGCAACGGAGCTGTTACGAGTCTCCGTGTCGTTTATCACCGCGGACGATCCTCTTGGAGGTTATCAATCTTTGAATTTTAATTGAACCAGGCGTTTTTTAATTCGAACCTTGTCCCAGTTTATAACGTGGACTGGGTTTGCCCTGAGGACCCAGTATTCTTAAAGGAATTATGTCCAGTTATTTTATCCTCCAGTCCCCTTGGGGGAACCCCAAGTTGTTGATTGGATGCTAGTCAGGAAAACAATAGAGAAAAATGGAAGAAAAACAGAGGTCGACTAGAGGTCGTAACCAGCTACTGCTAGGGCAGAGGATCAAGAAACGCGCGATAGTCGCTTTAAATTAAGCTTCAGGGAACAATGACCCCTGAAAGTGGTTTCAAAGAAGCGTTTTGCTGGTCGTGTATTCTTGACCATCGGAGGAACCGAGTTTCCCAGCTTTGGTAACGGCTGAAACGAGAGCTGTGGACGTTGTTTACAGGAAGCAGTGTAACATGTCAGCACAGTTCGCTGGTCGCGCGTTCATGTGGCACAACAGCCCGTTTTCAGTAAATTCAGGCTCTTGAAAGACCTTGGGATTGGGGGTGTACCTTTCAGACGGCGAAAAAGTTTTCGGATCTTCTTTTGCACGCTTTTCGAGGTTGCAGTGGTTTGGAGTCAATATTTTCTTGGAACGACGACAGGGGAAAGGAGTACAAGTGATGTACACGTGATACTTGATCGATAGAAAGTGATAAGGGTCAATATTTTGCCATACTTTATGTGGCGAGTGATATAAGTCTATATTTCTTCTGCCTAGAGTGATGTAAGTAGTACAAGTCGACGATTGCCTCGATATTTTATGAGATTCGAATTTCATGTGTAGAGGTTAGCTGTTAAGCATTTTGAGGCAATATTTTCAAATTTCCAAATTTGTACATATTTTTATATTTTCATATTTTCCATTACTTGAATCATTTATTCTACCTTTCTTATATCTATCAGACATCATACTTTTTTCAAACAAAAAGTTCATAAAATGCAATGTGATGATAATAATTGCCCAAATAAGATCTTTCAGAGTGTCAAGAAGCATTGTAAACCAGACTTTTGTTCTACTCTGACAGATTTCATGGGTCATGTACACCGTTTATTAAATTTCTATGTGTAACACTTCATAAACACGAATATGAACATTTTCAAATTTCAAATTTCTCAAGTTTTTCAATTTGGAAATTTTCAGTAGCGAAAAAGTGTCAACTTCTCTTGAAAAGTTCAGAATCTCGAGTAGTACAAGTCAATATTTCTCCACCTTCATGTTCCCCAAGTAGTAAAACTCAACGCTTTCCGCCACCTCGCAATCTCTCACTTCCCTTAAACGTTTCCGATCTCTAAAAGACGTCATGCATTTCTACTCGATACTTTTGTTCCCTGGTACCATCGAAGTAATGAAGATCGATATATCGCAGCTGCCGGAAACTCCACAGGACGTGGAATTCGCGAAAAATGGGGTCGAAGGATCGCGATCGCGGGCGAATGGTATTCACCGATGGTGGTTGACGATTCGAGTAATTAACGTTTCCTCTTGCTCCCTGTGGGATACGTTCCGGAAGTGCGTCGCTAATTGTGTAAGTTCCCGCGATGTCAGAAAGTACTTAGCTCCATCGGCTCCCAGCGCCGACTACTCTTTCGCTCAGCCACGTTTCGAGGCAACATTCAGGGAAGTTTCGCAATATCTAGTGCCGCTTAATTCTAGCCGTCGATTCCACGACTACTCGACCTGTTCTCGAACTAAGAAGATCGAACCCTTTCCCATCCCCCTTCACCTAAAGAAAGTGATCGAGTCTCATGAAGCTTGTACAATAAAATCCTGATTTTAAGTCGTGGTGGAATTCTCTCTGCCTCGAATAATACCCATGGTTGTAGACTGGGCCCTACACCTAGGGACGAGTGACGTCACATCCCCACTCTATAGGGTGTACCAGGTTTTTTCGGCAATCGGTGGCAGTATATTCTGGAAAATAAAGAAAAAATGTTATGTAAACATGGGCTCAGAAAGGCTTTATTAAAAAATTATGAGAAAAATATAACGTAGGTAAATATTTGAAATCAATCTGTCGTTGTTTCGTATTTTTCTCTATATACCTTGCATATACATTCGTATTTGTATATTGAATTTCACTGTCTTTTATATTGTTAATATTAAATTCACGGTAAAAATAAAAACTAAAAGTTATTTTATTAAATCGTCAACTTTTTTTACCAGTGATTTTATCAATATTTTTTGTAATACTTCCTGTAGTATTAAACATATATGACACTATAAAAGTGAATTTAATATTAACAATATCAAAGACAATAAAATCCAATATACAAATACATACAAAAAAAATATAATAAAAATAGTAGCATCGGAGAGGTGACGTCACTCATCCCTAGTCGCGGCGTCGAGCCTGGCAACCACGATAATACCCGATTTTTTCCCTAAAAAGCGCGATGGTTCCACTCGTTTCGCTGGATTTCGTTCAGCGGTATTTGCTGGCAGGGGGATATTTTTCCCTAGCAATTATTGCTCGCCCAGTGCGTTCGGATGCAGCGTGCAGTTAGCGCAGCGCCGTTCTGTTTTTATCAGCGGACGGTCCGATCCCTGACTATCGGGCGTGAAATCGCGGCAGAATTGCAGCGAGGCCGCTTGGCGCTCGTTGGAACACTGTTTTCATTATCAATTGAACCGAACTTTTAAATAGAAGACCGCGGAGAGGGCGTTGGGGTAGAAAATGGCCAGGAACGAGCGGGTGCCGATTCGACGGAGGAAATTTCACGGAGGATAAGCCATGGTGCTCGACGAGACGAAAGGTGGATGAAGTTGAACGCATTTATGGCTTCCCCGCTTAGAGCCGCGGGCGAGGGTGGACGCCATGGGGTTCATGTCCTCGAGCTGTGTCTGACCAGCTATAAGATTTCGTGAAGTTGTACGATCGCAATCCGTCGCCTGTTCCTCCGAACGAGCTCTTTGCACTAGGCTGCACACACTGATTGGATTGTCCAGTCGAACCTCTTCCCTCCCTCTTATCCGTGAAAAAGTTGGCTGCTCGCAGCTTCGGGGTGCTCACTAGACGAGAAATAGGTGTTAACCTACCAATCACTGAGGGGGAGCCAATTTTTTCCTCATTTTTCCTTGGACACCTCTTTAGCGCTCCACTAGGTAAATACTCTTCAATCTCTCTCCCTCTCTCTTACTCTCTCTTTCTCTGTTTTCTTAGCAGCTCCATCGATTCATCGACTGGAACCTGCTACAGAATTATAACAAAGTTCGCAAGTGCTACTTAAGTAGGCTAGATATAAAGCGCGAGCAGCGAGGAGATCTTAATGAGTTCTTCGCGAAGAAGTTCGGACAGTGTTCAGAGCTCTGTTGAGAGTTACGAATAGAGAGGGATCACTGAATATTCGCCTAGTGATAAATTCAAATTGAATCTTGCTCTTACTGCTATCTATACAGTACTGCCTCGAAATGTGGTCATATAATTTTATTCAATTCGTCAAACACTCACTATAACATCATAGCAATATGCACGTATATCCATCCAAACATATTAATCAAATGAAGAGAAAAAAAATGTATTTCTGTACATATGTAAAGATTTGTTTCAAAATGTGGTCATGTGCAATCAGATATCGGGGCAAAATGGCTGTCAGTGACGTCAGAGAGTAGAAGCATGGGGATACCACGTGCTACCTGGTTACGTCGCCTGCTGTACCCCCACGCTGCTACTCTGACGTCACTGGCAGCCATTTTTTCCCGATATCTGGTTACCCTGGTCCCGAGACTCGTCCACATTTTGAGGCAAAATTGTTTGACTATACAGGGTGATTCACGCAACTGTAATAAATCATATCTTTTATTTGGGTGAAGTTAGAATAAAATGTCAAAAGAAAAAAGTGCATAGTTTCGAGGGAGGCACAATATATTCTGGTTATTTTGTATAAAAAATTTCTGCGTGAATCACCCTGTATATTCGCCCCTATTACGAGGAAGTCTACTTGCTGACACGATAAAATATAAATTCTCTCCCGATTTACGTCTCTATTGACTTACGTCAATTATCCGAGAACCAATTAAAACATAACCTCGGGCTATTACAGTACTTTCGTATTAACGGCGTTATTTTATTTCGCAACCAGAGGACATTTCGCAGTCTGATAATACTGGCGAGTAACGGGAGGTGTAACGACGCCTGGCCACGTCGCGCGAAATTTCACCGATATTGCCTCAATATGTTGCCAGAGGAGTGCATTTTATGGACGTGGGTCAGCGCTTAAAAACAGCAAGCGGTACTTGTTTAAACGACGTCATTTCTTTCCGAGCTCGATTTTCTATTCGACAATGTATATATTTTGACTTTCCTTCAGAGCCCAACAATTGAGGACTTTAAATTGTAACATAAATCGTAATCCATCAGTCGATAATGGCAGTGGAACAACAACGAAACACGATGAATTTGTATGTGTCGTGTTCAAGGGATGATTTTAATATCAGATCGTCGAGACACAGGGGAGGAAATCTGAAGGTGTTCCGCTTTGTGGAGTCTGGGAGATCCTTGCGACGACTGAGCATGCAAATCAACTCGCATAAGTTAGCATAAATAAAGGGGGGTTCTTGTACGCGTGGGGCTGTAGTTTAGACAACTGATTTCGCACTGAATAGGAGAAACTTCGTGCTGTGCGAGTTGCACGCACTTGCAGCGCAAAACTTGCCTAAATAGTCGTTCATTTCTCTCCGCGCTGTCTCCCGAACGCTCGTCAATTCTCTGTTGTCAGCTGGCTTAGCAGACTGCGAAACATGTGCTTTTTGCAGGTACCTGTTCATTGCAAGACACTGCCATTCGACAAATATTCAAAGTTTAAAGGTGGGTCCACGCTACGTGTTGCACTTTGCTTATTCAAATACTACAATTTCGAAGCATTGAAATACTGAAATGTTACTCAAATATCCAGATATTGAAATATTCGAGCAAAGCTTCAAGTTACATAATACAGGAGCACTCCCCAGTGAGAATGAATCGCAAAACGTCGACCACAAGTGCACTCCAGAGACAGAGTAAAGCGTGCTCTTTGAAATGCATTTTGTTCAAAGTCGATATCTCAACTGGTTCCCGAGATACGAGTTTAAAAGTGCCGCGCAAAGTGCGGGGAAACTGAATGGCGGTTGAAATTCTGAGAGACCTAGTGACCGACATTTTTTCCTGGAGGTGCGTACGTCGCTAGTACTAGTAAAAAAAAGTGCTGACTCGTCACTGACCAGCGAACGGGCAGCGCGTTTGAGGTTAGGTTAGTATCGCGCTGGAGTGGGGAGTCCAAGCGCGCGGGGGAGGCAGACATATTGAAGAATTCAAAAATTATGCGTCGCTTTAAACGGTCATATCTCAGCAACGAAAAGTCATATCGACGCGAGACAAAATGCATTTTAAAGGGGAGAGATTTATGCTTCTATTGGCTGTGACAGCACACTGCTGCAATGATATATGGCTGCATAATAGTATGTCAAAGATGGGGTCGTTTTAATGCCTGTGACTGCCGTTTGGTTGGAGGTATTATTGATCTTTGTGTTACTGTTATTATAAATAATAGGAAGTGGGTAGAGGGTAGTGGTGTCACATTTTTGGAAGTTGAGGTAATTTGGTTAATTTTAGTTTGTGTATTTACAAACAGGAAAAGTTGTGGATTCTTATTAGATTTCTCTGTGCTACGACTGGTCAATTTGGCAACAGCTTGTATATCCAAGCCTGTTAAATTTCTCTGCAAAGTAGTGAATTGAGTAACTAGGCTTGAGAGGGAGTTGCAATCAAATTATGGGCAACTCTGTTAGCTCGGAGATTTGATTTCGCGAGAACGTCGGGTAATAGCGAGCCTAGTTAAACGAAGCTCTATGAACTGGTTCTCGGGAACAAACAGAGTAGTATTTTCGAAAATGTTTCCAAGCTATTCGTTTGCTCATACTGTTTATTTTGTTAGCTAAATTGTTAGACGAGGCCTCGAGGTAGTCAAATCTAATTTAAATTCAATTTATCATACATCAAATAAGAAAATTTCACGTCATCATTCAATTATTTCTCCACCATATGTGTACGAGTAAAAAGATTATAGAAGCTTTAAAATCAATGTCATTTATTATTACATCGAATAAGTGGTAATTTCAAAGTGTCCATAATAATTGAATCGGGCTCGAGTGCCCCAAAGGGAACGGTATTAAAACCAGTTCGCTAAATTCATTAATTCATAAATGCTAAAATTTCTGGGCAACCAGAGAGGGCCAATTGATCGCGTCTAATCGTTCGGAAAATATCGGACCGCGGCCACAGACCAAATTTGATTAATCCACCAGCTCGGACGTATCATTTCGGGCGTCGCGCGGAATTACACGTGTCCCGTGAGCGATGTGTCGGCGGTCAGGCCAAACAAAAGCGAGCGCATTTCCGCTGGCCAGTCAGGATCCCGTCGAATATCGACACCAAGTCGAATTGGCCCGATTAATTTTGGCGCCAGGTGTTTTCGAGCGATCTGCCATTCCTCTGAGCGAAAGCCCGCGGGCAACGAGTCGTATCGCGTGAAATCGATGGACAGCTCGCGGTTTTCGATCACCGAGGAAATTGAGACATACATGTATAGGGTATTTCTGAATAGCGCGGCATAACTTGAAGAGGCGATTTTAGACACTAAAGTAAGACGAAAATCAAGAATAACGATTTCGCGTTTGAAGCTTCGTTTGTTAATTATGAGCGTCTAAAAATCTGGGGAAAATCACTAGAAATGAGCCTGCGCGGTAGTCTCGAGCAGTGTAGCTCAGACGCAACCTCTTCCCTAGGTTACTCGACGTCGAATAGCTGATCTCTCCCCTCCCTTGCGTCAGAGCTACACAGTCATGGGGATAACCACTGCTCAAGATCTCACTGCAAGCTTATTTCTGGTGATTTTCATCAGATCTTTAGACGCTTATAACTAACAAACAGAACTTCAAACGTGAAATCGTTATTCTTGATTTTCGTTTTATTTTGATGTCTAGAATCACTCCTTCAAGTTATGCCATGCTGTTCAGAAATACTCTGCATGTATAACACTATATGGTGCATCAGAACTGTGTGTCAAAGCCAATATGGAAGAATGGACACATACAGGGTGACTCATTCGAAATGTTTTAAATAAAACTTACCCTCTTCCAGGGGAGATATCACAAATATTCCCCAGGTGGACGTTTTATTTAAAACCTTTTTTGGGACGAGCTATAGATTAAAAGTTAATTGCATACGAAACTTTGAATAGGTTATCCTATACATGGGCACCTTAACTGGTTCCCACGCGCCATTTTACACAAAGCGTCGTGTCCGTTAAGCGTTGATCAGCCTTTGAAGTGGCGATATCAACGCACGAATCAGGTAGAAGTTCGTCGTCTTGATTGGGCCGCTCGCGACTCCAGCTTCGGACGAAATTTCGTGAGCTCCGCTAAGCGGCTTTGCAGGCTGCGGCTGCTTTGAGCTCGGCTTTCGGTCGCAGAATTTGTTATTGAGGGCAAGGTGGAAAACTTCCCTGGGACTGTTGTAGCCACGGACGACAGAAGGCTCGTTAAAGTTCGCGGAATTATTCAATCTCGAGGATAGGCTGAGGATGCATCAAGTTGACGCAAACTCGGTGTCAGGTTAATGCGAGCCTTTAATCGGTTCAGGCTCCAGCCCTCGAAACTTCCTGACTTTTCACGCGAAGTGTCCAGAACTTTGAGAGATTTTGCGATTCCCATATCTCGGGCTGCTTTGGGGATGTTTGGAGTCTGGCGGAAGTTTTGACGATCAGTTCCGCGATTGCCATTGGGAACAGCGCGGATCCGAGGGCGCTCAGAGCGATTGCTCGCGAAGAAGCTCGCAAATTATTTCACGACACCTATGACAGAGTGTTCTATCTGCTTATTATCATAAAGTGGAAACTCTTTTCTCCGTAGAATCACAGAAGAATGATAGATACGGAAGTATTATATAAATCGTATAAATATATATATACAAATATTGTACGTAAATATATTAAATACAAATGTCCGTAGGAAAATATTAAATTTCGTGACAGAAACCTCAACTGAAATTGTGCACACAATATATCGACACTAACTTTTCCTTAGTTTTTAAGTACAGTGAGGTTAGGAAACTCTGCCAAGTTTGCGCGGTCGACGTGCTTGAACAAATTCACGATATTGATATGGAGCCGCGTTACTCACGGGTAAATATAATTTCGAAACATCTCAAGCGTAAAATCTGAGGCATGGAGGCTGCACGCGGCGAGGGAGAAACTGCACTGGGCATACGTGCACATTATGCGCCCATGGATGCACAATTTTCTCGATATTATGGCTGCCATTAAATTAATCGCATCGATTAGAAGGCGTATGTATTTTTAAGCAACTTGGAACCATTCTCGCCTCGCCATGGGATTTATAAAATCGATGGGCCGTTGTTAATGCACGGGTAAGGTATTAAAAAGCGAAGTTGCATTATCCCCGAGCCTTTCAACGAAATAAATTCATTCGTCGACCTTCGGTTCGCGTCGAAAAAGTTCGTCCTTTTAATTCCACACGAGTCTCCTTTTATTTATATTCCACGTGTATGATTTAATTCCAAAGCTCTTTATGATTTTACATTTAAAATTCCGAAATCGACAGAATTTCCATGCAAGAACCTCTTACTGATGCATTTACTAAATACAGCTTTGAACGATGGAACACTGGGAACGAATATGAAAAGTTATTATATTTTCAAATTTTGAAACGTTTGTACTTTTATTCTTCAAAGTCTCCAATAATTTCTGAATATTTCAAAAGATAAGGCTTCATATGGTGGCTAGAAATATACCACTACTGAGGGGTTGAAACTGCCTGCTGCAGGCCAGGGGGCAATCGCCCTCGTCCCGTGAAATTATTATACGATCGCGGCCGTTCCTCGTTCGATTATGTCAGAGGCACCGACAGCGGTTAAGTGACGCCGGTTTACACAACGCATAATTAGTCGGCTCGTAAAACAGCGGGTTGCTGTTTAGCCGTGTACGCGGTCGAACAAATATAACCGCGGCAGGGCCGACGCCATTTGTCGCGGGCCACATTCGCGCTGTACAAAATTGTACATCAAATTGTCAGCTGACCATTTCGCCCCGACTAACTGCCCTTCGCCCCAAGTTTTCCCTCCGTAGCTGCAGCCAGTCGCGCAATTTACAGGAAAATTTCGTGGTCCCGTAAATCTCGGTAGGAAGCTGGCCGAGGGTATCGTCCCATCCTCGATGGAAAATTTTCCCAGGCCCTGTAATTTACGAGAGATAACCCAGAGACCCTAGCGTCGCGAAAAATGAAATTATCCTGCAGCAACAGACCCAGCGAGTTTCAAGGAAAGACTAAAGAAAAAAGACGAGAGACATTTGGGCGGTGGGATGTTGATTTGCCTGCGATTCCAGACTACAGGGGAGTAAGGCGTACTTAGTCAGACGGGGATAAGCATCGGGCCGACCGCCATCTATTTTTCATTTGCGCGCAGGCAATGCAATTTCGAGCGAAGGCTCATCCGCAGTCCCGTTCCATTTAAACAGCGACGCGCGGCAAATCGAGAATACCGGGGATGATTCCCTCTTGAAGCAACGCTCCGCCACCCTCTTCCATCAAATCGCAGCCATCCAGTCCGCCGCGCGAGGATAGAGAGAAATCCGCGGAATTTTAGATATGTATTTGGGAAATGGAATACGTCGGAGCGTGACAGACAGAGGGACAGGAATAAGAAGGCGACTGCGGTCGGCGGAGATGCTGTGTCTGTTTTGGGGAAGGGGGAGGGGTGGAATTCGGTCGATAGCGACGTAACTGATTCACCCTAGGAGCTAGTAATTTTTGTCGAACGTGGAATCCATCGAGATTCGATCGCGCTTGACGTTCACTTTTCCAAGGGTCCTGCGGTTTCGTTATCTTGGATCCTCGAGAAATCAAGAGACGACACGGCTTTCTTATTCGGGAGAAAAGAGGATTCGAGCTGTAAACGAAATTCCATGGTTCCTGGGTGCCGCTAACCCTCGAGGATTTTGCCGAACTGCGAGCGAAACCGATTTCCCGTGAACCATAATTGGAGCTGACCAGTGTTGTTCTTCCAACTTTGCTACTCTCCGAGGAGCATTAAGTCTCTTAGAGTTTGAGAGCATGGAGCTAAACTGTTGGCTCAGATTCTCCACTACGGAATAGACCTCTGTTCAGTTAAGTTTTACTCGGGTTGAGTTTGTCTATAAACTGTTTTATAAGCTACACTTTGTGTTTCGGAAGTAGGATTAATGTATTTCTGAGGATTTCTTGATGAAAATGAGCCCAAACATGACAAAATCAGATAAGATTGACTTAAAGTTAAATTTAGGTGAGATCTAGGTTAGGTTTGATGACATTAGCAGTAATATCAGTGAATTGGCGATGTTCTGCCGAGTAAAATGAACCCAAACACGACACAAATGAGATAAGTTTAGACAAGGGTTAGGTAGTGTTAGGTCTGGTTAGGTCGGGTGATATCAACAGTAGTGTTAATGAATTGGCGATGTTTTACCGAGTAAAATGAGTCCAAATACGACCCAAATCGGATAAGAATCAGGGTTTCGGCCGAGTTAGGTCCGGGTTAGGCCGAATGATTTCCGGGTTAGGTCTGCGTATCATAAATAATGTCCGATTTATGTCGTGTTTGGTCTCGTTTTACTCGGGAAAACCTCGCCAATCTATTAGTACTACATTTAACTCGATCTGACATAACCCTGACCTCATCCAGACTTAACATTAACCTAAACCAGTCCGATTTATGTCGTGTTTTGGGTCATTATTGACAGAAAAGTCTCACCAATTCATGGACACAGTTTCCAGAAGGTTAGGAGAAATGAATTCCAATGAACCATTATTTCCATTTCTAACGACACGAACTAAGTCTCTCACGATTTCTCGAAACCACTCCTCTCAACATATCATTTCAAGCTTCCGCGCTAGTTCATTTTCAAGCAAACAGTTTCGTTCCAAGTTTTCATTTACAGCCCCCCTTGAAATTGCTCTGTCTCACAGTCGCCTGAATCTTGCGCTCCTTTTTCCTCGACCGATTCAACAATGAGGTCACAGGGAGTTTCGTTTGTCGTTCGACAAGCACTTCGTCGCAGCGCTCACCCCCTGTTTATAAACAGCCTTAAACTCAGCTCTGTCTCCTCAAACACACGGGGAGAGTGGATTCGCTCTCTCGCCACGAGGATTTCCCCCCGAGTGTTTACCTTAGCGCACTGTCCGTGAAGAGGACGGACAGATTTCGAGTTCGCAGCCATTTTCTCCGAGGGAGTTTCCGAGGCCGTCGATAAGCTCCGGGAAAAGGACGAGCGACAGCGGATGAGGGTGGTAAATTTCCATCGCTCTATGGTCGCGCCGTGCCAAAAAGATCGCGCCATCCCTCGACCAGATATCGATTTCAATACAAAAAGACCATTGACGGTGGGACGAGCAGGGTCTCGGCTGCATATCGATGTTGTTTCAAACACTTCGATGTTGAACCTGATAGCTGTCGTATTTCCATTAACAAGAAATAATGTTATCTTTATTTTTGCTGTCTTACAAAAAAGTGATCGATACTTTCATCCTACATACAATTTTTCTGATTAGCTTCTGTGACACTTAGAATTGTAGTTGCAATGTTTGTTTTGGCGCGAAATTCAAATTTCTTGGATATCAGAGTTCGAAATTTCAACGTGTCAAATTTTCTGTGACTCCAAAATGTTACAAAAGGTGAAAAATGGAAGATGTTATGTAAAATCGCCACGCGTAGGTGTCTCAGAAATTGCCCACGGAGAAAAGGAAACGAGTGGCGTGGAATCAATTTCCCCACAGGAAGATCGGAACCGTCTCCCACTGGGGAGGATATAAGCGATCTGTTGCGTCGCCTTGTAGCTCTCGATCGATGTTTCCTTAATGGAAAACATGGTTGCAGATACGGTCGAGGGTGGAAATAAACTCGAGCCACGACGATAAGTCTACGTAGTTCCGTCTCGATCGGAGACACCTACAGGAAGCACCTGTAAATCGTCTATTTATTCGAGCGTCGTCTTCAACGCGATTTAATTCTAGTGAAGGAGATTCCTCCGTGGAGCGGAGGTATTCGAAGAAATATTCTAAGGAGGTATTCTAATGAAACAATCGACCTGCTTTCTGTGATGAAAAGAGAGGTCATATTAGGGTCAAAGGAAAATGTTGCCAAACTCTAGGATAATATCATTTATTTTAAGATACGACAGCTTGTCGAAAGAAGAAACAATACTTATATAGGTATATTACCAGATAATTTGTAACAGAAGAAATAAAAATATTCAAAGCTTGAACCACTTTCCCTAAAACGATCTGTAGATTAAAAGGAAATACTCTTAGATAAGTAAAATGGAAGTCCCTGATAATGCTTCTGGAATCTTCGAAAAAAACTCATATCCCAAGGTGAAATTGAAACCTTACAACTACACTCAGTCCATAGTACGCCATAGTCGAGGAAAATAACCGAAGGTATGTGAACAACGGAGCCAAATCGTGGCTGTCGCAGCGGAGTCCTTTGTATGAGGCTCAACAGAGAAAAAACCGATCACACAATCGAAGAATCGTGGGAGTATTATCGGTATTGGAACACCGTGGGAGGTATCAATCGCAGTGCAAACGGCTCATTCGAATGAAAAATTAACCATGAACGGTTTTTAAAATAAATGGTCGGCTAAAAGAATTTAATTAAAATGGCTGCATCAGCTGGCCATCAGTTCTGCATATCGACTCGTTCTTTTTAATTTTCCCTGCACGTAAGTCTGTATGTGAAATACGCATACGACTTTGTTAAAAGCTTCTAAGAATAGCGAAGAAGTTGTCAAGAGGAAAACTCGTTAACAAAATCAAAGAGGAATTTTGAGGAGCAACTTTGAGGAGTGATTCTACATGTTAGAATAAGACAAAAATCAAGAATGAAAAAATTGCGTTTGAGGCTTAGTTTCCGAGTTATTGACTATAAAAAGTACGTGTAGATTGGGTCTCCTGTGCGGACTACTGCGGCGCGCGCAGCCAAGATCAGAGACTACGGCCCGCGCAGCCAAGATCAGAGACTGGCGCGCGCAGTCAAGGCCCACTTTTTCTGCGTATTTTCAATCGCTAATAACTCGGAAGCTAAGCCTCAAACGTAATTTTTTCATTCTAGATTTTCGTCTTATTTTGGCATGTAAAATCGTCTTGTCACATTTTTGACGCTTGCTTTCGAACACCATATATAAACCACGCTATTACTGTGCTGCTACATTTGAATAGATACATTTATATTTACAGTATATACATATATAAGTACACGATGCTTGTCTGACGTTTATGCGCTGTGCTTTTAAATGGTCGACAGCCTTTATGCATCTCCCCTTCAAAAACTGACAATAGAAAGCGCACCTAAAGTGTCGTGGAACAGCTCTAACCGTAGTCTCGACTATCGCGAGAAAGGATTCGTCGTTCTTTCATTCCGAGTTTAATGACCAGAGTCGTCAGGTTTCGGCGGCGAAGACGCGATAAACCCGCTGCTCTGTTGGGGGTGATATACTGCACGATCGTTACCATCAAACAAGAGGAGAGAAGCTCAGCATACGCCGCGTTTCATCGACTTCTTGAGTCGCTTCGGCACTGACAGGCGGTTATTTTTCCGCGAAACGTACATTTGCATCTTTACGACTTTTGACGACACCCTTCGTCGTTTTTGACTGACGCTCGTCATGAATTCCGCTACAAATCACTGTCCAAACGAATGCCCCTTCAGTGCCTTCATCGATAGCCCGTGTGCTTTTTAAAGCTCGTCAGAGGTCTCCAAACTTAGAAAACATTTCCCAGTCTTTTAATCCTTATTGTCGCCTACAGGCAGATAAATGTCAGCTTAAACATCAGCTAAAGTTATGGAATTTTCACAAATAGTAGTCAACAACGAAAGTCCCTCAAAGTCGAGAAAACCTTTGACTCCTGAAGCTGCCAACCAGCCATAAGTCGAGGATCATAGGTCAAAGAAGCTTTCAAGCTCGAAAGGTGAAGATTGCTCCTCCAATAAACATCAAGGTCGACAGTGCTCAGATCGCAATTTAACACTAGTACCTAGAAAGGGAATTCTAAATTCTCTTCCCGCGTCTCGAGAACAGCTTTTCTCATTTCGCCTCCCGTTTTCTCCCTTTTTCCCTACACAGCCAGCACGCAGACTGCATAAGTATACAGCGCGCTTCGCCGACCGCGAAAAGATACACGAAAATGCATCGTAACGTTTTCGTCGAGCCACGATATTATTCCCGAGGCAAGGACGCATCGCGCAGTTCACACGGATCTTCCCGCGCGTACACACGCGTGTAAATTATTAACAGCAAGCGGGCGGGCCAGAGGGAGGATGAGCGCAGACAATAAACGAAAATTTATCTGCGAGCCGTTCCCTCGAGTCAGCTCGTTTGTTTATTCTCCTTCCATTTTCCGAAGCCCGCCCATGGACAAAGGGAATATTTATTGCTTCCTCTTATAACTGTAATTACGCGGTGTGGCACCAGCAGCCGGGAAAAAATTTGATTTTCACCGGACAAGCGGACCGTTCGACGCTTGTTACACTCATTTGTGCCTCTGTTCTCGCTGAGTTTAAAGCTCACACTTGTTACCCTCTGTCGCGAAATTGGGAGAGGTTGTTACGCGGATTTTCCTATCTCTTCCAGGGAAACCATAAAATGTCCAAGCGCAAGGGAACGTTCGTTTCTCGTGCTTTTATTAACTAACCAGTCGGCTGACGTTACGAATTTTTCCAGCCACCCTCACACTCGCCAGGACTTTGCATTCACATGGATCCGCGGCTGATAGAATTTCGGAGCCGTCTGCGGAACTCAATAAGCGAAAACTTATTTTTCGCTCGCAGCGTGTCCCAGCTCGTGGGGACGTTTGCAGCGAGTAACGGGTGCCTTTTGCCTCCGCGTGTTTTCATTCCATTCGCGTTAAACCAGTGCCTGAGGTCACCTGACGGTAATTGCTAGTTGTCTTGCTCATTTTTTTTTTTCGTACGACGTTCTAAATTCACGTTTTCAGAGCAGCAATTGCTATGCATACAGGAGTGAAGGTTAATTAGATTCCAATCGATACCAACAAAGGGTACACTTAAGTAGGAGGAGAGTCAACAGACGAGCTAATACAGAGCAACAAGTGCCAGTCCTCCAGAAAGAAACCAGGGAGATCGATCCGTTCCAACTGAACGATCAGTTAACAAGAATACCACTCGTGATGGTTTGTCAGTACGTCTATAGGGAGTTCGCGAAGCACAACACCTGGAACACCGAACTTTGTAATTACTTTCGTGGGAAGTACGCGAACGAGCGTCATGGCAGCTATTACGACGATGATATGCCGGAAGTCTATTTAATTTCCTCGTGGCTTATCAGTTCGATAGGTTCTGAGATCTTGCCCGCTCTGTCGGCGCCGTTTGCCAAACAGACCTAACACAAACAGCAAATTTGAGTTGCTCGGCCACGCACTCCATCTTGCTTCGATTATTACAATACTTGCTCCTCATCTTTTGATTTAGTATATATCCAATCTAGGTCTAATTTGAACCTACCTGAGGCCTAATGCAGGCCCAGTCCAAGGCTTCGTCAAGACGCAGTTTAACAGCAGTCAAAACATGGTTTATTTCTAACCAAGACTTAGCTCAGGCCTAACCTATCTTTGGATCAGACCTAATCGAAATTTAACCTAGATGTAGCTTAGACCTAACCTCCTTTTAGGCTTTACCTAGACCTTTTAGACCTAACCCAGGACTGGCTTATGCCTAGTCAAAGTCGACACTTGAGCTTAATCTAGACCTAGGTCAGAGCTAGTTGAAACCTAACCTAAACATAACGCAGTAAACAAGTAAGGAGACTTTATGTCTAGTCCAAGACATGGTCTAGAGGAGTTGATAATGTAAAATAGCTATAACGACACGCGTGTGGATTTCCACGATAGTGGAATCTTTGCACGTGCATCCGACATGGTGACGTTATTAAATTTTTGCGCAGCTTCTCGCCTCTGTAGCAAGACGTGTTGGAAAGTTTCATCGCGGTCCAGGTCCAGCCAACATTATTGATTTAACGTTTGGAGAATGGTTTTTCAACGTGTATTATTAATGCACCGGAAACATCATTATTTCCATGTAAACATTCATTTGTACCATTATTCTTGTAACCGATATTTTCGAGTCAGGGTCTAATTATTCCGCATTCGTTGTAGCACTCGCTCAGTCAAATATGTGCATTAATGAATTGAACATTGAGCAAATGTAAGGATTAACAAACAGTTGCTAGAGGAAATTAATTATCAGGATATGCTTTCCATGCGAATCGCCATGGGAAGGCAAATTTGCGGATAAATTTGCATTTATCTCGACAAACAACGGTTTTTTGGTCATGAGGAAGTTTGAGGAGTGTAAACGCTTGCCTCCATCGAGGTAAATCAGCTCTCGAACATATTTGTCGTCCTGCTAAACCTCTCGAGCGAAACGAGCTAAAGGATAGCTCAGTTCTGGAGGAGGACGTTGATCTACGCCACTTTTTCGGACGCAATAAAGGCGACTGGAGGATAGTGTTGAACTCTACGAAGAACTGGCGTCCCGCGGACCAGCTCATAAAAGAACATGGCCCGTGCCGAGTGGCTGCGCGGTAAATGAAGCAATATCGGTGACAAATGGCCCACAGTTCCGGTCGATGGAAAAGAACACAAATCGCATGCAAGCCTTCAGTCCTGCATAAGATACAAATTAAACCTTTAGGAAGCTTGATCATAGCGATAGAGATGTCTTAGGAGCGACAAGAATATTCCTTTGGTTTATAAGATACATACAATTTAACATTTCAGCTAGTACGCCCTCGAACTCTCGAGCTTGCAAGCTCAACCGAGCTTCGAGCGTGCAAGCTCCCCGAGCTTTCGAGCTTTTGAGCTTTCGAGCTTGCAAGCTCTCCCAAGCCTTCGAGCTTTCGAGCTTGCAAGCTCTGTTGAGCTTTCGAGCTTTCGAGCTTGCAAGCTCTGTTGAGCTTTCGAGCTTGCAAGCTTCCTCGAGCTTTCGAGCTTGCAAACTCTCCCGAGCTTTTGAGCTTGCAAGCTCCCTCGAGCTTCAAGCTTGCAAGCTGCCTCCAGCTTCGAGCTTCTGATCCTGCAGGCTCCTTCAAGCTTTTGAGCTAGTAATTTCTCGGTGATTCGAGCTTGCAGTGAAATTCAAATTCACTCGTGTAATTTGGGAACTTATTGAACACAGCGGAACTGCCGGGACAATGTTCCGCATGTAATTAAAATAACAAACGTTTCAGGGAGAAATTCTAGCGTGAGAACGCCCCTGTCGTCAGAAAACGCATAGACGCGATTTATGAAAACGACGCTGGGCTGATACAGGCGGGTGCATTCATTCCGACGGAACTGCAGGGGAAACGAACTTTTACCGGAGTCCATGGTCCCGCGTAATTACGTCACACAATTTTATGAAGGGCATACTTTCGGCGGAGCCCTTCGTTTTCGCGCAAATGTTTCGCAATATCCCTGCCATAGAGGTGCTAATTTTTCAACGTTAATTGCGCGCTCTGTGACGCGCTCTACCCGTTTGTTACGAGGTATTAGAATATAATTACCTAAACGCGCGGTTGAAATGCTCCTCGCGTGAGCTCAAAATTGCAGCAGGGACGTTCCCAAAAATCCCATGAAGCAGGCCTCTTTGAACTCTCCGTCTCAGGCGAACTCGCGAGCTACGAAAGCTCCTTTCCCACCGTCGCTTGCGTCATCGTATTAACTGATAGACCAAGGACTAATCGATAAACTCCGTTGCATCGCAGTGATTGTTTAAATGGCACAAGCGCGTTTAACGCCGACGTAACGCTGAAATGCTCCGTTAGACACCCTGCGAATTCGCTGTTCATTACTTTAATTAGTTCACAGCGTGGTCTGAAATTACGCGCATAGTCCGCCGAGCGCTGCAGCGCCGGTTAATCGTTGGCTTCGATACACAAAATGGCCCGTAATTGGCTCGTTACGCTCGGATAGCGAAAAAATCGCGGACCGTCCTGCGGCGATAGTTCGCCACCGAAACTGCAGGCGAACGTGGGAGTGCTTTTTCAGGGGGCACATATGCGACGCGACTTCTGCCAGTCGTATATGGGAACTCTCGAAGAAGCACGGGAAACAGAGGAAATATTACTACTGCGTGGGCTATAAATCTTGAGAGCAACTGAGCATCCCTGCGACGCAAGAAACTGCGTTTCCTTGCGCTCGCGATTCGGCGAGGGATACTGTTTTAAATTCGAGCAGATGGGAAGGAAATATGGAGAATGAATAGCTACGCTGAATTCGCTCGTGCGAGTGTGAGACAAAAGCACTTTGTTACATACTGGAATCATACTGAGAGTTGGCGAAGGAGTCCTTTCGAACTTAAAAAGCTCGTAGTGAATAAGTTATGGTATGGTCCACATGAAATTAAGGGGAATTTAAGTCATTTGGTTCCAAAATGTAGGAATTAATTTGTCTCTAATTCATAATAGATGAGTACTCCATCTTCTGACACCCCTGAACTTCCTTGGCTGTGTTTCTCCTCTTATTATACCACTCAACTCACACTCCCACTCCCACCTCGGGGCCCCAATGATTCGGTCATCCATAAAAAACACGTGTCTCCTGCATGGGTGGGCCACCAAGACCAGGAAGAATCAGGAACTATAAAAAATCTCCCTAAAAATGTAATTGGACAGGTAGACCACAAAAAAGAAAGGCATCTTGGAACGCTGATCTTGTGGCGACCTAATGCACCTGATATTATTTCCCTTGACTTAATCACAGCCAGCTAGCCAGTCAATAAATCGCCCTTAATTTGGCTAAAGCACTTCCCAGAATTATCCGAACCAACGCCAAAGTCCCAAGGATTATCTGGCCGAGTGCGTCCTCTTGCTACTCGGGCGATATTGCGCGTTCCACCGTGCAGGCTGGTTGTAAATTAACTTTAATGCACTGTCGCCTGCTGGCGGTGGCCGAGATCGGGCATCGGTGAGTTTTCGCGCCGATTGATAGGACGCGTTCGCTCCTACTCTAAGCATCGCGGCGCTGTTAAGAATCTCGCAGGTTCCTCGTGATAAATGTCCCTTGGCAGTTTTATGGACACACGGTCCCACAGTTTAATGTGTTTTTAAATCGCCTGCAATATATTTGCGCGATTAGAACGGAGAATCCTCGATAAATCGACTGCCTCGATTTGAATCGATGGCACCTAGCTAGGAAGAAGCATCGAACACTGTGCTTTAAGCTGTGCGAGCAATTGTGGCCATTTTCATTTTTCACTCGAACTGTTCATACGAGCAGTAACCATACATTGAATTTCGTTTAAATTACCCTTCGATTATAACGTATGGGCGAAATATGGTGGACTACGAAATTCCAAAAACGTGCAAAATTTCGCATTATGCATTCCCCGGCTCCACGAGCGATGATAAAAACTGAAAAATTTAACGTAAAACCCCGAAGAATGGAATTCCCCGCGTTAACAGTCTATGTCGACCGCTCCCTGCTCGGACGTTAATTTTGCATTGAATTGGCGGAAATTTATCGAAGGTAATTAAGAATTTAGTACATTCTATTATTAAACGAGGATACCTCCAGCTATGCGACGTATTTGCAATGGACGCGGTCCCTTTGTGCCGCTGATCTCTTGGTGGGCTCGATTAAAGTGATTCGAACGCAACGTGTAACGCGTTTACGGACCGTGGACATAATAAATCCATAGGCTTGTGTATTGATTTCAGATAATGGGCAAGTGGTACGTGGTGGAGGTGTTGGAACACATAGGCGATCCGCAGAAGCATGTAAGCGGATCGTATATGGTCAACTCCTGTCCGATTGTCAAGCTGAGGGCGCTCGAGTACTCGTCCCTGAGGCTTTTGTGGACCGAGGCGGTTGGCAACCTCGAATACACCTTCCGGATACCGGACATATCGAGGAAGCCAGGATTCTGGATCTCCAGCGGCCAGCAAAATGGTAACTTGAACGCTTCGAGTGCTAACAGAGAACTTGACGAACTTCTGGATGAAAATTAGAGTACAGTCGGGCAAATTGATTTCTTTCTACGAGAAAGGAGGGGAGAAGAGAATTCCCCTTCCCTAAGTTCAAGAGGTGCGCAGTAACGGTGCGCGATGCGCTATTGGTTTAGGTTAGGAAACGAATCAACTTAGCCGATTGTACGAAGTGTTCCTAAAACAACAGTACGAGTTAAAGGAACAGGTCAGAAATATTGTAGAACATAACCTAAAACAGAATCTCCTAAATCCATTTCCGACAAATCTCACGATCAGTATATGCCTCAGAATGTTTGAACACTGTAGCTGAGCGAGATAATTAGCACTAAGTTAAGAGTCAAATGGTAAGGGGTACTTAGAAGAGCAGAGTTTTCCTTAGGGAAGAGTTCCCTCTTTGCAATAAATTCGTCAGACAGACGACTCTTAACCTGGCGAGGCTAGGGGCAGAGCAATTCCCGACACATAAAACGAAAGGATAATTTCCTCTCGAAATTTCCAAGTGGCAACGTAAAAAACAGAACTCACGATACCACCCCTTCAAAGTAGACCCCGTTTCCCTTCTTTATGGGAAGTAAGGAGAGGCTGAATAAGACCCAGCGTTTCGTTCGAGCCCCTTTTCAAAGACGATTATCATAAGTTGACGAAGCGGGGCGAAGTTTTAGGAAAATAAACGAGACGAAAGGTTTGATCAAGCGAAATTTTGGAACGCTTTTCGAAAGTTCCTCTGCACTTCTGACTTGCTGAAAGCTTTTGGGAAAGAACGTTGAAGATTTGAGAAATTCTTCTAGAAGAATTTCGGTTCTCTTACGGTTAACAGATTCTACAGAATTCGAGCAAAGTTAGTTTGAAATGAAACCTATGGACGGCTTCAGGTTTACCGTGGAGTCTTTTCTTTTTGAATGCAATCCAATGTCTTCCCAAAGTCTCATTCTGACGCGCTTGGGTCGCTTCCAAGTGGGATTGCTCCCGTAAGAATTGTGTTTACCAGCTGTCTGTTAACTCTAGAGAGGGTCTCGATTCATTGACCTCGATATAGCTTGGCTAGCTGGCAATCGATGAACCGTATAAACGCGATAGGACAGTCGAAGTGAAACGGAGTAGAACAGGAACTAAGAGGGTCATCGAACTGCTGCTTAACAGCGATACAAACGCGCAGTGTCCAGCTGTGAGATAAAGTAG
This sequence comes from Calliopsis andreniformis, assembly GCF_051401765.1. Taxonomy (NCBI): domain Eukaryota; kingdom Metazoa; phylum Arthropoda; class Insecta; order Hymenoptera; family Andrenidae; genus Calliopsis; species Calliopsis andreniformis. Next base: position 9,870,603 of record NC_135068.1, on the reverse strand, counting down.
ACTATTTAATCTGGAGTGAAGCTGATATTTAAATTACTATTGGGTTTGAATGAAGTCCATGCCGCTAATTAAGTTCTAATTAAAATCCCAGTTAGTCTAGCTTCTGCGTTGAAGTGTCCCAGCAAACAGTGAAATTGAATCTCAGTAGCTTAGGTCCAAATTAATTCCTTGATCCACGTAGAACTACTTCTACCTCAGACGCCGTAAGCACCCACCTAGGTTCAAATTAGTTCCATGTAAGAAAGGATTTAAATTCGAGTCAGCGAATGAAATTCCCAGCCATCCTGAAAACCTGCGATCCATATTCCCCTCATGAGTGGTAGCAATCCCTTCGAGCATCCTACAAAGCCCCTCGCTCTGACAAGACCCGAGATCCGTCCGCAGACCGAAGTGCCTCCCTCGAAAAGGCGATCAAGAAGGAGCCTCGTCACAAACGACCGCGTTATAAACGGTTAATTAACCGACCCTGTGGAACAAAGTGGCAGCATGTAACCTCGGCCTTAAGGTGACCCCGATAACGGTCTTAATGAATCCTCGGCTATCTGGCCTGATTATTGGCTAGCTGTCGGGGGGTCGCGCGTCGTCGAAGTCAGTCCATCCAATTATAAATGCAGGAAAAATTCGCGGAGAACCGACAACACGATCGGCGACGCGGAAAATAATCCTTCAAAAGCCCCTCAGCGACTCTTTTTTAATTCCATGACCCCATTCTTCGGAAGGATAGCAGCGAACACGTAGGAACCCTCACACAATGCACTTGGGGATCGAGATCTCTCGAAGGTCCTTCCAAACCCCTCCCCTTCGATCCCCATCCCTCTGGAAGAGAATGTGAAATTTGTCGTTTGGAGTTATGCTCATGGCTAAATCACAATAAGTCGAGAGGTGGCGCTGCTTAGAGCAGCTTTATCCTGTTCTTTGGGTTTCGGTTCAGAGATGAATAGAATGGATGTGTAATGATAGGCGAACGCAAACGCCATTGCCTCACACCTTCGCAGCGAATTTCCCGCGGTCGAACAGTGGGTACAATTAATTTCACGCGATTAAACGTCAATATCTCCTGGCTGGTGAGCACTCGAGCAGCGAAACGGTTTAGCAGCCTCTATAATATCCCGAATGGCACGTATCGTCGATGTTATTGCGACTGGCACGTTCTACTCGCGTGACAATCATTTTCTAAACTAATAACTGCGTTAACGATGGCGCGCTGTCACTCGGTCGTTTTTAGCGTCACACAAACACCCGCAGCAACCTCTGCTGCCATTTCGAGTGGGGAGGTTGAGGCGGACCCAGATGGAAAAGATCGATAATGATAATCGCCGAGTGGCACGCATAATCCACTTGTAACGATCCATAATTCCGTCTCAGCGTATTCCTAATCGGCGGCATAAGTGCGTCGTCAACGACATAATGGCGCATAATGCGACAGATTTTCAGCGGGAGCACACTGGCAGTCCCAGTCATGGTAGACAATGATCGGACTCGCTGATTTCCGGGGGGCGATTTGCTCTGAATCGCGGGTCGACCCGCTTTCACGCTGTTTCGATGCTTGAATAGACGCGATGTCTGCTCGAGAAATTTCCGGAAGAAAGGGCCGAGAAATAGGTGATCTGGATCTGGCGCGATAACAGAGAGATTGCTGCTGGGATCCTAGACCCACCAAATTGAAATCGAATCGAGACTTTCTGTAATTCTGGAGACGCTTGCTCTGAATAGGGAACGGCTTGCAACCAGGGCGAACCCCTTTCTTGAGACTTGTTTCGAATGAGATAGGTCTGGGTTCTTTTTCCTAGCTTTACTTAACTGTTTCAACTGAATGGTCCACGTAAATGGAACCTAAACTGGGGAACAGGTTATGAGGCATTACTCAATTGAATATTCCTCTATTCCTTATTACCAATTCTGTCCACTGGATTGCATTTTCTAACTCAAAAGACTTGGAGGACATATTACCATCAGACTCAATATCATCTAAACAGGTGATGTCTCAATGGTTACTCCTCAGATACCACTGTCCCAGTTCCAACTGAATGTTCTCACTTTTATCTAAACTGCTGATGTCCAAATCCGATTGTTAATAGGTACGCTAACCCAGAAGCAGTACAAGCAGTTCAGTGGCAGTGTGCACGTGATGAAGGCCGTCGCCTCGGACATGGTGCTGACCTTTTGCTCCCGGAGCCCAGACAACCAGCTGTTCTCCCTGCTGCTCTCGCGAGAGCACATCCTGCAAAAGAGTGACAAACGTGGAGTCCACAACCTCCTGGGACGCAGGGGCCTGAAGATCATCAGCATCAGAGAGAGCTGCATGAACAGCGGGTCCTGGAGAACGGGATCCCTGGACTCCTTAGGCTGGATGACGCTGGTGGCGGTCCTGTTCTCCAGCGTCCTCTCTGGCTCCTGGCAGTGGTAGTCACTGAGCGAGGACAACGACCAACCTTACAACTAAACTCGAGATCGTTACCTGACGGGGCAATTCCTTCGTGACACCACCTGCCCTCCAACATAGTCTCTCTGATCCTGAACCTACCCCTGACATATCTCTCATTTATCCGCTTGCAGAGGAGCAATCCCCACCTGGGCTGGCACCTCGCGAATGTCTGTAAAGAAACGACAGACCCCTTCGACGCATCTGGGGCCTCGGTTCCCTTTTCGATCGCGAAGGAATGCCCCCAACTGGCAACGCAGCTAACGATCTTTCGTCTCGTGTCCTCTGACGCAATCGTAATAAGAATCCCCGTCGACTGATTGCAGCGAATATCTCAGCGAGCTGTGGAATTTGGTTCGCTGATCTGGGGAGCGGAACGGGGGAGGGGGGAGAGCGAAGGACGCGCGGCACCAACCGCCATTACGCCAATTATGGCGAATTCCTGTCCCCCCGCGATAATGTCGTTTTCCACGGGGACGGATTCCGCGCTGGCAGGGCGCATCCTTTCATTTAGCCTCGAGTCACGTAGATCTCGCTCTCGCCGTTCCAATTCTTCCGTGTTGCCATTATCGCGATACCGTTTCCGGTTCCTCCAAGAAATTGCCACCCGGAGTCCTCTGAAGATAGGGACTCTGGGCGTTCGACGCACGTCCGCTGGCGACCGATAGATCGAACAGGGAGCGTTCAACTTTCCTCATGGTTGACTCTTTCAGTCCTGGATCGTTGACTCGTTAAGGGAACGCCTCTTCCGAAGTGTCTAATTTTATCTGATCATTGCTTGGGGAGCGATGAGCCGGTTGAGGGGTTGTCAAGTGCTTTTTACTTGAAATTTAAAGGGGTTCTTATAGGGTTCAGTTATACCAAGTTGCATTCTATTTTTTGAACCAGTTCTGGAAGTTTAATCTTGAGTTAGGTATTAGTGCTGTATCAGTTAAATCGCCATCTATGAAAATTGATGTTTTATGATCTTGAGTTTTTGAGTCTCTATTTTCACAATATTTTTAAGATTGTACGTAACTGTAAATATTAATTTTCTTAGAGGAAAAATAATCTACGATTTTATTTCTCACAGAGGGCTCGTACAAATAGAGCAGCTGGTTGAGTCGAAAGGTTTATCGATCCATTAAGATAGTCGCGCTGCTGGCGAATACGTGTTGCAAGCTCCTCCTGCGGTCTCAATGAGTTAACAGATCGTTGAACGACAAAACATATCAGCACGGTGGTTGTCGTTGCTTGCAAGAATCGAATTCATAACAGGTGGATTGGTACAGAAGGCGCGCGGGAGAAGACAAAAAGCAATCCACGGTGCGTCAGCATCGCTGGGGGCTGAAAGAGTTAATCCAGCGAAAGGCAATCCTCGTTCAGACACGAAAACGAGCTTCTCGCGACCATTAGTTATGTTAGATAGAAAGTGCATGTTGTATATGTATCCTCGGTTCGCGGGTTTAAGGAGACAATAGTAACGATCGCGTCGATTTTACGATATCGATCCCAATAGCTGCTAAGAAGGTTCATCTACTCTGACTGACGGACAACGCGAAAGTCATACAGTGAAATCCAAAAATGTTGAGGATGATTGTTGCATTGGGTGTTCGGTGTAATATCCGAAAGAAGAGGAAGGCAGATTTTACGATATTAGCGCTTAACAAAGATTCGAGATTCGTGTTCAACTGCAAAATATTTCGAATGTGCAACGACTGTACCATGATCTGTCCTGTATAGTATTGTCAGATGCCGGGACAAAATGTCTTCCAGCGACGTCATACACTAGAAGAGTGGGGTTACCGCAAGCAATGCAGTCAAAGTGGCAGGTACTCCCACTCTTCTACCCTATGACGTCACTGAAAGACATTTTATCCCGGCATATGGCAGTACTGACTGTACACCTATCTTCTGTCTCTCGAGCGCGTTTAGCATAAAAGGATTTCAACGCTGAATAAACTACGTTAGCAGGAGCTCTATTTCCAAACGATTCTCTCATCGAGAGAACGGGAGAGGAAGCAGTGTTGTACGATTGTAAAATAGTTTAACTTGTCGTTAGATATTGTTCGTGTCGCGAATGAAAGCGTTGAGCTGCTCGGAACGATCCACAAAGTTTCGATCGTGTCGGGTAGCTGTGTTGACTCAATCGCACTCGCTTCTCAGCGAAATTTTTCACACAGACACACACGTACACACGCTGACTGTATCTTTTTATACTTATCGGGATTCGTTGAGGCGATCTTTTTATATACCGAAATCTTCAATTCTGCCAGTCTTGCGTCTTCTTGTATGCCTTTTTATACGAACGTACAAATTTGTATTTTCATGCTCACGTTCTTATCCCTTTTTCTATACAGTTCAATTAAAATACGACTTATGCTATCTGTGGGAACCAATAAGTAAAAACACAACGGAAAGGAAGCCAGTCAGTGCAGTTGGGAAATGGGAAATTGGTTTATATGAATAGGTCTGTTACGAATCAAAGGATTCCAGCGAATTAATTTGCTGTTATACTGCGCGAACCAGAAGTGAATTGCTTGACGAGTTGTACTACAGGCACCCAGTTCCAGTTACGTTAATTCATTGGGTCCTATTCAATAGAATGCGCACATCTATTTCGAGAATTGATCAGAAATGAAAAAAAGAGAGCAGGGAACATATCAGCGAATCCAGCAAGTGCTGCTCCAGACCTAATAAATATTCCTTCTAATCCAGGAAATATTTATCCAGATCTACCAAGTCCTCATGCAGGTCCAACAAGACCTTTCACGAACCTAACAAAAGTGGACGTAACACATCTAGATCTAACATATCTGAGCCAAGCACATCTGAAGAAAACACATTTGGACCTAACATACTTAGACCTAACACATCTGGATCTAGCATGGTTGAGCCTAACACACCTAGACTTAACATATCTGGACCTAGCACATCCAAACGAAACACATCTGGACCTAACATAATTATACCTAACCCCTCTGGGCCTAGCATGGCTAGGCTTAGCACATTTGAACCTGACAAATGTAGACCTAACAAATCTGGATTTAGCACACTTAAACCTAACACATTTGGACCAAACTATTTGGACCTAATCCTCGCAAAATCGCTGGAACCAAATTAAAACCCTTGCAATCCTTGTGTTTATCATATCCTCTGCTTGTTCTGAGTGTGGTACCTGCTAGTGTATTTGGTTGAAAGAATGGAAGAACAAGAAAACGTAACTACAACCGCGTAGTCCTGTACTACTAGTGTCCCACGGATGGTACGATCTTTCATCTGGCGTTACGTCTTTTCTCGATATTAGCGAAGGCAAACGAATGCGTTTGGGTTATGTGCGCACTATTTGATGCGCAGAGACGCCGCAGCTCCTCGAGCCGGCGGTGATTGCATAGGACTAAAACCAAATGGGAACTGTTACGATTTATTTAAAAGTTAAAGGAACTGTCTCGCGTCCTGCACATGTATCCTCGTATCGCGTCCGATGCCAGAAAATCGACCGACATTTGAAAATGACGGTATACGTACGGGGTGGCTCATTAAATTATTGTCCACTTGGATGGCAGCCGCGAGAGAGTACGCCGTGTTGTGTTTAAAACGCTCTAGAGTCTTTATTTATTGTACAGAATGCTCGATATATGAGATAAATCTATATGTAATTACGATCTAGTATCTAATACGATGTAATCGTATGCTTATTATGTGTATAAATATGAAACAATAAAGAATGAGTTCGACGGTTAATGGGGTATCTCATTTCACGTCGGCTTTAGTAATTAGACCGCCTGAAGGATCCCAAAGTCACGTTGTAGGCGCTGATGTTTCACTCGACGCTGGCAGCACGTTCAAAAGGGCCACATAAAGCCACCGGCGAAACTAAAGCGAGAGGCACGTTTGTTCTCGCGTCCCGAATACTAAAAAGCTCGCGACGAATCAAAGAGTTGAAAGTTTCGCGCGTTAAGTAAAGGTGGCCGCGGAAAATCGCTAGATTGCATCGCGAGTGCCAAGAAGCAGATATCCACCAATGGTTCCGCTAAGTAGAAAGCATCGCTGCCCATTGGACATTACTTCACTGTGTCTTGAAATAGATGACAGACGAGAAAAAAGATAGTCAAAGGGTTTTTTCATTTCTCCAGCTTTTATAAGTTAAATGGAACGCATCCAATCGAGGCTCAACACAGATCCGATTAAAAGCAACACGAATGCTTCATCTGTGGTGGACATATTTTTCAACTGCTAGCTCCGGAGCGACACGAATGCTCCATTCGTCTCAGTTATCTGCGAACCTGGCGACATCAGACCACGACAAGTGTATACATATGGGCTGTTAGAAGCATAAGGAACACAGAAACAGCGTTATCGTTTCGATCCAAGAGCTTCGCCTCACGGAGCGACACGAATGGGGACTTAGAAAAATGTTCTGCTCTCTCCGGAGCGACACGAATGAACAAATTTTTTAATTTTCTCAAAAACCTATTATACTACGCCATTTTTAATCTAACCTCGACTTTTTCAAATGTTAAAAGATCAAAGTCTTTCCCCTTAAACCCTGCAATAGCAAAAAGGATTGCGTCCTCTTTATGGATCCAGTCCTTCAAATCAGACAATTGATTCCTCGCAGAGGAAGATAAATTAAAGAACGCGTCGCAAGAAGAGATCCGCGACTGAACGAATTCAAAGAGGTTTTGCAGCGTCGTACCGAATCGCATCGCTCCATCTCTGATCGTGCTCTTTCATTTCCATCTCGAGCCTCCCTTGGCTTCCTTCCGCCGCTTTTCTCCGATATCTGACCGTTTCATCCCGCGTTCCTCTCGGACCATTCTTCCTTCGGTCTTTCCTCGTCAACTCGATCTCTCTTAACGATTCTTCTTCCCTCGACGCTCTCGTCGGCAAGATATAAGCCGACGTTCAAAGAGACCCGACGCACAAAGGCGGCCCCGAGCGCGCAGTCAAAAAGTTTCGCTCGAATTTCGCGCAGACGGCCGGAAACGCCATCCGCGGCTAAACTGCGCCATGCAGCGAGCAGGCGTGATCCCTTCAAGGGGAAATTGGCGAAGTTACCAGCCGTCTGGCGCGTGTTGCTCGGCCCACCTGCTATTTGACGATGGAAAACAAATTTAACGAGTTGCCCAAGGAGGTATCACTGAAGATCAATCAAGTGGATGTTTTCCAGTGACGCTGATACGGTTGAAAAATGAAACACGAATGAAAGTTAAACTCGCTATATTCTTTGGAAAATACACAAGGAAAAATTGGACGCAGAGGGTTTCCCAGGGCATCCTTGGACGGATCAGATAATTAATGGATCGTCGTTAATCGAGCCGACGCCAGGTCCCACAGTGCAACACCAATCATAAAACGTGCTGCGCTCATAAAACAAACGTCCCAGGGAGAGACACAGCCGCGGGTCGAGCATTATCAGGTCGTGTTACCACGAAAGCACCCGCTTAAGCACGGTCCCGTCGCCCGACAATGACAAACGGTCCCGGATGCGTCGCCGGGCAGCCGACTTTCCGAAACAACAGGACGATTAACCCATCATTGGGAATTAGCATTTTAATTGTTTAACGTGGGCGTCGCCGTGGATTACTCTTGTCCGACGATTTTTTCCGCCGGAGGATTAGACCTTTCGTCGGAGCAAATAAACGAATTAATAAATTAGCTAATGACTGTACTGATGAATCGACCGATTCCGGGACAGGAAGCAGCAAGAACCGCATGACAAAGGCATTACCGCTCGCCGAGGACCAAATTTCCCTACGCAATTGACACAGTACACCATCCTACGAGGACGATAATATAATGGAGAGAGGTCTCGGCTATCAACAAACGCTAGAAGCTATAGGATCGACCTAGAGTGGTAGAAAACAGAGACCAGTTAATGCGAGACGGTTCGAAGCGTTCTCGTATTTCCGACTCGATTCGAGGCTTCAAAGAGGACCCCCAAGTGGCAAGGATCCCCTTGCTCCCCTGTGTTCCCTATAGTCCTTCACGCCTGAGCATTTATTCGATATTTTCGCGAAAGGCTCTCCTGTGTGCTTTAGACGGAAAAGGGGAGGTCCGGCAAAGAGGCAAACAAGGAATCACGAGAGGCGAAAAGAAGGAGGAACCTGAAGAGGGTGAGATGAGACAAGTGGTGGAGTGGGGTAGCTTAGAAACGCTCGAGCAGCATGGATGGGGAGGGGAGAGGCGGGAGGGGGGAAGTTGGGAGTGAGTATGCTCGAGTTTGCTGTTCTACGAGGCTCACGGTCTTTACGGGACACGCGTTCGAGGAATAAGAATTAGATTCAATTACTGGGGGCATTCACAACGCGTGCACTCGCGTAAAGTTTGCCTCCCTGCGCTGGCGACCAGCTTCGTACACTATTGCGTTGGAATTCGATAACGATTGAGTGGATTGGAAAGTGGAAATAGGTCTTAGGCAGGTGGGGTTGTAACTCGGCAGCGGTTGCGGCGTTTAATGCAAGGAAGGGTACATGATTCCAGGATAGCTAGACCTAGGGATATGAAGTTTTGGATAGAAAGAGCTAATAATTCCCTAGTTCTCAAATTAGGTAGGGTATAGTCATATAGTTGACCCTCCAATGATAACACTCCATAATAACTAAATCTCTCTCTACATACGTGGCTTAAAAAAAGGTTAATCTGGATAGAGAAGCTGGGCAGAAATAACAGATTATTGCTACCCCTTATAAGAGCTAGCGGGGTATTAGTGTCTAGGCCTGGTAAGCTTCTTCGCCAACCAATTTCTGTAAATCTATATCTCTGACCTAGCTGACACAGTTCATATAGTCTAGGAGGGTCCCCAAGTCACTCACGGTTCGAGGGAGCTTCGAGAGCCCTCAGGAATGCGAGTTGGACCTCAGCAACAAACTCCAGGTAACCGAACCAACCTCTGAGGACACTTTTTCAAGCCTCACTTCGCTTCAAAACCGCTTGTCTTGAAGAGAGTAAACAGGGAATATAATACCCTGGACCACTTGAAGGGATACCTTTCTTCTCGCTACCTAGGGTGTATCACGATGCACAATGGCGGTGACGTAGATAGGCACTTTTAACCAGGAATTTAAAGTTACCGATCGCATTTAAACTTGTCCGCCCAAGAAACTCCAAACTCAAGAACTTACGAGCGAGTTCACGCCCAGCATACGTCGGCCCACATCTGCAGCTACTTTGCATGCACATTGCGCCATTACGGATTTACAGACGGGCTCCATTCTTCGCGCTACTTTTCGAAGCAGTGGCGCACATCCGTGTTCAATTAACCGGGGGCGCAAATAAAGAAAGGTATCGAGCAAGGAGAAAAGAAATTGGGAATGATTCGATGATCGGACAAATAAGGTAGGGAACCTACCAGCACATCGCTTGGCAACTTACCTTCGATCCACGTTCCACGAACTGTAGAAACTATCGCAACGAACACGCAAGTGTGTTAGCCACATGCAGGGGTCCCTTAATTAGAACTAGCGCTTTGCTCACAGGAACAGTTACGTTCCTCCAGAGATTAGATTTCGTTGTTGAACTCGGCGACAATTAGCGAAGGGTCGAGCAGGTTTCAAAGGAATTTCACGCGATCTGGAAATCCTGTGACGCGATCACTGGGACTATGTTGAAGGTGGACGAAACCGAGGCAACGCGGGGTTGTAATTTTATTAGACCGTCTGTAGAGGATACTTCTCGCGTGCACATCTCGATAACACTGGGAGGACCCTAGCTGACCTTGCAAATGGGCTGCCAGTCTACTCGTTGACCTTTGTCGCCTGTTTATTGCCAGAAAGGCGCGAGAATTGGTCAGAATAATTTGAACTTCGTGCTTCCTTTGCACGCTCAGAGTTTATCGAATTAGGGGATGATTCGATGGCCAATCACCTGTGAGCTGACAATGTTGTCATATTGTCCTGAATATCATCTGAAAAGTTGCTCCCCTAGGAAATTCGGAATCATGCAAGGCAGAAACGACGATTAAAGGTGTATAGTTGGAGGAGGGCTCGTAAAACTGGCGCACAATGCTGTACTCATGGGCGGGATTCTATGCGAATACAATAAGTATTATCGCGAAGTTTAAGCGTGGTGGTATGAAAGCGCCGTGAGGATCGCGATGAGGAGACACTTGTTATTTACATTTATTTGCTAGCGAATAATGCAACGTAGACAAAGAACATCCTGTGACAATGCACGCCGCGCTTAGAATAAAGGGGTGGAATTTTTGCTGAGTGTCACGAAAACCTAGATAGAACTCAGAAAATGAAATTACAGTATTTCCTCGACGTAACACAATCTCCCGCCATTTTGCTACCTTTTGCCACGAGAAGATACTCACGTCAATGCTTGAACACAGAAGGAGGCAAAAGGGCACTGCAGCTTCCTGGGACTAACAAACATCATCGAGGGCGTAATAACTCCGTTGTTTGCCTCTTAGCGAATGGACACGGAGGAACGCGAATAATGCTTCTGCACGGCAAAGTGGAGGGAATTACTGGTAATTTGGTAATGAGCATGGTGGAACAGCAGGAATCGGCATAACCCACATCTCGAGCTCGTGGCCATATGCGTAACGTAATAGCAGCATTGCAGGTATAATGAGTACGAAATCCGCCTATGCGTCGCGGGCATGTTATTGGATAGTATTCTGATAGGCACACTATCATCTTGTTCGTTTTGCTTCACAAGAACAACGAACCTTGTTGTAACAAATGTGCCTAATTATGGATGCCTTCCGTTTATTTCCTGTAGCGGAATAAACGTCATCTTTTCTCATCTCCGAGTTCACTCTTGAGACCCGACACACTTGCACGTCGCATCTCCTGTAGAGCAGCAGGAATGACCGAAGTTAAGCCTCCACAGCTCGCTTACAGTAGCAACATCTCCAGACAAAGGGTGTACAAACTGGCAATAATAGCAACAGTAGTCACGAGCAGGAACGGTGCAACAGCCATTATGTTGGCGCAGCCGTCTAAAAGAGCCGAGTGGCCATCGCTTTCATCAGGGCCTGGCAACATATACACCGATAAGGTGCGGCGATCTGTTCATTGCCATTGTCGTCCCCCTGTGGAATACCGCCACTGTAAACTGTTTACGGTCTCCTGTTCCCCGACATCGGCCACACACGCACCAATTCCTTGCACGTGCATCGGCTGGCACCTACACCTGCGACAGAGGCGATTGTCACCCGGCCATCCGTGGAAAATTCGTGGAGGTATGATGCTCGCTTGATCGTGAGGGATTCTCTCACGCGCCAATGCTGCTGCGTCCTCTCGACGGGGATCGTTGATTGCAGGTGGACAAATAGCCTTTGCTGGCGCAGGAATGTAAGCTTCTTTATCTATCCGCTGACTAGAGGAAATGTCCTCTGACATGAGTGTGGGCTCTGAGGCTACACAGGGCATCCAATTACGGGACTAGTATTGGTTAATAGACGGAAGCTGATAGCCTGTAAAAGAGCACTTTGATTGGACTGACCTGGCAATACTGTTGCTCGAAAGGAATACCTTTGGCTATAGGTTGGGAACAAGCAATCAGGTGCTCCCCATTCAAGCAGATCCTCAACCCTGCCCACTTTCATGGATAGAACTCCTTTGAGCCTTCCAGTGATTAGTGTTCTCATGTGTCTATGTAGTAAACATCTGGTGTTATTAATTGGGTTACTGCTTCTGCATAAACGATACATTCACACGGAGCCCATAAGCATGGGATATAGACCTAATTCATGTGTCAGCAAATCACATCTCTCAAAGTGTTGTAAAGCTACAGGTCCTGACAGCAAGTAACAGTGGAATAGGGGAGTATTTCATTGAGTGATGCCTCAGTTGCTTCTGAGTGAAACACAATTGTGGGAGGAAACAACTTCAGCGAGCCCCTAGGGTTAATCAATGCTCCCTCGAGGTGACTTTAGAGTTAGGAGAGGTCCAGGAAAACCAGGGAGGGTTGGCAGCTGGTAAAGAGACAAGCCAGGTGAATCAACCCTCTTCCAGCATCGAGCCGTAGTATTTTTTGTTCGTCAGCAGCCAACTCGTCGCCCAGAGTAATGGATATTCAAGTCACGGTTGGAACAGGAACTAACCGCATAATGATGGCAAAATATCCGTGGCGCTGTCTCGTGGAGGTGCCTTTTTGCGGGAATTTTTTGCAAACGTATCTCAATTGTCAGGAAATACAGGGTGTCACAAAAACTGTGACCCATTTTCAGCAGAAAAAGGTTCACTCAAACCTAACCTTCTATCAAAATTGACACCAACAATGTGCAAGGATTGGAGGTAGATTCGACTAACCCCAAACTATTCAGGCTGTCAGCACGCTGACACAATCCAAAGGGATGATTCTGCATGAAAACAAATAGGAAGAAAAATGGGGACAAAAGGCCATGTCGATTGGAACCCGATCCACCGATAGAGCACAGTGATCCCTGTGTCGCCTTTCGCTTGTTTAAAGCCCAGTGCACCGATGAAGTGGACAACGCTCGCAACCGGTTCATTTTTCATCAAAAGATTGGTGAATGCCCATTTGTCCGCCGATCCCCGCGAGACGGTTGCGCATCGTTGTATTCAAATGCAGCTTCCGTCGATATGCGAGCGGCGTACGCGCGAGTGACGCGCATGAACGTAACGACGTGGGTGTATATTGACGTGGCAGCCGTGGCGGAGTTGCCTGAAAATGGAAAAAGAGCGAAACAGAACCATGCGCGGCGTGTAAGTCGTTGGAACGTGAAGAGCAGATCGGAAGGGCATCGCTGGTGGTTTTGATTTTATTTTAGAGCACGCGCGCGCACCTCTGCCCTTGTTTCCGGAATCGCGCGGACGAATTCCAACCACCCGTCGATTTTCAACGTTGCACCTCGGTTTTCCCCCATTTTTCAGCACCCTCCCTTTTCTCCGCCGCCCGTTTTATATTTCGGCTGCGCCTCCGTTTTCATGTTTTTCGTTTCCCCCGCTGTGCTTCTTCCTCTGTTCCCAGCTTCGTTAGCGACGCTGACAACTCGTACGCCGGACAATGAATTCTCTTCCGCGGTGAATCGAATTCCGCGTGTGACTCTCCTCCAGACAATTTTGTTTGACGAGAAATGGGTTGGCTGTCGGTCGGGAGTAATTGAAATTGGCTGTAGGACAATGGGTTCAGATAAGATTTCGTCTCACCCAAAACAGTGAGGCTTTGTCACAGGCTTAATGGAAGCAGGCTTAATCAAATTCTTTGGAGACTGGTGATTCATGTGTGTGACTCGGGCACCTGAGGAAATTAAAAATTCCCCTAACAAGAAGTGGCACAGGTGTAGACATTACTTTTGCAAGCTGTAGTACACTGGTGTCCCTTGATCGGAACATCAGGTAGAAAGTGTCTCCACCTGGGCTTTTTAAATTAATTCCAGCCATTGCTGTCTCAATCCACCTCAATCTCGTCCCAGCGCATCTTGCCCGTCTGAAGCCAGTACCAAAATGATAAGCAGTCGCTGGCAACGAGGACGTCAGTTCACGAACTTGACGCTAGCGCTTGGCTAATCTCCTTCCTGAAAATTAAGCGCGGCCTTGGTAAGAATAGAAGAACCTGGCTTGCCTTGGTAAAAAGAAGGGCTAGCCGATGACATAATCGGCTGAATCACCGATTAAGACCAATTAGCCGAGCGTCGTTCAGTTAGCTCCACGTGATCCCCCCTCCCCCTGGCCTATGCCTCTTTTCGTCAACTGGGGAGCCGGAATTGAGACGCAACCGCGGTACAGATGATTACAGTGGATCTTGTTACTTCATTCGTAGAGCGAGAACAGCGAATTGGAACGAATGCAAAAGTGGTGACGAGCTAGAAGAAGAGGCGTCCTCAATTAGGTGTTTGAACTTGAGAAAATGGAAGCTTCCGGTACAGAAACCCTGACGCTTCCGGTTATCTGGGGAACGAGGGGCCATGTTTGAGGCTGACGTGAAAGGAAATCTCGGGCACGTTTCAATCGCTAATACTGAGCGTTTGTGGGATCGCCAGGACGCGATTGCGAATATTGAAGGTTCCAGCGAACGTTATCGATTGAAACGTTCCGCCGCGAAACTTGATCAAACGATCCGCCGCCATGAAGCAAGATATATCAGGAGTGGAGCGAATTATTTATCAGCAAATTGCAACCGTGCACGCCCACTTGATAAATTGACGCCAGCGCGTTTACTTTGATAAGATCTGGCGAAAGCTCGACCTCCCGCGTTTCACCAATTTCCTTCCAACCATTAATTGCTGCCCCCGCTTCCGTTTCTTCCTCGGCGAATCTTATAGCATGGACAACTTCTTTTCACGACGATCGGATTTCCCTTGGAAGAGACGACGGCTGAGCCGAGGTATTGAATTTCTCTCCATTTCGAGACTCCTTCCTCCATTTTGCAAAAAAGCCTCAGATAAAATATCCTTTATGCGGTGGCGATTTTTCTTTACCATTAAGCTACTAGCTAAGATAAAATAAGAGCTTGCTGGCCTCTAGCGCAATTACCATTCCGAGAATCAGTAACTAGCGGTCGATAATCCATGGAAGAGTCCAGGTTTGAAGCTTGGATCTCTATGTGGGAAAAAAAGTTGGGGATATCGATCGAGGAATGCAACCGAAGACGATACAGCGGACGAAAATCACTCACAGGACGGAGGGAAATTATTTATCTGGCGGTGGCTAGGCGGTGGACGTTGATGAATAGGTCCTTGCTGGCAAAATGCTTGAGGGAAATGCCTGGGAACGAGGGAGGACGATTAAGCAAGATCCGCGAGATGCCAGGCGAAAAAAATTGTCGCTCTCAACAACTGAGAAAGAGGGATAGGTAGCTTTCCGCATAGGGACGTGTCCCCCTTCCTTTTGCACCTTTTTCTCCGGCAGAATGAAAATGCTTAATCCACTGCAATCTAGCGTCTCTCAAAATATACACTTCCCTGCAATCACTACCTAGGAGCGGAAATAGTTAATCTGACGCAGCGCTGGGACCCTGAAAATAAACTTGTTTCGTTTGGTTAAAAAATTCTGAAAATAACTGGAACAAGAGGTGATGCTGCACATTCCACTGACAGGATACCACTGGAGAAATTCTAGTGGATTAATGGGGAAAACAAACCAAAATGATTAGGTGGTACAGTAGTGTTTCCATAAGTGGATACATTTCTGTATTGCTATCCCCTCTATCTTCTTTATTCTCCGATGAGACAGTACAGCGCTGGCAAATAAGCAGGTGATGACAGCTCCCCTTATCCCCACCTTATCCTCTCGCAAGTTTTTGCACAGTGGGGGGGAGAACAAAGGCGCACCGAATAGACTACCTGATTCGATATTTGGTTACGAGTAGTATTAAGATACGAACAAATACGCAGGTGGAAATATACATATGTTAAAATTTATTTATTGCTTTTTTTATCTTGTGATCGTGGTCTAGAGCTCGGATTGATTCCAGAAAACCCACGTTCTTTCTCATTAATCCGACACAGTGAGGCAGAGTACTCACGAAACGCGCGCAATCCTCCCCTTAATCTAGTTAGATGTAATTAACTGATGCAACTTCTGCAACAAGCCTCTCGATGCAGAGCCACGATGCGGGCGCAGCCCACCAAAACGTATAAACGAAATTAATTAACATTTTACCGGTGCACGCACAGTTCCACTCGTTCATTAATTACTCCGTTTATCGAAAATGAGATAAGATTTAATGCGCATTTGCCCACTATTAATTTCCCTAATGCGTTCACCGGCGCGAGTACTAATTGTGACAAGTGCGCGGGGATTTCGAATTTCACGATCATTATTACGAGTATAATAAAATGTAGGGTAAAGGGATATAGATAGCTGTGGTTCAGCTTTCAATCTTATTGTGACATTTGTATCACCTGCAAGTAGATGCTTGTACACGCTGAGCTGTAGCATCCAATACGTGTCAAAAATCTGGTACACAATATGTAACCTGAATAATGCTTAGATTTGCAAAGCCTCAGAAAGCTCTCCGCAAAGCAAGGAGCTGCATCAATCACCAGAATTCCCGCTCAGTCATTGGACCGGTGACAGGACAACGTCTCGCGGGAGAATATCGTTGACGACAGGGGAACGTTGTTTGGAAGGCGGGAGGCTACCAAGCAGAATATCATCGCGTTCCCGAACGAGCTGCGCTTGTCAGTGGCTGAAAAGTGGCCAGCGGAAAATGCGAGACTGAAGTGGCATCAACAGGTTTCGGGGCAAGTTTCGAGAAGCACGCAGCAATTGTGGTCGGACAGGGGCTCTCGTGAAAATGTTCCGCGGATCTCCTGAGGCATTTGCTCTGCCATCCCTGCATCTCTCCCTTGGATTCCCCCGCGCTGGTGCCATCGCGTTTCTCGACCGCTTTTAATTAACCCGCCGACGACGTTTCGCCTGGGAAAACCGCAATTGTTGCGAAACAGTCGCATTGCAGGCTGACTCACCGATCACAGAACAGTATAGAATGTACTAGGTTTTTTATCTCCATTTTTTATTTCTCCAGCATAGAGATAAGAAAAATTGAAGTATAGATTTTCTTCTGCTGATAATTGCTGTTTTGTGTCATCAAATCGAAACTATAACTTTAAAGATAATTATTTTGAAGGCCCCGATACCTTATAATTTATTATCTTATTGAGAGTCTGTGGAACGCATTAACCGATTGAAGACTAATACCATACACAGTTTTGGGAAGTGTGGTAAAATCAAGTAGAAGGTGATTCTATAAGGTAAAATAAAACGAAAATCAAGAATAAAAAAATTGCGTTTGAGGCTTAGTTTCTGAGTTATTTATTGTAGAAAATACTAGTAGCGTAAGTCTCCTGCGGGGACTACTGCAGCGCGCGCAGCCAAGGTCGGAGACTGCGGTATGCGCAGCCAAGGTCAGGCGCAGCCCACGCGGCCCACTAACTTTTTGTGTATTTTCCATCATTAATAACTCGGAAACTAAGCCTCAAACGCAATTTTTTCACTCTTGATTATCGTCGTACTTTGGCACGTAGAATCAAGCTCCATAATTATTTTCACCTATTGTGAGTTTCGAAAATATTTTAACTACTTTTGTTGTGTACTACTGAGTAGTACCTTGTACACGAAATTTCAAATGAAATTCTTAATATTTTTCGAGTGTAAGCGAAGGAGGGATCTAACGATACAATTCCTGTTTACGACATAGTGGTCTGGTTGAAAGCCTTGCAGTAATCGCGAAGGAGGCCCACGTCTCTTCATAGAGGAAAGGGCGGCGTAATAAAGTCAAACAACCTGTCTTGGCGCGTAATTAAAGAATAATGTCGTTTTCGAGGCGAACGTCTCCGCGGAGAACAGAATGAAAATTTAATAAATTCTGCGGCATCAGGACAGGGTAGAAGATTAAAGTTGTCGGGGCGAGAAGAACACGTTGCATTCGGTTGATGAAATTATTTTAATGTGCGTCGGTGAATCCAGCGCGATTGCTTCCTCGCTGAGAATCTCGAAACCGCGATGTACGACGAACGTTTGTAATAAACAGGCGCCCTTCCAGCGAAATTAAAACTAAAACTCGCTCGCAAAGCGCGCTCTCTTTCACGAGAATAAACTTTTCCACACACGCTCCGGATTCTATTTTTCCAGCAGACCAAGACGAAGCGGCTAGGAAAACAGACGCTCTGCAAGCCTGCAGCGAATTGGGGTATGCGAATTTTCACGGTAGTTTAGATACAATTTAATCGACCAACGCCGCGTATTGATATTGCAACGGTTCGTGAATATCAATCGGCCGTATCGTAACAATTAAAAATTCCTTCGCATGATTGGCATGGATAAGGCCGCACGTACGTGTTCTAATTACGAAATTCACGTAATTAGAACAGCATCGGTGGAACGGAACTATTCATCATTCCAATGCGATTTCGTGAATTTATCGCTGCATGCTCGCGCCTGTCCATCTATCTGATCCAAGTATTGCGCATCCATCTCAATCCTCTTCAGCTCGAAGACTTCAATGAAAAATGAACTCTTATCATTTACCAGAACAGAAATACCAGTTGATACTTTATCATGAACTCCTCAATTATCTTCACAAGCAAGGCTTACGGACCAGTCCTGTCCTCAGTCGTAAACTCCCAGAGTCCTCCACTCCCTTCACTTCCTCCTACCATTGGAAAAACTTCCCATAGAGCGGCCCAACGATAACAGTGTCCCTTTCAGTCTCCCGCCAGCCGTCTATTGCAGCTCCTGCAAGGTTGCGAATGCAGCACATAAAGACGCGATAATCCTCGAGGGCGGTGCTGAAGCGAGTGTATTCAACGCCCGCGTAAAGTTTCATGCAAATGCGCGTATGCATCGAGATAGGGCCGAGTGTGAAAGAATTCGCGTCGAAAAATATAGATAACCACGAGCATTTAGCATCTCGACTCAGCTGTCGGATGCTCCTGAGCTCTTGTCAGATGGAATCTCCTCGCAAAGATTCCTCCACGATTGGAACTATGTATTGGCCCTGGGATCGCGTGGCCAAAATTACACGCGCAGTTTCGAGTTCTCTGGCGAAGCTAGGTGGAGCTTAGGGGTGATGGGTGGCTCTGGATCGAATGTACGTTTCCTTCCTCTTTGGCATGCTGCGATGGAGGATTGAGGAGGTTTACTGGGGAAGAGCTATGAAGGTATCTCCTTTAGGGTCTCCTCACCCTTCAGTTTCTGCAGTTTGAACTATGCTGCATGCATGGATCCTAAGCCAGAGATGGGCAGCGAAGTTGGCGACAAGACGTTGCTACATACAATGAGGGCAGCAGAGACACCCAGGGCTCCACACTCTTCCCAAGCAAATTGATGCTTATTAGACGAGGTACACCCAAAGAATCTACCCTCAGTAGTCCAAGCAAGAGCAAATTAGCCCTCGTCCAATAAGGAGTCCTTTGGGTGGATCCGGAGGATTTCGCTTGATTCCCTGACTGCAAGGAATTTTATTCTAAGCTTAAAGCGAATGGACCATGCACAATCCACCCAGGCCATCATCGAAGGTGAAACGATGATCCAAGCCTCAGCTGGAACTTTCAGGTGGAGTTTAAGCACTCGAGTGCGTAGGTGGAACAGCAATCTGCAATTACGAGGGAATCCTCGGGCACAAATTAGGACTGATGCGAAGGGCTCTAAAAATATATACTCACACAGTGCCCTAGCAGCGTCTGTGCTCCACAATTACGCGCATTGCCGTAATCTGCATGGAATTACGGAATGACGCGTAATTAGAGCGTTGGAATTACAGTCTAAAAAGAACTGGGACGAGGATTCGTAACCACAGGCCCTATCCTTCCGCAACTTAGTTACAGAATTAACGAATCCCCAATTTTTTACGAGGTTTCGTCGTCAGCACGAAATACACTTCGCAGCAAAATTAAAGAATCACAAGTCCAAAAAATTGTCCATGTTTGAGCTGCTGCAGCTTCGTGAAAAAAAATCGTATGGAGGCGAGCCTGGGCTAGTTTTAAAGGGCAAAGCCTCTACTTTCACACTCCTGCATTGGAATTTCTCAAACGCTCCTGTATACTTGTTCACGGAACGAGAAATAGAGTGTGATTGTTTTGGATAAATGTTTAGGTGGTTCCTGAGTTAGGCCTAGGCTATCAATGATACTTGCAAAGTATCTTCTTCGCAGAGAGATCCCTAACTACGATCTTATCCATTTACATTATTCATTGATACCTATAATACAATATGTGCTGATTAACTGGGTACCTATGCTCGCTCATAGTAGTTAGAGGGATAAACAATAATTACCGACCGAGCAGCACTGGGATTAAGTGCGCACGACTGGCTGGAAATTTTGGATCGACTTCGAAGCTGGCTGTGACCCAAGTCGAAGTCAGGCTCCCGGATAATATCATGAAACCGGAATTTAATAAAGCCAAACGTTCTATACGTTGCGTAAGATGTGGCTGAAAGAAATGGACATGGAGCGTGTCCAGCATGCTCACGAGTCCTCTCCACCCTTTTCCTTCGCTCCTTTCGTTTCCTTCTCTTGTTTTCTTTCCCCAGCAATTGGTTCACTAAGCATCACTTCCCTTCGTGACATTCCCAGCGAACGACGTTTCTCTCGGTCGTTTTATTTTTATTCGAAGGATATTTGATTCTCTCTTTCTCATGAGATATATTAATGAGATGATATAGATCGTGTCCACTTGGATAGTACTTCGCTGTCCAACTTATCCAATAATTTCTGGATGAGATTAAGATTTCATAAGTCTTGGGAACATTATTTTGTATAAGATTTCGGATGTTGAGGGAAACAAATGTACACGGTACGAAATTTATTACTAACAAATACATTTGCATTTTATTTACATGATGAGGTATTGTACACTCGTAAAACATTAATGTCTTAATAATAAGAGGAAACTTAAGTAAATTTATAAATCGTTAATCCATTATTATTTTGGCCAATCAGCGTTAATTAATCTAAAGACAATTAAAATTTAGTTATTGTCTTTTGGTAAATTTGAGGACTGAAATGTTCCTGTTTTATTAATGCGTTATAAAGCAAGTCAAATATCACATACAGACGTGTTTAGACTGAGTATTAATAAATTAATTAGTATTATTCGCCACACTAGCCGTAACAGCGTAAGTCGTTTTAAATCTCAACAAACTTTTTTTTACATTAACGTCACGCGAATCAACTTCAAAATTCCATACTTACAGTTTTATCACTTTTTTTATAGTCAGTTCTCTCTTTTATAAAATTTCGGAGAAATTTACAATATTCTTCTCTTATAAACAGAATTAATATAATCACAAATTATATCTTAACAGCTCAGGATCCCTCTCGTCACGATGGACACTATTTTCAATGGTTTGTATAGATTCTGTACGTATCTCTTGCAGTTTTATGGCTAAAGAGTGTATGCAAATAAAAAATTGGTCGAATTTATTGTATAAAGAAGTAAAAGTTATTTCGATCCACAATATCCAATCCAAGCAATAGATCCCTGTACAAAAAGTCTCCCCAGTTTTGTACACGTCATACTTTAACGTTCTTGCAAAATTTCATTTACACGAATATATAACTTTTCCTCGAACATTACGTTATCACAGAAGATGTACTGTACAGCATTATATAATACATGTCTATAATTGTTACCATTGGTCATATTCAGATTCTAGGGTAACACCTCGTTCAAATACGGAGAAAATAATTTTATTATCTTTGACTAGGTGTTAGTCGTTACTTTTCGGAGAGTACTCAAGATTTCAAGGCTTGAGTAACAAATACGCTACACCACTTGGTCAATTACACGATGCTTATAAACTCTAGTATACTGTTCCAACCTCAAACATTATATTTCCATATTTTCTCTTATAAAATACACGATGTAATTAACCAAGCACCTCTGGCGATTGCATTGTTGAAGATGATTAACAGTAGATTTTACAAAAATCTCGGACACTTTTATACGAAACAGTAGAAGACACTTAAAACAAATTTTCAGTCCTTAGAATCAAGTTATAAAATTTCGGGTACTCACATCTCCAGCCTTTATTCATTGTCATCACACGTGCAAACTTCATTCCTTCCGTCCTCGCACTCCGTTGGACACTTTATCTTAATATCATAGATTTTCGTTTTCGGTGGTGGTCTTTCGTATTTACATATCACAGCGTACATGTCACCGCCCAGGCGAAGCGCTAGCCATCGGTTTTTAATAACAGCTAACTTCAGACATTCACAAGTCATCCTCGCATGAAGATTGGTGTGAAGGGTTCTGCCCATCCCCTCGAGCACGATGAGATCAACGTTATGTTTCACCATGGCAAGACACAAGTCTAGGTTCAAGCGGCTAGCAATGATAATAGCGTGTTCGTTAAAGTAGCTAAAATAAAATAATTATTTTAGTTATTCTGTCCATGTTAGTACCTTAAGTCAAGGCAAGGACCTGCTTGAGCAGTCTCCATAGGAATCAGTCGATTTTCTTTCAGAGCGTGTCTGATAACTCTGCATATCTTGGATGCATCTCGTAAGGTTACGACCAGCTCTGGATATGTTACGTCGTTTAAGGCTGGCATGGAGTTAGCGCAGAGAATTACCTGAAATAGATTTTAGGTTAATTTTGTTCACAGAGCTGAGAGTGATGCAACTAACTTTTGTTCCTCGTTGCAGCAAATCTCGAGCGAATGGTAAGATTCCTAATATTATGTCGACGCCACTATTGTCTACGAAGATGGCAGCACATTTATGAGGTGGTTCATTTTCTAGTCTATTTATCCACTCATCTAGGTCATCTTGTAACCAAGGTCTACCTAAGCTTAGGAAAATTAATCTTGTTAACACTATCAATTAGTTTCGAATATTTTATACGTGCAACTAAGGACACTAGCTGCAGGAAAATGATGGAGTACCCGGTATTTTTGCTTCAGCTTCCGCAAAACCGAAGTCTGTCGTTTCCATCAAAGTTGCAACAGCTTTTGCGCCCCAGTCGAACATATTTCCGCTTAGAACTCCTAGTATTAAGGCTTTTATTTTTTCTGGTCCTTCCAAGTTATCCAGAGCAATAATACGATCTTTTAAATGCTTCAAAGCTTCTTCATTTTCTATCTTCTTTTGCTAAATATTCGATATTTTTGAAAATGGACAAGTTGAAAAACGTTTTTGTTAAAAATTCTCAATTTTACGAGGAACTTACATGCAAATAAGGATCTGGAAAGTCGAATTCCTTCATACAATGTTCAATGGTGTCCAATAACACTCTTACAGTGAGTGCCCCATAAGCACTATAAGATGTGACGTTACATTGAAATATGTGATACTATGGTTTATTCTTATAAAATACGAATTTATTAATGAGTAGAACTTACAATGGTTGAAGATTCAAGTAATGCAGTCTATTAATATATTTCTCTTTAAGCTTTGTTGCTCTGTCCTTAGCAGTTGGGCTATGCGGCTGACTATGGATAGCTCTTGCAACAAATTTGTCTACTGATTCTTCAAAACATTGAAGCCAATAATCCCTAAAAATATTTTTAACATAAGAGAAGCAAAAGATACATATTACTTACGAAAATCGCAGAATTCGTACCTAGCTTCCTTATCTTCTACAAGATTCGTCGTGTCAGGATTGTAGGATGCAGGGTCTTTTAAAAGTGGACAAAAGGTAACAATATTTTCTGCTTGGTCAATTTCTAACTGATCGACTTTAATCCCGAAATCAGTCGATATCGAATCTTTCAATCCCGAGGATCCTGCATAATTTTCCAACCAACTATGTTCATCTGATTGCTCAGCGCCATATAAGAATGCCCCAATTGCGCCGAGGTAACCTTCGTGACGAAGGAAAAGAGGTTTTACTTTGCCCTGAGTTAAAAAGAAGATATTAACGAAACATTTAGCGAATATGGTAAACAGTAAGTGACTTAGGTACTAACGTGCGACCAATATTTGATGGAATATGAGACAGTATGCATCGATAAAGGATGGTTACGAAGGAAATAGCCGCCAAAATAGACTTTATCCATTTTATGCAAAGTTGCGTATAAACTGGCTATTTGTCCAATATCATTGCTTATTGTAACTAAGAGACTTCTCGCGAGATCAGCTTCTGAAAACTTTGGTTGCCCTAAAATACAATTATTCTTCAACATACATTATTCTGTAGCATATCTAAATTTGTCATTTAGGCTATCTAACTCTTTACCTTTATTGTTATTATTGTAAGACATGGCTTTGCCAAAGGAAGATGCAATAAGCTCTCCTGGTAATCCATGAGAAGAATAGTCCCCTCCATAAATATCTTTTACTAACATATCAACATTACGGTGATCTCCTCGTTCTGCAAGTTGCAGCAATTCATCAAAGTCCTAGCAGGGTATTTTTAAAGTCATTCTTTAAATGTGTATATTTATCTCAGTGATAACAAGCAACAGATTTAATACAATATCTTTTACATTAAAAAGGAATGAACATAAAGACAGGAACAAATGTTGAACCCTGGGTATGCATAGAGTAATGTGGCTAATAAATATTCCATTGTGATCACAGTGAGATATTAAGTGGTAATTGTGAAGTGAATAAAAAATTAATATCAATACCTTTCTTTTTGTTAGCAAGGAGCCTAGTCCACAGAAAGTTCCTCCTCCCGTAGCTGTGCCACCAACTCTTTCGAATACTTTGTCAGATTCTACCTAGAAAGCATAACATAATCATTTAAAATGCATAAGAGTAATCTTTGTAAGTGTATTACTTATACACACTTACTTTTAAAATGCTAACACCACTGCCAATATTCACTAACATGTATGGAAATATATTAGGACCAGCTTTTTGGAATTTATATTCAGGATTTCGGTTTCGCTCAAACTCAAATACCTCACATGATATATTTTTAAGTAAAAAATTGCAACCTTTTATCATACACATTATTTCATCTTCTTTATCAACTCTGAAATGATATGTTCATTGCTATTCAGTAAAGCGAAGACTAGACAGTAAATGAGTAACAATGCACATGTCTTCTGGAGTCTCAGAACACTCACAATAAGCCTAATTTTTCTTGTAATAAGTTAGTATACTTATGTGATCCAGCACCAGTAACTTTAATGCTTTTACCATGAAATCTTTCAACATTTACTAAATTCTCTTTCACAAAATCCAAGCAGTCTTCAATGTATCTTGTCTCAAACTTAACAAAGTGTAATCTATTGCCTTCGTGAACTTTGTATGCCCTTTCCCCAGTATTCCCTAGGCCTGCATCCTCATAAAGTGCTTTACGGTAGCTAACTGTTGAATAGTAAGCTATTTTTGTTAATGATAAACCTGCAATTCAGAGAAAGACAAAGGATTCAGATCTCCAGGAGCTTAAAGACTTGGTACTGGAAGTGGGCAAACATCTGGTCAACATAAGGCTAGACAAATCTCAAGAGAATTACGTTTTAAGCTCTAGTCTAAAAGAGAAACTGGACGACTGAACAAATATGCTGATTCTGCCCAGGTTTCAAGGAAAGTTTGAGAATACTCTCATCTCGGAGTAAAGGCGAGATACGTACCAATGTCAATCGCGAATTTGTGGGCGTTTTTCAAATTCGCAAACACCTCGACTGTGGCTGGTAATTTAATGGGGCGAGAATGCGTTCGTTCATCGTCAATTTCCGCTGATTCCATCTTCCACTGACTCTTTTGATACTATAACTTTGTTTCAAATAGTGCTCTCACGTATAGCAGACGGCATAAGGGAACTATATCACGACAAAGCAGTAACTTTATCATTAATCAAACATTTGCTTGACGATATTGTGCATGAACACGGAAATTTTCCTACTTTTAGGAGGCGCATAGATACGTGCAAATTAATCAGATATTTACATGAAACTTATCCGCGTTGATTTAAAAACAACCATTCAACCATGGACTAGGCACGAGAGGAGATTTATTTTCCAATGCCTTTTATCAGCCCGGTTAACTGATACGGAGCTTTTGGATTTCCCATACCAATTGTGTATCATTCCCTATGTTATCGACAAATGGTAGAAACAGGTTAAACTGCTCACTTCATTGCGTTGGAGACGCAGTTCGAAGCTATGGCAGAAAAATATATTGGGTGACAGGTCTATTCTACACTTCGTCGATGACTGTATCTTGTCCATGATTAAAACATGCCAGGAAAATCATTTTCTGACTTTCCAATCGTTGATACCTTATTTATCTGTGTCCAATAAAGTAATTTTCTTCTTTACTGACTGTCAACAACCTAATTATCTTGACTAGGTAAGTTATTTTCTTCTTTACCGATCATCAAGGTACTATTTTCTTCTGTGTTGACTGTCGATAACCTAATTATCATGACGAGATAAGTGGGTTTCTTCTTTATCGATCACCGATGCATCATTTTCTTCTTTATTGACTGTCGATAACCTAATTATCATGCCTAGGTAAGTGAGTTTCTTCTTTGCCGATCATCGATGTCTTATTTTCTTCTTTATTGACTCTCGATAACCTAACTATCATGACTAGGTAAGTTAGTTTCGTCTTTATCGAGCATCGAAGTTTTATCTTGGTCGATAAATTCTTTTCCTTTTCGATTGTCGGGTTCCCGATCATTTTCATCAGAAAAGTCTTTTTCTTATCAACCATGGATATTTCAGTTATCATTTGTTCTAGTCTTAATGTATTACTGTTTACCTAATATTTGTTAAGGTGAAATAATTCACTCTGCTGCATCTAAACTAAATGCAAGATAACCATCAATATTTTTTCTTCGCATATTCTTCAATGAATGAAGTCAAGTGAGTTAGAGACTGATTCAGTAGCTGCGGCTAGGAAAATAAACTGCAATTCGCGTGCGTGTTTTCGTAGTGATTGCTAGCCTCTTCGAACTCATCCCTGTTTGCAGCCACGAAATCATTTCGTGAATGATTCTTTGACTCCCGTTCTTCAAGACCAAAGTAAAAGGATTTCGGTATCGTAAGAGAACGGAAGTAATTCCAGGACTCAAATCACACTGACGCTTCTTGTAATAAGTGATAATTGCTCCTTTCCATCCTGCCGAGTTTTAATGTTCTAGTTTTCGATGTTAGTCTTCTCGCTTTGTCAACCAAGCACGAGGAACGGTATCCTGCGGCTCAAGCGACAATTGTATCTTGTTTCAGTTTAGAACTAGCGCAAAGCGAATCTCGCAAGTAACTGCAAAGGTTCTCTGATCTTTTTGTACTATTAGATCTATAAATTTGACTCAGAAGATAGGAAGATAAGTGTCAGTAACTATCAGTGTATCGTAGTACATATTTCAATATGGCAAGAAGGTAACGTGTTAATGACAACAAGATAGTGTAAGGACTCTACGGGAGTTCCTTTGCTTCCAGGGATTTCAATGCATCACTCTTGCTCGTGGTCTGCATTCTACTAGCATCCTCTGCAAAAACTTCTGGGAACCAAACACTTTTATACATAGATGAAGTCCGTGGTCTGAGTGAGCTACCAATGACAGAATTAATTCACATAAAGTCCACCCTCGTCGGCGAAGAAGGTAAAACTTTCGGTGCCAATAAACCTGGTGCTCTAACAGTAGTCAGAGCAAGTCCTCACCCTCTAATCCGTAGATTCCATCGAAGACGATCAAGAGCCCATGGAAATGTCTAGCAGATCGTCTTCTCTGTCTTTGCCCATGGCGTTGCCCCTAAAGAGGTTCGATAAAAAGCCACTTAGACGCTATGGCGAGCACTATGACGAGAAAGGGAAGGACTCCAAGATCTCGAAGATATTCCAACTAGCCGTAACAGCTCTCTCGTTTCTGGCATTTGGTGGATACTTGATGACGCTCATCATAACAGCTATTCGTCGAAATTCGGGGAACATGACCAGTGGAGGAAACGTCATCCTGCTGTCGGTGAGTGGATCGTGGATTGGCAAAACACGTGTAATCGAAAAACAACGTGGTACAGTACCGTGGTTGAAGAATTGCGTTGAAAATTACGTCACATTCCTGAAATGTGAAATTACTTCGATTCGAAGTAACCAGGCGTTGCTGAGCGAATTGCGCGTTACTGTTGCAGAATCTGCAGGGATTGCAGAGTTACAATCGTCCCAAGAGGAACGTGCTGGTGTTCGATCCCATGGAGAACGATTTTGAGATCGAGAGGCTGTACCAGGGCATGAGGATGCTGTCACGCTCGTACGCGATGTATAACTAAATTATTCATTGTTTTCAGTGAGTTCGCGTGGAAGCTTGTACTCTGCACTCGAAACAGTTACATTTTATTTCGCAGAAGACACGAAATTTAGGTTTTTATTCGGGGTTCCGAGATGAACGGTGAAAGATTTCAAGTAAAAATCTACGGTCACGATCGACTCAATTAGATGTTCGATTCGTCGGTTTCACGAAAATCCTAAAACCTAATAAAATCGAATAGAGGATCACGGTGTGTACATATCCACGAAGAATATTCTTAGCGTGTGGGTAGAGGCTGCTTCAAACATGGCTCTCCAAATAAACACCTAAGTGACTGTATACTCCGAAAGTCTGCATGCAAAGATAACCATATGGCTTCCAGAGATATCATCGACCATACGTTTCTATCTTACTAATTCCACGGATATGTATAGCCTGATTAACAGTTTTTTGGACTTCTCTTTCCCTCTGTTTACTCTGCTGCTCCTTTGCAATTATTTATTTCTTCGCGTGCTTCCTTCTACCAACGCTGACGATTACTTATGGGTAGATGAGGTCAATTATGCTCAACGTACTTAATATATAAATATTTTCTAATTTTGTAACATGTACTAGCAAAACCAAGCACGAGTACAAGTGTAAAATATAAAATAAAAGTGAATAATTGCTTCAGATACTTGAAACAGTAGATTATATCTCTTCCTAACCCATGTGAAAGATGGTAACAATTTTTTTTACCCAGTTTTCATCGTATATTCCAGGATTATTTATCCTGGTTCAATGTTTTATATAGTCGGGCAGATTTTATAATATTTACTCGTTAAAGAGCTCGAAGGGAGGGATTCTCGCGGCTGAGGCTTCACGGAGAGCGTGGCTCTGGTACTCAAGACTCATCACCCTTTGACCAATCTTCTCGAAGGCACGCCTACAGCTTCCGTCTAGACCAATCGGGCAGTCGAAATTGCAGCGCGCCGGACGATTTCTTTTTCGAATGAGGATCCCCTCTGAACATGGCAGGAACACATTCGTTCGCTCATTCTTATGCATTTCCGTCGAGGTCATTATTTAAAAGTCTCTTGATCGATATTGGTACATCGGGCTTCCCCTGTCTTGCCTAATTAGTGTCAGTGAGCAATTACATCATTGATAATAAAAATGTATGAAATATCGAATCGAGTGTACGTGCATGTGACAATTTTTTTATGAGACGCTGGTTTCTGTGAATCACTGTGAACGTTTCAATCAAGGAGAATAGTGACAATATATGGTTGAAAATGACGGAAGTGAAGGCTCGTGTTGTTGACGGGGCAAATTGCTCAAGGCAATTGAAATTTGGAGTGGAACGAATACTGTCTGACGAAATTTCTTCGAAGAAGACAGGTGAGTACAGAAGTAACTCGAGGGTGCATTCACTTATTATTTCTAGACTTTTTAAGTGAAGGATAAGAAGAAATGGAATATCCATTTTTGCGACTAACTTATACTGCAATATATTTCAATAAAAACAATTAAATTAAAATCGATAGTGATTAAATTACTGTTATACAATATATTTAAATTCAGTTCACCCTTTTTGCTGAATACTGGATTAAAATCTTAAAAATTTGATTGCTTCAAAGAAAAGATTTATGTTCATAGAAATCTGTAATTGAGTATTACTTCTTGTAATATTTGTGGACAATTTTTGAATAAAGCCAAGCGTCCTAAAAGATGTACTTAGGCCACTTCCGGTACAATATTCCACGGTGCGCTGCCCTTGTCCTGGAAGCTGTGTCAGGTGCGAAGCCCTTCGGATTTATCCAGCTTTTTCCTATGGTCAAACAACGATTCCAGCGAACTACAGTAGCACAAATCATGGAAATGGAATTCTAGAGAATTATGGAAACCTTTATCGACCAGCTCCATTGCGACCTGTTCATCGAGGTAAAATAATTATATATTTAATTATTTTCAATTAGTTTACATTTTCCATAATCTAAAAGAGCAATAATTTAAACAGTTATTTAACTTTTATATCTTTTTCCAAACACGTAAAGAATATTTCGTTGAGGACTCATAGAACTCGAAGACTATAAAAGAAGATAAATATTTTACATAGTTTAATGTTTCAGTAATAATTAATAATTATTTATCGTACAATATCCCAAACTGAGTTTCTGAAAAATTTACTTTTCTCTATTATATCACTCTTCTAGCAAACCCACAATATAAATAGATAAACACTTATTAAAAAGATTATTAAATCAACATCGTAATTTAACAGTAATACTTATAAAATTTTAATTAAAAATCCTATACAAATTGAATTACCCTGAAAACGTCTACATCACAATATTTTATGTCTGTGGTAAATTAATTACTAGTGGACTAACATCTACTTTAAAACCAAGGTCTGCCACCATGCTCAGTAATTGAAGTTAGAGAATTATGAGCTCCATTCTGTAACATTCTCTGCATCGAACCTCATTTAGAGTCAATCTCGTTTTATCGTCCTCAACCGACAATTCGAAAAGCTTCTCGTTAGCAAGTGCCCCGATCTTCCTAGCGGAAATTATCGAGGAGCTCCCTGTTCATGACACGAAGATTGCGTCATTAACAAATGCGACCATATGGGCCACTGTCTTGTCTCTCGAATACTCGGCAGCAAGTAGGGCAAAATATTTACGCGGCAGTGTATTCTCGTGTTTCCTGTCCGTGTTTAAACGACATCTTAAGTGCCACCGTTCGTTTACACGCGATGTAAACAGCGGTTTCGTCGTGCCCCTTCTTGGTTAGCTAAAAAATCCGAGGCAACCCTTCCTATTATTAGTCAGGGACCCTTCCAGCTCCTCCAAAAAAGGTTAATCGGAGAATATGCTCGAGGATCTTCAGCAATGAGCGAAATATTTCTACAACTCTATGGAATTCCATAAAATGTGGAACAGTAACTTGAGTACTCCATGCATTGACTGTCATGGTGGTCCTTGGCGGCCATTATCAGTTTACCCAGTTCCCTTAAAATGCATCAATTATTATACCTAATAATTGTACTTCAATATTAATTAACTTCCCTGGTGAACGAGCATCATCGAAAATAAAATATTCTTGTTTTTCCCTAATTTGTATATTTTTAAATGTGGAGGTCCGAGGAAAGAGAAACAGTTGTGCATCAGTTAAGCGTTAAGTCGAAGTCGATGGAATCTGAAAATTTCTCTTCGGAACTGCGTGTTCGACGAAGTGGTTGCAAAAGCTACAATGGATTTATTAATCGAAGTTGCACCTTGAAAGAGCAGTAAAGTGTTCCCGAAATAGCTATGATCGTACGGCGCTGCTTGTCCAATTTATTCAGAGGACCGTACCAACCGGAGAGAGAACCGCACTGTTTAAATTCGTACACATGTTGTATACTTCTGGAGGGGCTGTAAATCAGACCGAAGTACCCAATCGCGGGGGCCTCTTGTTCGTCGTAGGATCTGTTGAAACAGAAGCCGAGGGTACCGTTTACGTCGTGTCACGTCTCTCTCTAATTTGTGATCTGTGCTGCTTCCATCCCCCGAGAGATCTGTTGAACCTTTACACCCTGATGGTACTTTGCGGTACCATTTATGTTAAAATGGTACCATAAACCAAGTATGCTTAAAACCCTAATGATGCTTAAAAACCATTAAAACTTACTTTTAATATGAGATACTAATTATTTGGTTTAGGTTAGGTAAAATGATAGTACTTTGTGATAACATTTACGTTAAAATGCTACCATAAACCAAGTATGCTTAAAACCCTGATGATGCTTAAAAACCATTAAAACTTACTTTTAATATGAGATACTAATTATTTGGTTTAGGTTAGGTAAAATGATGGTACTTTGTGATAACATTTACGTTAAAATGGTACCATAAACCAAGTATGTTTAAAACCCTGATGATGCTTAAAAACCATTAAAACTTACTTTTAATATGAGATACTAATTACTTGGTCCTAATAAAAAATCGAGTTCTGAAAGATATTTGTATTTAGTATATGTTTTTTTGGACAGTTTTCATGTATCTAAAAGAAAAATTGTGTTAAATAGATATTAGAACCTTTTCTTGCTTAGGTTTTTTATAGTTTGTCTTCTTTTCTGAGTTCATTACTGTATTTTTAATGATTATAGCGCCCATAACTTCTACACCGACGCCGACGAGCCAATCAGAGTCTAACGCCAGAAGAAAAAGGTCTTGGTCCAGAGCTGTGTTTAGCTCTTTACAGAGAAAGGGTCTCGAGAGAAGATTTTCTTTGCAAAAATATATTACCAAACCAGACAGGAGGCAGCTCGCGGCGACATTGGGGTTGACGGATGCTCAAGTAATGCTTTATAATGATTTTCAATGTGAAATATTGGAAGGAGATCAAGAGAAGTCCATTATTTTTATTGGAAAAATATGCTCATGTCCATTTAACTTTTTTTTATAAAAAAATAATGGATTTCTTGATCATAATTTTAATACTAGAAATTCAAAAATTTTGAACTTAATAATTTTACTATTGCAGGTGAAAGTGTGGTTTCAAAATCGACGGATGAAGTGGCGTCACACGAAGGAGAGTGAAAACACTTCGGTAACGAATTCCGAATCGCAAAAAGAATCGCCTAGAAAATTAATAAAAAGCAATTCGAAGAACACGATGATGGAAAAGACTGTTTCAGAGGAAGAAGAGGATATTGAGATTGAAGTTGACGTGTGAAATGTAAAATATTAATTTAACGATAGTTAATAAGGTCTAGCTTTAAGTGTTTCATTTTTTAATAAAATTTTAATAAATTAAATGTCCTGTTTTTTAATAAACTGCAATTTTTAGCTCGAACATGGTTCAAAATTAAGTACAACTATAGAGACATCAAGAGCAGCTTCGTGATGATAAATATCTCCCAGAAAACAGTACAATTATAATTAAGTTAATATTTTATATAATAGGTTACGATAAGAGCTCAATAGATAGCACTGTAATTTGTAATTTATTACTAGATTTAATTGAAAATTCATCGCAACTGAAAAATACGAATAAAAAAATATGTCTTAGAGGATTTTCCTCTGGTTTGAGGAAGCTTTAAGAAGTAGTAATTTTTGTTCCTCTAGGGTTATCTATAATTGCAAAATTTGAATCTTTAAATAACCAGAAAAATGAAGACTGTGTACAGAAATTATGGAGAAAAAAACAGAAATTCAGATACAATTTCTTTTGCATGATTAGCGATGGGTTTCTCAGAATGCTGTATGATTATTAATAAAATTTTTCTACCTTTCCGGGCATCTGTCGATCCGAAAAACCTCGCAGGCAATTCGAGCGACATCTCGTGCTTGTCTTGAGCATTACCGACTTAGACTTCTACTTTATCGTCTTTGAGTTTAGAATCACTGAAAACGAAAGGTTACTTAGAGATCGCTTATAATTAAAAGAAATACAAGACGTTTCTAGTAAACTAGTTGTAATTGCATATAAATAAATTACGAATGTATGACTGTCATTAATCGACTGTAGTTAATCAAAAAGTATGACTGTCTTTAATGAACGAGTCATTATTATTAACCTAAAAAAGAATACGCGTTACATCACTAAGGAGATCCACGTGGTAAGTATGAACAATGTTGCATAAAGAGTGATACACTTATTTCAATTATTGAAACAAGTGCTTGCAAAGTGTACCAAGTGCTTGTGAAGTGACCCAAGTGTTCGTGAAGTTATTGAGTGGTTCAAAACAAATGATAGAATATTGACAATAAGTGGTTATAAACGTCGAAAAATAAATCACATATCAGCTACGTAAATTAAGGTTTAGAAATAAAAAAACTGATTAAAAGAAGTGGAAATAGATATGTCTGATAAATATTTCGTTTATTCAAACGACTAAAGTTAAACTGTCAGTAAACAAATTCGAAGTTTGTCCAGCTTTACGTTTAAATTTCATCTTCCTCGCCGACTATGACTCTCAGTGCGGCAAACATGGAGAACGTATTCGAGATATACTGTAACATCAAGATATCAAGAGACAAACAAATAAGACATGCTGATTTTCATACATGTATAATTATTCACTTACCGAGCAATAATAGTTCAATGACAAAACAAGTTTGAGGAGCTTGAAGTCGATGACTACAGGCCTCTGAGGAATTAACATGCACAACACATTCTTCTGCAAAGTCAGACTCCTGTCGTACCACGTTGATTCATATACACCATCCATGACGTTCTGACTCTAACAAGTATGAAGAATCGTCCAAAGACAGCTCGACATAAAGAAGCCATGTTAAAAGGCAACTCACCGATTCCATCAACTCGTCAGCGGGCAAAGCGCACATGAAGGACTCTAATAACGCAGTCATAACCAGAAACACGAGCTGCAGTTTCACTGTCATTGGTTGTCGCTGTCCATAGAAGTACAGATAATTAACTCCTCTCTGATTCGCAGCTTCGGTTACCAGGTACCAGTGCCATATCCCGCGACAAAATGTCCTCCAGTGACGTCATCGAGTAGAAGAGTGGAGGTACTTCACTGCACTCAATCTTCTACTCTATGACGTCACTGAGAGACATGTCCCGACATATGGCAATACTGCTAGGTACTACTTACTTGTAGCAGAGAGATACCGATCATTAACAGCGATAAAGTGCTGACGACTATTGCGATCAGGGTTATGTACTGGACAACGCTGATTACTCTTTCAGCATACCTAAGACGTCATAACCATGGAGTTAATATAGCTATTTGCCATATTCACCGAAGAATTCGGAGTCAGATCTTGCAAACATCGTATACCTTCTCGTGATGTAATACTTCTTCAAACATTGGGCCAGAGAATGGACATCGTTGGTGTGACGCAACTCCTCCGTCAGTATCTCGAAACGCGCCGAGGCGAACAGCACCAGCAGTGCTACGTACACGTTAACGCATAACCCTCCAGGCACCTGTATGCCGACTAACGCTTGATGAAGGAAGATGATGGTCTTCATAGGCTCGTAGTCGACGGCGAAGGGATATTCTGCCCGTGTGGGGAATGGTTGTGCTATGAACAACGTTCCCACGATGACGGTGAACGATGTTGTGTAGAACCACATGGCTGCCACTCCATAGAACTTGGAGTACTTGTTAATGTAGCGTTGGAAGATGATTTGCTCGAATGGCTCCGCTGTTTCCAAGTACGCTGTCATTTCACCGATCAAACCCTGCAACAAGTCGACTGGCAAGGGAACTATCCGAAGTATAAATTCCCGATTTTTGTGAAACTTTGCAGACATGTCAAGCTTAAAATCGGGAATTCACACTTCGAGTGGGTCTCTTGGGAGTGATATTAGCTCCTCGGTTTTCTGACGAGAAGATAATATTAAGTTAGGCAATAGTGGTGTATGCAGTATCTAATTGATGTGCATGAGTCGAATGGATGCACTGTGCGCAGATACCAGTGATTTTACCTGCAAGTTGTCGTATTGCTTGATGCAGTAGGCAGTCTGTATGATAATCTTCGCGATACTAAACGTTAGAGAGGCTGACTTGGTGACTTCAATAAGATCATTACGCTGCAGGTAGATTGCGTAAATCAGTGGCAGAAGAAGCAGGCTCGCGCTGACAATCGTCACGCGCTGTAAGGTCTTGAAACGAAGCACCTGGAACTTGGTGGCTGTCGAAGGGGGCGGCCAAGTGAACGTAAGCGTTACAATGCGCTGAACGAAAAGGATCACCTTCCCCGGCGTCAGATTATTGAACATAACGACGTGAAACGGAGTACAATAAAAAAAGGAATGAGTGAAACTATCTATCTCTTGAACGAGTGGTTGCAGGAATATTCCACGGCTCAGAGTGTTCCTCTATGCTTCACAGGTCCGTGTGATCTGACGTATCGGAATCTTCGACAATAGCGATGAATAGTGTATAGAGTCTTACAAGAATCAGGAAGGGATCTTTGCTAGGAGGGGAGAAAAGTAACTTTTAAGCCCGCATGAGGTGCTGTATTAATATGTTATGGTCTGTTACAGTAGTAACTACGCCTCCGTGGTACTTCCCTTCATTCATATTCAGACACAATTGTCTATACTTACCAGAAAACTTAGTATGTGTCTGTTAAAAGTTAAATATTTGAAACGTAGTGAACTGCTGGAGAGATTTTCAAGTAAATGGAATTTAACTATACCTAGTGTAATATTGTCTGTATCCGTGCATGGAAGTTGGTGGTTTATTTATGGTCCTTATCGACCCTCAGACGTAGATTCTGGAAATGTGATATCGTCAAGTTACGCGTACTTGCAAATATGTAGTCTGAGTGAATTTCGATTTCAGTCACGATCATACTCGTTTAACATACAGTAACCACTATGGATTATTTCTGATTATGTGGACCTTTTTAAGAATGGTGTAGGATCTGGCTTGTCCTCCAGCACCTCCCACAAAATGGTGAAGGATGGAAAAACTGGCAGGTATGGAAATGTACATGTCGAAAATATTTTACAGCAACAAGTTTAAACTTGTTATGTTACAATTTACATAACAGTAAAATCAATAATATATCTTAAGCTACCTCTACCACATCTCAAGCTTCTCATTTGAACCATAATCTTCATGCTTCATCACCATGATTCGTAGAGCAGTGAACAAAGAAAACACGTTCGAAATATACTGCAACATTATGGAATATCAGTAAGCAACTTAAAATACTGGGGACATTGTCACGTAATTATTACTGTCATTATCATACCGAGCAAAAGTAGCTCAAAGACAGAGTTGGAATCACGCAACGTACTTTGACAGTGACCGGTTTCTGAGGCATCAACATGAACAATACATTCCTCTGCATCTTTAAAGTTTGTTCGTACCACTTGGACTCGTAGACTTCTTGTGTGATGTTTTTACTCTGACAATGAGGAAAATCCATTCAGTGAGTGAAGTTGAGAGGTATGTGATATTAAAGAAGGACTCACAATGTCTAGCAAGTGATCTGCTGGTAGCACGCACATGAAGACCTCTAGTAACCCAGTCCCAGCGACACACAGAAACTGCACCTTGACCATGAATGGTTGCTTCTGTTCACCAAAGCAATATTTTAGTGTTACATGTATTTCGTTGTACATGTACTATAGTACATACACTATGTCTTAACAATTTGGACTTCTGTCAGTACTTACCCCGATGCAATTGATACCACATAGCACGATTGCCACACCGCACATCGCTATCGTGATCAATGCTATAAATCGAACAGCATTAGTCACTTCCTGCGCGTATCTGAAAGGCCAGCTCTTACGTTACAAGCACCAGAAGGAATATTGCCATAAATCGAGACAAAATATCTTCCAGTGGCATCATAAAACAAAAAAGTGAGGTTACCGAAGGCAATGCAATCAAATACCATGTGGTACCCCCACTCTCGCACCCTATGACGTCACTGGAAGACATTTTGTCCCGGTATATGACAAGTCTGACCAGAGGACACTTCGTTCTTCAGACCCTACCTCTTCACACGATGATATTTCTTCAAACATTTAATTAAATCACGTATATCCATTATGCTGCGCAACTCCATCGTCAGAATCTCGAAACGCGCCGCTGCGAAGAGTAGCAAAAGGGCACCGAATATGTTAACGCAAACGTGGGCAGCGCACTGCATACCCACGAGAGCCTGGTGCAAGAAAATGATAGTAGCCAAGGGCTCGTGGTTAACTGGGAACGGATACTCAGCATTCGTTGGAAACGGTTGAGATATGAAAAAGGTTCCCACAACCATCAGTGACGCAGTCAGGTAGAACCACACCGCAGAGGTCCCATAGAACGTGGAGTATTTGTCGATGTATCTTTGGTAGACATGTCTCTCGTAAGAATTAGCCTCCTTGCAGCAAACGCTCATCTCGTGGATCAACCGCTGGAAGCGCTACTAGGATTATTGTTCCTCGAGGTCTGGCTTAAGAGTAAAGATGTTTCAATCTTACTTGAAAACGATCGTACTGAGTGATACAGAAGAACGTCTGTAAGAGCAGCTGAGTGACAGCCATGGCGAGGCATGCCGCCTTGGAAACCTCGATGGAATCGTCACGGTGCACGTACAGTGCATAGAGCAAGGGCAAGAGGAGGGTGAACGCGTTAAGGATCACTGCGCACCTGAAGGTCTTGAAACGGAGCACCTGGAACTCGGTCGCTGTCGGAGGAGTCGGCCAGCAACATGTCAGAGCTACGCTGAGTCTGGTGAACTGGATTGCCTTCCCCAGCGTCACGTGTCCAAACATGACACAGGGTCACAACGAAGACATGGGCTGTCTGGTAGCAGTAGGAGCACACGTCTGCGTCACTACGAGGTCTTTTCAGGACTTACCTCGAGGCTTCCTTGGCGGTGCTCTCCAATGTATTGAAGTACTGCGCGTAGCTTCAGACCGGAACACTTCAATGCAAATAGATGCACGAAGAACGCGATGAATAGTGAATGCAATTGTTGACGGAGTTGCGGAGGGATGATGGCGCGGCAACCCTTTAATGATACCCTTCCTCCCCGATCCCGCTGCCAATTACTGCCATCGCGCGCAAAGCCGACAGCAGTAGGTGTTGCTCACTATTGTGGGAAGTATCGAGTGTGCACCACGCGTTCCTTGCCTCGAGAATTACTTGTACTGTGTCAAGAGATATTAATGAGCACTTCCTTTAACGTCTACATGTTGGCATGTGGTGTAAGTTACATCAGTTTTACAACAATTTTCAACAGCAATCAAAGATTTCTTGTTTGAGAATTTATTATGATAGATATTTCTTCAAACATTGGATCAACGTATTGATACATATATATCAGAGCGCAATGTATTTTTTAAATAATTATAAGTGTACGTATAGAACTCCAGACATATATGAAGTAACCAGTTGTAATATATCAGGCTGATAATTGTTTTGTGTTAGGCATGGATTTAATGTTTGTTACCAGTTGGATGCAATAAATTGTCATTAGCATGTACATACTGTATAAAGCTAGTAGGTTGGAACCTGGAAAGAATGTGGGTCTAATTGGTTGTTATTTCCCCTGATAAGTTTTACTATTGGCCGAATTAGTCATAGTGGGATTTGCTAATCGGTGCCTTTGTCATGAGACAAAT
Organism: Calliopsis andreniformis; assembly: GCF_051401765.1. Taxonomy (NCBI): domain Eukaryota; kingdom Metazoa; phylum Arthropoda; class Insecta; order Hymenoptera; family Andrenidae; genus Calliopsis; species Calliopsis andreniformis. The sequence goes on along the minus strand of NC_135068.1, from coordinate 9,831,553 downwards.
GTGGGAGCGAGGGCAAGTAGAACAGCTGGCTAATTCCTCTTGCTCTCGTATCAACATAGGTTCCAACTCACCAGCCTTGTACAATAGGTGGGAACTTCGACAGAAACATACCAATTCATAAAACTGTTTGTGTATTCTCGATACGTACGTGTGCACTGTGTACATATATGTATGGTCATCGATATTTCACTGAATTCTCTTTCTGAGGCTTCAACTATGTCCAGACTCCACCATGATGCGTATCGCTGTAAAGTAGGAGAAGGCCCTATATAGGTACTGAAATTGAGACAGGTGATAATAGTGACAATGCAAATGCAACATGGACGAGGATAACAAAGATTCCTAATTACCGTGGCGTAGTAAGACATAGAAAGGTTTGGCAGAATGCCATTAAACCGAATGCTATTCAATCTTTGGGACCTCTGGATGATGTAAAGGATTTTCTTTTGCATCTTGGCGTCCTTCTCGTACCAGTTTGTGTCGTAAGCGAACTGAGCAGTTCTTGCGCTCTGCAAAATAATTTTGAATCAAAATGAACGAAAAACTATAAATGAAAGTAATTACCACGTCGATGAGAGTGTCAGCTGGCCAAGCATACATGAAGAGTTCCACACTGGCGCTGAATACAACTACAGCATAGATGACCTTCAAGAGTAGCGGCTGGTTCTGTTTTCCAAAATTAAGAAAAATGATCAGTCCTGTATTTATGAACTAGTAAGCTACCATGGTACGTACAGTAACTAAATTTAGGCTACCAAAAATCACAGCTACATTCGTCGTGCTTATGGTCGCTAGCACTAAAAGCCTAACTGCTTGGCATGCTTCCTTCGAGTATCTGAAACTCGAGAGTTTTAATTGTATAATAAATTTCCTGAATTTTTTACAATAGTTATGACTGTTTTATCAATACCAGAGTTCATCGCTCTGAAGATGCATTTTGTTTGAAACCGCTATCTCAATTGGTACCAGAGTTACAAAGGATGGAAATATGACCTATTTTTAGACTAGGAAATGTGTACGCTGCAACTAGTAAATAATTTTAAAAAACGCTGTCATTGGTCTGCTGCATACGTCAGTCACTAGGACTAGGCCAGGAGGGGGATTCTACCAAGTGAGCGAAACAGCCACAAAAAGGCGCCAACAATTATAGTTTCATTCAAACGACGATAACTCGAAAGCTGGAGGCAATATCGATCTCATTATCATTAAAAATTGATTTAAAAAAGGAAGATTCTTTGTGAACACTTTACTAATTTTTATTAAGGTCCTCTGGGTCCATCTTGTGCATAGTTTGCACGTGATGTATGTGCAATTTGGGTCAAAAAATATTTGTAATCACTAATTCAGCAATTCCCTCGATATTTAACCGAACCAGTTCCACTTAATTTTGTCATTTATCAAAAACAATTGCATAGTTTATAATTCACCTCAAAAGTTGGCTATGGGTCCTTATGCAGTCATCGAGCTCTCGCTGATTCTGCACTCTGCTCAGTCGCATTCCCAGAATTTCGAATCTTGCCACGACGTATCGCAACAAAAGCGCAACTTGACCGTCAATCGCCATGCCTCCCGAGCACTGGAAGCCGACTAGCGACTGATGGAGGTATATAAAGCTCTTGAGCGGCTGTTCTTCCACGGGAAAGGGATACTTCGCATGCGTAGGGAAGGTTTGCGGCAAAAATAAAGGGCTGCTTATAACAAAGATGCAGGTGAGGAAGCCCCACAACGTGTAAACGATGTGGTAGGACTTGTACCTATCCACGTGACGCTGGAGGGTAGCCGTCTCCTCAGTCGTTGCGTATTTGCAGAAGCACTCCATCTCGTCCAGAAGAGTCTGCAAGGATTCCACGATCCCATATTTCGAAGACTATCACAGTGTCTCGTCGAGGGAAGTACTGACTCACTTGGAACCTCCGCTGTTGCAGACGACAGATCATCATCTTGATCGTCACCTGGGCGACTGCAGAGAACAGGCACACTGTCTTGCCTAGGATCATCGGATCTTTGTTGTATTCGTAAGCTGCGCTCAGCAGAGGAACGAGTAACCCTATGGTGCTGGCGAATGCTGAGTACCACAGCACATTAGAGAACAGAATCTGACGTTTGGTGGCCTTCAGTGGAGGTGGCCAGGTGCGGGTCAGCGTAACGGTGAGCTTGGTGAACCAGATGGCTCTCTCTGGCGTCACGATGAACCCCATGCTGGCCAAATCAATATGCACGCTACGACTGAAATTAATTTCACCAGAGAGCTGTTCTGAAGATTCGTAGGGTTCTATTTGGTCATTTTAGGAATGAATTCTCTCGAAAATGTAACCTCGTTTCTTCAATCGATTTTCCTTCGTCGAACGAAAACCCTCGCGATATCGCTTTGAAGTCATGCTGCAGTTCCCATCGCACACTTCATCGAATCGAAGATTAAATGAATAAGTAATGGCCCAGCTCCTGGGTAGTGTAATCACGGTAACCTGTTGGTTATAATTATTTTATCCCTTCGTGAGAATACGACACGCTTCTCGCGTTCGTAGAATCCATGCAACCTTCGTTGTTTATCGCGGAGTGTTTTCTGTAATTCCTTTAAAGAGAGGATATGGGGGAAAATGTGGAAAACACTGTGCGTTATTCTTGAGGTGGAACGAGCGAGAAATGCGAAAGGCTGAACTATCATTAAATGGAAAAGAGGAAGTACTATGGCGTGGATTCCTGCACCTAGGGCAGTCAATTTTTCATGAAGAAAACTGAACGGTATGTATATTTTTACTTGTAATATTTCTCGAAGTACAAACGTATATTATAATTTTTCTTCTACACCTTCTAACGTAAACTACTCTGCGTTTTTTAATATCTTTTTAATTTTAATTTTAATTTCCTTTGTACCTTTTTCTTCTGTTTGTATCTCATATCAAATTAATTAATTATAAAATAAAATAAAAATAATACTTTCAAATTTATTCGAATTTCTGAATCACTCTAACGTTTAAATTCAATTCACAAAAGATGAAGTTAATTGGAGATTGATTTAATAACTTCGATTAGGAAAATAAATTGCAATCCACGTGTGTGTTTTCGCAGTGATCGCTATTTTCCTCGAACTCGTCCCTACTGGGCAGCCACGAAGTCATTCTGTGGGTCTTCCCATGAGTCTTATTCTTCAGGAAATTCTGTGCAGCTTTTATCACTGGCGACGTCTTGCACAGTAGCAATCTTATACAGGCTGAGTCAATATCGTCCACTCTTTCGACCAGTTGATTGGACAGTCGTTCATCTTGCGCTTGCTCGACCAGTCTTTGAATCTGAAAGACAATGTTATTTAACAATTTTTGTAGTCCTACCACTTTAATTTAATTTTTGGTTTTGCTTGAATCGTTTCGAAGATTCTTTCTGTCTTTTGTGAGGTCTTTGATTCGACGCTCACCCTCTCGTTTTGACTGTCGATTATTAGTTTCGTTGGATTCCACGAGAGGGTGCCATCGACGTCGTCCAGACTCCTCGCGATGTTCCCTTTCGGTGGTTTTAATTCGAACAATGAACTTATCTGTACATACAAATGATAGAAACTCATAAGATCTCAATTTATATTTCACTAATTCCTAGTGACTTACCATTTGCGCGAGAAATATTACACTGTTAACAGCGATGGCAGTAACCTTCTGCGAATTCAGTCCAATCAGGCGGAAGAACGCTGACACAATATTAGAAGGGCCAAAATTTCCTTTTTCCTTCGCATCACTAGCTTCCCCTCCTCTTTGGTGTTGCTTGCTGCCCAAACTTTTCGCCACCAAGTCAGCAATATCTTTGGCAGCCTCCAAGTAATTTGTCGCATACTCCAATCCCACTTTTATTTTATCAAAAACACCTAAGGCAAGCGATACGTGTGCAAAGTGATACGAATTTGGACCCCTGCAACTCACCATCGCTTTTTTCAGCCAAAGTGGATGTGAAAATGGCCACAGTGGAGACACAGAAGAGCACACAGAGGGATTTCTTCATCATTTCAGAACGAAGGTAGCTTCAGAACTGAAAATCGGTACTTCTTGGAGTGGATGTTAATTGCTCCTTTCCACCCTGCTGGTTCTAGCATTCCTGCTACAGATTTGAGGCGCGACGATTTCCTCGCTTTGTTAACCAAGCACGAGCAACGGGATCCTGCGATTCAGGGGACAATTGTCGTGCTTAGGTTTGAAATTATTTAGCGCAAAGAGAAACTCAGAAGTTATGAAGAGCTCCTGGTGTCCCTGAAGCTTAGAGTAAGCTTCATTTGAAAGAATAAAAGCTAATAATTTTGTTATTAAAAAGTATTTTCTACTTATTAATTCTTCCAATATCATTCTTGTAAAAAAATTAAATACTGAATTTTTTCCCATAATTTTAATACTGGAAATTCAGAAAACTTGCACTCGAGGGATATTTTAAAATTGTGATTTTAAAATTGACGAAAGTGATAACACTTCTAACTAATTCTGATTTGAAAAAAGAATAACTTAGGAAATTAATAAAAAATAATTCAAGAAACATGGTAATAGAGAAAGAAGACATTGAGATCGAAGTTGACGTGAAAAATATAATACATTAGGTGTTTTATTTATTAATGTAAAATAAGTCGTAGTAATTAATCTGCAATTCTTCACGAGCGATATCTTTTCGATATATCGAAACCTCGCGACATATGAAACCCGAAATTCAATTTTTTTTTTGTTAGCTGTCATGGCAATTGACTGTTAGCTGTTATCGATAAAATATTCAGATATCGAAAACTATTATTTTTGTCGATAGAATTCGTGAAAAATATTGAATTGTAGTCAGAATGCAACGTTTGCTACCGAAAATTCCATCGTTCTCTCGAAAATGCTCGGTGATGAAAGCGGCCAAGCCTCTGGTTGGAAACGAGGGCCAGAAAGGCTTTAATCTAAATGCTTCCAGCATAATCTGTGAGTAAACTTTTCAAAAAAGCACACCATACCAAATAATCCTTCAAGTACCCCAACAAAAATCCTTAACATGCTGAAATTGTAACTTTAAATATCAAAAACAGTGCAAAATTAAAGCCAAAATTCGACTTAGTTTCCCTTGAGTCCTGACATTTTGCCGAATGATAATTCTAGAATAAAAAATTAAAAAATTTCGTAGCTTCAGCTGCCTCCATGGCTCAGAGCCAAGCAGCCAGCGTCGTCAACGAACCCTTGTCACGCGCTGGTGCCATTCCTCTGCTGGACCCAGCCGTCACAGAGGTCTCTTCGAGCACTTTCGAGGTGTCCCCATCCAGAATCGAGCCCCAGATCACCGTAGACAAGAGCCCACTGCCCTTCGAGGAGGTTCCTGGCCCAGCTGTACTGAAGATCTGGGAGAAGTATTGGAAATACGTGCCGCTCCTGGGTACGCAACTGTTTTCCAGTGTGCTAGTCAACAGGTTCACCCAGGGTACGATCTGTTGAACTCCCAATAGGTCGAAACCCGAAGATCCTCGTTCCTCGGTTGTTAAAACACTTCGAAATGCAATTTATAGCTGAAATTTTATTGACCAAAATTTTCCAACCAGAGATATTGGTTTTTTGAACATAGTGCTTTTGGCTCTTCGGGTTCCTCAATTTCAAGGGATGTGGGTATAAGGGGAAGTGGAATGTACAGGTTGATAGGAAATCAGTGGGAAATTATTAAACATAATTTGAATGCAATTTTAATGAAGACTCTTGAATATGTTAGTACATTGAGTTTTGTATGTTTGTAGGGCGACTCTCGTGGAATCGAAACGTGACGCCATTGAAGTATTTGTTTAATGAATATGGTTGTATCGTGAGGGTGAATGGGCCCCTTGCTGGGGATATCGTTATGATTCATAGGTAAAATTTTGTTTTGGTGTTCTTTGTGAGAGGTTCTCAGAATTTTTGTTAATTTAATTGTTGATACAGGCCTGAACACATAGCGGAAGTCCTCAAGCAGGAAGGTGACTCGCCCATTCGCAGTGGCATCGACATCCTGCAGCACTATCGCTTGAAACATCGGAAATATCGACTCGCTGGTCCTTATTCGTTGTTAGTATATGATAATAAAGTTTTTATCCACATATTTCTTTTGCTTGTACCATTATTTTTTAAACACCCTGTATTAAAGAAGCTTAATTCACAAATAATTATTCAGGCAGGGCTCTGAGTGGCTCGAGGTGAGGGAAAAAGTGGAACAAGAGTTCAATCAGATGGCTTCCACTTTCATTGACAGGGTTGATTTTGTCTGCGATGAGCTTGTTAGTAGGATATACAAGATACGGAACAGACAAGATGAAGTGCGTCAAATTTCAAATATTAACTATATCAATTAACTCGCTGCCTTAGATTAACTCATGCATAAGTATTTTAAATTCAAATATTTTCCCGCCTTTTAACGGTTTTCAAAACATATCAATTATATTTGAATGCATTCCTGAAAGATAGAATTAATTTACACACTTGGTGAAAGCACCAAAGAATGCTCCATTCAGTATTGCTAAATAACGGGACAAAATGTTTTCCAGTGACGTCATATGTTAGAAGAGTGGGGGCACCACAGGCAATGCAGTCAGATACCGTGTGGTACCCCCACTTTTCCACTCTATGACGTCACTGGAAGTCATTTTGTCCCTGTATCTGGCAATACTGGTCCCATTTGTCTCAAGAATCAAGGCAAAATCGAATTTTACATCTTGGATTCTAGGTCCCTGCCAATTTTCACGAGGACATGATCCGCTGGGCCATGGAGTGTTTCAGCACTCTGACGTTCAATAAACACCTTGGATTCCTAGAATCAGCAGGCTACAGTTCCTCGTCTGAACCGACGAGGATCACCAGTGCTCTCATGGTTGCCCACAAATACATGAGTCGCTGCGAAACTGGCTTCCAGGTCTGGCGGTTCTTCCTCACACCATTCGCCAAGAAGCTTTTCAAAGCCTGCGACGTCCTCGATGGGTACATGACCATTTTCACTGAAGAGATTTCACTTTTTACATCAACTAAATCTCCCGACTGTTTTCACAGAGTCATAGGAAAATACGTCAGAAATGCTCAAAGCAACCTTCGAACCCAGTCTCTCACAGGGAAGAGCACAAGGCCAGATGATAGTTCGCCAGTTTTGGAAAAGTTCCTTCTGACTAACGGAATCCAGCCAGACGACATCTGCACGCTGTTGATGGACATGATAATTCTGGGTGTACAAGCGGTAACTGCAGACCACAAATGAGTTCCTAATTTTTGTTCCTCCCAGTTCTTTAGAAGTTAGCTACCACCCACGTACTAGGATAACAGAAATAGACTGAACCAGTTTTTGAGAAGTTCAAAAATGGTAAAGAAATTCTTATGGAACTGTGGTACTTCTTCCTTTCCAGGTGGCAAACTGTGAGTCGTTCTTGTTGTACTTCTTGGCAAAGAATCCGCGAATTCAGCAGAAGCTCTACGACGAAGTGGTGTCAGTTTGGCCAGGCAAAGATGCTCCCTTAACAGAGAGTGCATTGCAAAAAATGCAGTACCTGAAGGCCTGTCTGCAGGAGAGCCTGAGGTAGTCATTTGATCAAGAACAATTAATTACACATCTGGAAATGCAAGAAGTTGATTAATAATATAATTTCTAGGTTACGTCCTGCGTTCCCATACTTTACCAGACTCCTGCCCAGGACGATATCGCTTCATGGATACACGATACCCAAAGGAGTGAGTAAAATAGCAGCGATAGAAGATTATTTCTTCAAAAAACTGATAATATGTGTTTAATATTCCTAATTTCTGTAGACGTTTGTGATAATGGCAAACCAGATCACAGCCCAACGCGAGGAGAACTTCGAGGATCCTGACAAGTTCCGTCCAGAAAGGTGGTTGACGAGTTTCTCAAAGGAGTATAATGATTTCAGCTGCCTTCCTTTCGGTTATGGAACAAGGTCGTGCTTGGGGAAGAACATGGCCGAAACAGAGATGATGATGCTGACCGCGAAGGTATCTCAGTTTAAATAATCATGTATTTATTTTTTAATCAACTTTCCATTTGACGATTTTTAGCTTGTACGTCAGTTCAGAATCGAATACGATTACGCAGACATCAAGAGCAGTTTTATGATGGTAAATGTACCCAATAGACCTCTTCGTTTTCGATTTGTCGATAGGAATTAGATGCGACTAGGTAATTAACATAATTGTTATTAAGTTAATGTATAAAGCATCGGTTACAATAAGAGCAGCATAGGTAGCACTAATTGTAATTTATTGCTAGGTTTCATTAAGTATTGTTTTTTTTTAAAACGTACAAATAAAACAATGTTAATATCGTAGTTATTATTCCTTCAGAGTTTTTATAATGTACAGTGTTATTTTGTGTACTTTAACAAATATTAAAAGTAACTAAAAAGCAGAATAAAAATCCAGTTAATTCTCGTTGTATGTTTGCAAGGCTTTATTCGTTAAATGTTCGTCACTACTGGAAGATAACCTCAAAATATTATTTTATGCTGCACGAACAATTGGCTAAAGTCCAAAAAAGATGAAAATTGCATACACTGAAAGAAAACAATGTTACACAAGTGACTTGTACCAACAAATTTAGAGACTGAAGATTAACTGAACAAAGTGAAGCGGAGTGTGTTTATTGTAGGATTCAAATACGTAACTAGAGTTAACATAATCGTTTCATACTGTAACTAAGGAAATACGAAGACTGTCCAGATTGGTGTGCTCAACTTTGGTCGTCATCACCAATTATAATACGCATCGTTGCAAATATGGAGAATGCATTCGACACATACTGCAACATTCAGTTCCAGAAACGTAACGCTAAGTAGGTTCATTATAGTATCACTGCTATAGTATCACCTATAGTTGAGCACATTGTATAACTATGTACCTACCGAGCAATAATAGTTCAATGACAAAACAGGAACAATGCCTGTGAAGCTGATGATCAAAGGCTTCTGAGGGATCATCATGTTCAGCACAAGCTTCTGCAACTCCAGAGATCCTTCGTACCACGTCGACTCGTATACACCATCCATAAAATTTTGGCTCTGGCAATTACCAAGGTTTGTTCAAAGACAATTGAGAATCTAAAAAAATAGCACTAAAAAGCAACCCACCATATCCATCAATTGGTCAGCAGGCAAAGCACACATGAAGGCCTCCAGTAATGTACACCCAGTTAGACACATGAACTGCACCTTCACTGTCAGTGGCTGTCGCTGTTCATGAAAATTTAATTATTAAAGTTTCTATTCGGATCTTTGGCTACTAAGTAATACTTACTCCTATTAGGAAAAAGGCAAAAACTATAAACGAAGAACAGCTTAGTAGTATTGCCATCAGGGCTATGTACTGAACAACGTTGACCACTTTCTGGGCATAGCTGAGAAGTGATAGTCATAGCATAGTTACTCGAGTAGTTCGAAATCAAATCTTTTGTAACATGTCCATACCTTTTCGTATCGGAATACTTCTTCAGGCATTGGATCAGGGTATTGATATCCTTCGCGTGACGCAAGTCGATAGACAGTATTTCGAAACGTGCTGCAGCGAACAACACTAACAACGCAGACAATACATTGACAATCACTTGGCTGGCGCACTGAAAAATACTTAAACTTTGAACTAGGTAGATTATGCTCCTTACAGGCTCGCCATCAACTGGGAACGGATATTCGGTATTGATCGGGAAAAGTTGTGATATGAAAAAGGGCCCTATGTTTAACATCAACCCTGATCCATAAAGCCACATAATCGATATTACATAGAATAAGGAATATTTCTCGGTATAAGATTGAAAGACGCTTCTTTCGTACGGCTTGGCTGTCTCCAAATAAGTTGTCATTTCGCTGATCAGCTGCTGCAACAGGTCAACAGTATAGTACCAGTTCTGAGTGTTCTGACAAAGAGGCAATATTAAAATAGACATCGTTGGTAGTGGCTACTGTAGCGATTGGTATGCACTTTTGAGTTCTCCTTACCTTGACAGACTAAGTCCTGGCGAGACCCGTGACCTTACCTGCAGGCAATCGTATTGAGACATGCAATAAGAAGTCTGAATGATGATCTGAAGGGCAGCAAGCACGAAGCAAGCTGATCTGGTAGCCTCGAGGGCGCTGTCACGACGCAAATAAATCGTATAAAGCAGTTGCAGAAGGAGTAGAAAGCCACTGAGAATTGTCAGGAGCCGAAAGATCTTGAAACGAAGCACCTGGAATTTTGTTGCTGTCCGTGGAAGTGGCCAGGAGAAAGTCAACATTGTGCTGTATCGGACGAATGCAATCGCCTTCTCTGGTGTCACCGTTCCGAACATGGTACAAAACAGAATTCAACAGAAGAAGAAGCAATTGAAACTTTCTGTCAGGCGAGCAGTCAGAGAAACATTTCACAGCTCAGAGTGTTCCTCTATACTTAACAGGTCTCTGTGGTAGCCTGACGTATCGCATGTCTGCGCAATCGAAATTTCGATAATCACAGTGAATATTGCATGAAGATATTGCTGGAATTACGAAGGGATCTTCTTATGCAGAAAAGCAACCCTGTACTTTGCCTGCGCTACTGTATTAATATATTATGCCCTGTTGTGACTAGCCACAGTTGCGTTACGCTCCCTTCTATCAGTTTTAATCTTAGTCGCCTATAGTTGCTTGAAAATGTAGCACGTGTCTGCTAGTTGCACATGGAGGAAATACATGAAGAGATTTGCGAGAAAATGGAAATAATTACATTTAATGTGATATTGTAGATACCGTGGACAGAAGCTAGTGTTTTATTAATGATCTTGATCGATCGTCGAATACGTTGGGAAGACAGGTGAGAAATATTACGTGAGGTAGATTAGAGAGCATCGCAGGTAGCATTGATTGTAATCTATTGCTAGCATTCAAAATACAAATAAAATAATGCTTCTTTAATGTATTGTCCCCTGGCTTGTAAAAGTTTTGAGCAGTCATAGTAATTATTCCTTTTAGGTTAAGTAGTAGGGACGCAGTATTGCTCTTAGGCTAGGGAAAAGAGTGAAGATGGTATAGAGAACCTGTGATGAAAAACAGAGAATTTATAGAATTAAAGAGAGTTCATTTTAATTGTGTTCTATAAAGGAGAAACATTTAGCTTGCCTGGGCACAGAACTTTAGAGATCATGTAGATAGAACACCTGTAGTGTAAATTAAAACTATAGTAAAACTATAGTGATTACAAAAAAGACTGAGTATACAAAGTCGAAAGTTGTGTTTATTACCAAATTTAAACAATTAGTGTTAACATAATTGTTCTACACTGTAAGCACGGAAAAACGAAGATCTGCTACAGTTGCCACGTTGATGCACTTAACTTTCCACCTTTTCGATCATAACTCGTAATGCAGCAAACATGGAGAATATATTCGAGATAAACTGGAATATTCAGTGTTAGAGATGTCATGCTAGGTAAGCTTCTTGTGGTAGAAAAGGTATTTTGTTACCAGAGTGTAAAATCATCCAATATTGCCATATGCCAACGCAGAATGTTTCCCAGCGACATGAGTAGAAGGATGAGAGTACTGCAGTCAGATTCCATGCGCACCCCAGTCTTCTGCTCTATGACGTCACTAGAAGACATTTTGTCCCGGCATATGGTAATACCGATCGCTGCTTAAATCTTCTCTCACTTACAACCGAGCACTTTATACAGCTATTTACATACCGAGCAATAGTAGTTCAATGACAAGACAGGGACAATGCCTTTGAAGCTGATGGTCGCAGGTTTCTGAGGAAACATTATGTACAGAACAAACTTCTGCAACTTCAGAGATCGTTTGTACCACCTCGACTCGTATGCACCATCCATAAAATTTTGACTCTAACAATTACCAAGGATTATTTAAAAATATCTGACGACACGAAGACATAACAGTCGAAAGCAATTTACCATATCCATCAACTGATCGGCAGGCAAAGCATACGTAAAGGCCTCCAACAGTCCAGATGCAACTAGGCACATGAACTGCACCTTCACTGCCAGTGGCTGTCCCTGTGTATAAAAATCTAGTCATTTTCGTTCCTACTTGAATCGTTGGCTCCTGGGAAAAGATGATATGAAACTTGTTACTCGGTGACACCATGAGATGAAGATGGAACTTCTCAAACAGAATGGATACTCGTAGTAACCACTGGTTGGTGAATTCATTCACGAAAGTCCCTTCTCTACCTTGTGATGTCATCGATCAGCAGACTTCATACGATCCCTACTCCTAGCTAATACTTACTCCTATCAGCAAGAAACCGAACAGTACTAGTGATAAGGTAACCGCTATCAATGAGATTAGGGCCACATACTGCGTAAAGGCAACCACCTCCTCAGCATATCTGAGAAGAGGTAGTCATGCCACAGTTACTCAAGTAGACAAAGTTAGATCCTTGGTATCCATACCTTTTCGTGTCGTAATACTTCTTCAGACTTCTGACCAAAGTATGGATATCATCAGCATGTCGCAAATCAGCATTTACTATCTCGAAGCGGGCTGCAGCGAAAAACATCAAAAGCGCAACAAGCACACTGGTATTTATCTGGGCGGCGCACTGTAGGCCAACAAAGGATTGATGCAGAAAAATTATGCTCCTTAAAGGTTCGTAGTCGACTGGAAACGGATACTGCGCATCCGTAGGGAAAGGTCGCGATATGAACAATGTCCCGAAAGCGACGATCACCGCTGTGGCATAGTTCCACACAGCCGTTATGCCATAGAACTTGCAGTACTTGTTAATGTACAGCTGAAAAATGCGTCTTTCGTAAGGTTTCGCTTTATCCAAGTAATCTGTCATTTGGTTGATCAACCACTGCAACAAGTCAACTGAATAGAGCTGAGCCTTCTAATAGAAAGTGTTAAGCGTGAAGAAAATGGACTTTGTAACAGTTAGTATTAACAAATTTAAGTCCTATTACTGTACCTGCAGGCGAGTGTATTGAGTCGCGAAATAAATTGTATGCACGACGACTTGGAACACAGCGACGAGGAGGCAAGCTGATCTGATGGCCTCGACAACGTTACCATGTTGCAAGTAAACCGTATAAAGTAGTGGCAGAAACAGCAGAAAGCTATTGAGACATGTCATCAGTCGTAAAATCTTGAAACGAAGCACCTGGAATCTGGTTGCTGTCCGTGGAGGTGGCCAACAGTAAGCCAAAGCTACGACGCGTTGGGTGAATGCAATCGCCTTCTTGGGTGTCACTGTTTCAAACATGACGATGCAAAACAGAGTTCGATGGCAGAAGAAGCAATTGAAACTTTGTGTTAGACGAACAGTCAAAGGTACATTTCATAGTTCAGTGTTTTTCTGTGATTGTCAGGCCTCTGCAGGGGTATGAAATATCGCATGTCTTCGCAGTTGATTTTTCGATAATTACAACGAATATTGCATGAAGGTATTGCTAGAATTACGAAGGGATCTTCTTTTGCAGAAAAGCAAGCCTGTACTTTACCTGCGCTATTGTATTAATATATTATGCCCTGTTGTGATTAGCAACAGTTGCGTTACGCTCCCTTCTATCAGTTTTAATCTTAGTCGCCTACAGTTGCTTGAAAATGTAGCACGTGTCTGCTAGTTGCATATGGAGGAAATACGTGAAAAGATTTGCGAGAAAATGGAAATAATTACATTTAATGTGATATTGTAGATATCGTGGACAAAAGCTAATGTTTTATTAATGATCTTGATCGATCGTCGAATACACTGCGGAAGTTGGGAAAACAGGTGAGAAATATTACGTGAGGTAGGTTAGAGAGCATCGTAGGTAGCATTGATTGTAATCTATTGCTAGCTTTCAAAATACAAATAAAATAATGTTTCTTTAATGTATTGTCCCCTGGCTTGTAAAAGTTTTGAGTAGTTGTAGTAATTATTTCTGTTAGGTTATGTAGTAGGGACGCAGTATTGCTCTTAGGCTAGGGAAAAGAGTGAAGATGGTCGAGAGAACCTGTGATGAAAAACAGAGAATTTATAGAATTAAAGAGAGTTCATTTTAATTGTATTCTATAAAGGAAAAACATTTAGCTTGCCTGGGCACAGAACTTTAGAGACCATGCAAATAGAACACCTGTAGTGTAAATTAAAACTATAGTAAAACTATAGTGATTACAAAAAAGACTGAGTATACAAAGTCGAAAGTTGTGTTTATTACCAAATTTAAACAGTTAGTGTTAACATAATTCTTCTACACTGTAAGCATGGAAAAACGAAGATCTGCTATAGTTGCCACGTTGATGCATTTAACTTTCCACCTTTTCGACCATAACTCGTAATGCAGCAAACATGGAGAATATATTCGAGATAAACTGGAATATTCAGTGTTAGAGATGTCATGCTAGGTAGGCTTCTTGTGGTAGAAAAGATATTTGGCTACGAGAGTGTAAAATCACCCAATATTGCCATATGCCAACGCAAAATGTTTTCCAGTGACATGAGTCAGATTCCATGTCGTACCCCACTCTTCTGCTCTATGACGTCACTGGAAGACATTTTGTCCCGGCATATGGTAATACCGATCGCTGCTTAAATCTTCTCTCACTTACAACCAAGCACTATATAGCTATTTACATACCGAGCAATAGTAGTTCAATGACAAGACAGGGACAATCCCTTTGAAGCTGATTGCCGCAGGTTTCTGAGGAAGCATTATGTACAGCACAAACTTCTGCAACTTCAGAGATCGATTGTACCACGTCGACTCGTATGCACCATTCATAAAATTCTGGCTCTAACAATTACCCAGGATTATTAAAAAATGTCTCATGATACGAAGACATAACAGTGGAAAGCAATTTACCATATCCATCAACTGATCGGCAGGCAAAGCATACGTAAAGGCCTCCAACAGTCCAGACGCAACTAGGCACATGAACTGCACCTTCACTGTCAGTGGCTGTCGCTGTTTATAAAAGTCTACTTATTTTCGTTCCTACTTGAATCGTTGGCTCCTTGGCAGAGATGATATGAAACTTGCTGCTCGGTGACATCATAAGGTGAAGAGGGAACTTCTCAAACAAGATGGAGATTCCTAGCAACCACTGGTTGATGAATCCATTTCTGAATGTACCTTCTCTACCTTGTGACGTCATCGATCAGCAGGCTTCATACGATCCCTACTCCTAGCTAATACTTACTCCTATCAGCAAGAAACCGAACAGTACTAGTGATAAGGTAACGGCTATCAATGAGATTAAGGCCACATACTGGGTAAAAGCAACCACCTCATCAGCATATCTGAGAAGAGGTAGTCATGGCACAGTTACTCGAGCAGTCAAAGTTAGATCCTTGGTATCCATACCTTTTCGTGTCGTAATACTTCTTCAGGCATTTGACCAAAGTATGGATATCATCAGCATGACGCAAATCAGCATTTACTATCTCGAAGCGAGCTGCAGCAAAAAACATTAAAAGCGCAGCAAACACACTGGTATTTATCTGGGCGGCGCACTGTATGGCAACAAAGGATTGATGCAGAAAAATTATGCTCCTTAAAGGTTCGTAGTCGACTGGAAACGGGTACTGTGCATCCGTAGGGAAAGGTCGCGATATGAACAATGTCCCTAAAGCGACGATCACCGCTGTGCTATAGTTCCATACAGCCGTTATGCCATAGAATTTGTAGTACTTGTTGGTGTAGAGCTGGAAAATGCGTCTTTCGTAAGGCTTCGCTTTATCCAAGTAATCCTTCATTTGGTTGATCAACCACTGCAACAAGTCAACTGAATAGAGCTGAGCCTTCTAGTAGAAAGTGTTAAGCGTGAAGACAATGGACTTTGTGACAGTTAGTATTAACAAATTTAAGTCCTATTACTGTACCTGCAGGCGAGTGTATTGAGTCGTGAAATAGATTGTATGCACGATGACATGGAACACAGCGACAAGGAGGCAAGCTGATCTGATGGCCTCAAGGACGCTGTCGTGGCGCAAATAGACTGTATAAAGCAGTGGCAGAAACAGCAGAAAGCTATTGAGACATGTCATCAGTCGTAAAATCTTGAAACGAAGCACCTGAAATCTGGTTGCTGTCCGTGGAGGTGGCCAACAGTAGGCCAAAGCAACGACGCGTTGGGTGAATGCCATCGCTTTCTTGGGTGTCACTGTTTCAAACATGACGATGCAAAACAAAATTCGATGGCAGAAGAAGCAATTGAAACTTTGTATTAGACAAACAGTCAAAGGAACAGTTCACAGTTCAGTGTTTCTATGTGTTTGTCAGGCCTCTGTAAGGGTCTGAAATATCGCATGTCTTCACAATTGAATTTTCGATAATCACAACAAATATTGCATGAAGGTATTGCTAGAATTACGAAGGGATCTTCTTTTGCAGACAAGCAAGCCTGTACTTTGCCTGCGCTACTGTATTAATATATTATGCCCTGTTGTAATTAGCCACAGTTGCGTTACGCTCCCTTCTATCAGTTTTAAGCTTAGTCGCCTACAGTTGCTTGAAAATGTAGCACGTGTCTGCTAGTTGCACATGGAGGAAATACATGAAGAGATTGAACAATAATTACACATAATGTGATATTGTAGATACCGTGGACAGAAGCTAGTGTTTTATTAATGATCTTGATCGATCGTCGAATACACTGCAGAAGTTGGGAAGACAGGTGAGAAATATTACGTGAGGTAGGTTAGAAAGCGTCATAGGTAACAGTGGTTGTAATTTATTGCTAGCTTTCAAAATACAAATAAAATAATGCTTGTTTCATATATTGCCCTCTGGCTTGTACAAGTTTTGAGTAGTCGTAGTTATTATTCCTTTTAGGTTAATTACATGCGCAGTATTGCTCTTAGACTAGAGAAGAGAGTGAAGATGGTATAGAGAACCTATAGTGGAAAAGCAGGGAACTTGTAGAATTAAAAATAGTTCATTTTCATTGTATTCTATAAAGGAGAAACATTTAGCTTGCCTGGCCACAGAACTTTAGAGACCAAGCAGGTAGAACACCTTTCGCGTGAATGGTAACAGGTTTCTGGCACCTCTGCATGATCATCAGTTTATCTCTGCGTCTTTTCGGGCACTCGTCGACCCAAGAGGACTCGTAGATCTTCTGAGCGACATCTCGCGCCTGTTTAAAGTACACATTAACTGGTGATCTGCATTACTGATCGATCATCCAAATCACTACTGGACCACAGCTGAGTTTACAACATAGAGTGCACAGCTTATGAACTTCCTTGGCATCAATGTGAATCCAATTTATCGATACAATCTGTACTTGAATTTTTGTACTGCTGCACAGTCTATGATGCACCTTCCCTGTGGAAACTATTTTCTTTAATTCAGAAAATTTTTCCAAATGTTTGAACAGTTTCATGTTCTATAGTATTCTAAATTACATTAGAAATTTGCCAAAATAGTATGTGCTTACATTCTCAGTCATAGTGTCAGCAGCCCAGCTGCAGGATAGGAACCTAAGCATGGAGAAGGCAGTGACTATAAGAAACTTCGTCAATTCAAAAACGGGTAGATTCTAAAATATACAACACATTTTAAGGTTAAATAGTATTGGAAAACAAAGAATGAGTAAAAAATACACTCACATGTGTAACTACCAGACCAGAGACAACCATGTAAAGAGCCACTGCGACTGTCGATTTGACTGCAAGTGGTCCTATGACACAGTTAATTTCGGCTGCATAGCTGGGCGAAGTATGGAATCCAAATAATATTATTTAATAAGTAGAATCTAAATACTAGTATATACCTCAACATTGTCATATATCGGGACAAAATGTCTTCTACTCTAAGACGTCACTGGTAGACATTTTTCCCCATATCTGGTAATACTGATATACCTTATTGTATTTTGGTGTTCGGTGATCCAAGACTTTAGTCTCGTTTCATCAATATTCTCCAATGCACGACCTATCAGCCTAAACTTGCAAGCAGCATGCCATATTATGAGAATTACTAGCATGTCTAATAAGACTACTGAACCAGCGATAACAATATGAAGAATATTCAGTCCGTACGTGACACAGTGACCCCAGTATTCTTCTCTTGGTACTATGAAGTATACTGTGTTCACAGGAGTCGTTCTGATCCCATGCAAAAGTGGTGCAAAGACAAACAGCAGGCCACCCACAATAAAAATTGCTGTTAACGCATAGCTGACTATTTGTAAGTCGTTCAGCTTGACAGTCTCGTGTCGAGGATTCGAGGTTTCAAAGAAACGTTCCATGTTTGCTATTAATCGCTAGAAGAATGTAAAACTCACTGTATAAAGTACATCAGATTTTACATTTTGCTATATTAATATGAACCTGGAACTTCGAGGCTCTTCTTCGATAATAGACAAAATTGAATAATATTTCCAGCATGAATACCACTTCCACGAATGATTTTACGAATTCAGCCAAACTTGTGAAGCAGCAACCTAAGCCATTCAGCATGGCCAACGTTCCGCAAAATTCGTTCAAACACCACATCCAGTGCATTAGTTTCCACAATAGTAGCCTGCATCCTGTGGTTTCTGAGCTCAGAGGCCAGAACCCGAAGATGCGACAGAATACTCTAACGAAACTGATTAAATTATTTGAGAGATCCATATAGCCACTGTCTACTGACATTACACCTGATATGACTAAGTTCTACTAACGACAAGAGTTATGACTTGACTGTCGAGAACCACGTGGAGTTTTCGTAATCGTAGGACACATCGTTAGGGCCTGTAATTAGGAGAGGAAATAGGACACATTTCTGGTAGACAGGTTATAATTACACATGAATAAATTAGGAAGCTAATGGAATCACATCTCCTCTGTGCAATCAATTGTAGGGGATGTTTGGAAAAAAGCATGACAAGCATTAATTGACGAGTCTTTTTTACTGTATTTTTACTGTTGAGACTGGAGTTCACTATAACTATGTTCACTTATAGTGAATGCAACTGTTGACAAAATTGTGGAAAAAAGTTAGTTGCATGGATACAAGGCCCAAGGTCCAAGGTCCAAGATGGTCCAAGGTCCAAGATAGTCCAAGGTCCAAGATAGTCCAAGGTCCAAGATAGTCCAAGGTCCAAGATAGTCCAAGGTCCAAGATAGTCCAAGGTCCAAGATAGTCCAAGGTCCAAGATCCAAGGTCCAAGATCCAGGGTGGTCCAGGACCCAGGAGTCCCTCCAGTGGATCCCAAGAAGGACCCGCGCCGAGTGAGACACTCGTGCTCCTGCAGGGGTATTTATATTCCATCGAGAAAGATGGGGAACCAATTAGAGAAGTCCTTCGATTGATAAGAATTTCGAGACTGATTCAACGAACAATATTTTGCGTAAAATTGATATTTTCTGTAATCTTATTATCGACGACGTGTACAATAGACTTATCATCCGATATATTTTTCTGTCAGAAGTTTCGATGGAAGCTCACGAGCGTTGTTACCATTTTCCCATTATACCCGACGTTACCGATTCAGTCTAAAATAAAATTACAGCGCTACAAGTGGTAGAAACTAACATTAGATATTATCAGAAACATTACAAACATAAAAATAAATTAAATATTCCTATTTTTTATGAAAATATTTACAAAAAATGTTTAATCAAACGAATGACGAAGATTGAAATTACAAAAGTGATTCAATATAGACGAATTATCAACGAGGTATAGCATAAGATATAGATATAATTAGCATAGAATAGAATATACAATAAACTATAATTATAATCTAATAACTGCAACTTTGTTTATAAGTATTACTTAATACTTATTCACAGTTCGCAGGCATTGGCTCGGACAGAACCAATTGCCTTGATCTCACGCACGTGAAGACTGTTTGATTGGAAGTTCCATCGATCTCCCTTCAGAAAAATCTTGAAATCTGAACCTTAAACTAGTACTTAAGTCAAAGAACTTTACAAACTAAGAACGATGCAATCCATCAGCGGATGCTATGTCTTCGTTGGATGCATAATGCCAACCTAAATCCTAAAAAATATTAAAATTAAAAAAGCAGGACAAGGATGAACATTAGGATCAGCAATGGTATTTGGGGATTCCCCAGTGGGGAGTCTTCTGCTTGCTCGCTCTGTGGGAACGCTCTATTCGTTAATCGATCCATTGTGCCCGTCAGTTTCTAACATTTTCCCCGAAACGTGTAAATCTGATCGATCATTAAGTAACCAAATACTCGTAGTTGCACGTAATCTTCTGTAACTTCGCTCCTGGTACTACGCCACTCCGGTTCTAAGTTCAATTTCATATTGCACTCTGGCAATATACCAGAGGCTACGTGTGTGCAACACGACGCGTATGTATCCATGCAAGCATTTCCGAGACTGCACGCATTTAACTACAGGGCATTTCATAAGGTCAATAACAAGTTGGGTACCAAGCAATTTCCTATCTAAAAATAGAATATGCACCTCCCAACACCTTTACCAACGATCAGTTCATCATATATTTAATGCGCCACGTACCTCTAGATCATATATCTATCTTTACTATGTTATTATTAATTCTTTTATTCTTATTGGCGCCTGTGAGAGGTTAGGTGATCAATGTATTGTATGCAAGTAGATTACCATGCGTTGAATGTCATAGGCGTCGGCAAAGGTGGTTAATAAATAAAGTTCTTTTATACATAGAGTTTAATTTGTTGCATATCTAATAATATATTCCAAATCTTACGTACCTACATGATAAAATTACATAATACAGGATATAATATCATGAAAATGCGCAATTTCCAAATCTGTGAGGTCTTTTTATTACATCATAAACTGTACAAAAATTGATTCGTGAGAACTAACAATGGACCAGACCATTATTCATATAAAGGCTGTTCCAAAAAAGGTACTACCAGATCAAACGTGGTAATTTTACTTGAAAATATAAAATACGTTTTTTTAACCTGGTTCTTGGATACCTTGTACACGTACTAAATTAACTAAACGATGTAATCGGAAGAAAGAATTTCCTCCATACACGATATGTCGTGGTTTCTGAAGGATCTTTTAGATGCACGAACATAACAGGTAACAGGGACTCAAGTGTTTCCGCGCGTATGTATTTTGGTGTGCATGCAAGCACGCGTATGTTCGCATTTGGAACTTCAGGCTGCACTTTCGAAGGCCGAGCATAGAGCATCTATTTCGAACGAGCGCGAACTTGAACTTAACCAGCCGACATAATCTTGATAGCGGAGGCATGATAGCCAGGAAATTGGTAATTATGGTTGAGAGCGATAAGATACGCTTTCCGTTGAAAGTTTAACGACTCGTATGGACTCTACATATGTAGGTGAAATTATTTGATACGCAGATTGCGAGTGGATGATACCTTTACCCTAGCGCTGAAGTTTCCCCTATCTCTGAGCCTTTGAACTTTGAGCTAGTTATTCGCGCAACGGGAATTATGTGATCGAGTCGTTAACCTTTGTTTTCAGAATATGAAGTACATACAGCTTTCACTCGTTATAATTTCACAGCTCGGTGCAACTAGTATTTTAATTAAATAGTTACTTCAGAAACACTGTCTAGTAACTTTTAAGGTTGAAATTTTAGGATATTAGGTTATCTCATAAGGAATATAGTTTCTTATTCCACGTTTTAGCTCAAGAAAATAAAAACCTCTTTAAGAGGGAGCTGAAAAATGATCTGATATGTGCAAAATCTTCATGAAAATAATATCTAGTAATTTACAAGTTAACCTTAGCTCCTCTTTAGTATGAATTTTTTGTAACTTTTACTGTATTTCTTTATGTTATTTGATATTAATCTTGTCTTAATATTGAAATACAAAATTATGAGGAACATGCACTTATCGATATTCTTATTGCAAACCCTAGGAACCTATAGTTTCTAGTACGAAATCTAGGCTAGATTTTCGATTATCCGTTTCGATCGAACGAAAATGGCACGGAACGCATGCAAAGATCGGTAACTACGATAAAGTCGCGAGATAGTACACGTGCGAGACGAACCATCGCCATGCAACATGTAAACGTGCTCTTATGCAGACGGGGATGCAAATGTGTATGCAAGCATAAAAGCAGAATTCGACTTCCAGAATTTCAGTACATCGTGTAACAGCTTAGTGAAGTGATTCGATATTCCCAAGAACTTAATTACCAAGTATCAAAATTACTAAATTCTGGCAGCTTTCAGGGTTTTCTCCGCTCAAAATGGTGTTCACAAAGTAGCACGAGAGAGATCTAAATTGAGAACCACTGAATTATATTGAAAAAGGGCTGGACAACTTTTCTCTTAAATAAATGCAAATATTTATGGCTCCCTGACTTGTTAAGCTAGCTCTGAGTTCTTAAATAGGCATCATTTTTATCACTGAAACTCTCTATACTTATATGAAGGTTAGGAAATACGTCGAATCCTAAATTCGAGGATTAAATGTTCGCTTGAAGATTGAAAACACCTCTCCGACGGTTCGATCGCAAATTTCCTGAGGTGTTGAGGCCAGCAAGCCTTCTTTGAGTTCATGGCCCGTTGTTCTGCATATACCTACCCAATCAGAGGCAGGTGGAATGGGTAGCTCGTGCGCGGCGCGATGAACCGACTCGGCCGAAAGCTGCCGGAATTATTAACTCCTGTCAGTCTAGGTGGCTCGATGCAGCAACGAGCACTTGACTGCCACTTTCCATCAAAACACCTGATAAGAAGCACCGACCCTATCATCGAGGACCAAACGTTGCGTTTTCTTGCTCCTCTTGAACAGTCATCGTGAAGACACCCGATTTCGCGAATCAGAACAAACCTTCGTCTTCTGTTTTTGAAGATGTCAGGCTCCTGGAGAGTGCAGAGAATAGTCTGAGCCGCAGACCACTTTGCTGGCCCTTTTGATGGACTTCAATGACAGACTCAAGTGGTGACACTTAGAAGTAGACTCGAGGGACTTTCTGGCACTGGATCACCATCGTGATGAACGTCGTCGTTATCAAGGAGATGAGAATCGTTTCGTGGATTGGGCGCGAGAGTCTTTAGGTCGCTGCAGTGGTCTTCAACTTGGTCGTTGTGTTCTTAGTGTCCAGGATAGTGGAGGTCGACATGGAGGAGGTGGAAGAGACCGAGGAGAGTACCAATCCGTGTTCAAAGTCGCCGCCTTCAGCATCTGGACATGGCAAAAGACACTGCACGGAAATGAGGACCGAGAAGCCGGTGTATCTTCGACAGAAAGGTAGAGGGACTCGAGCACGTGCATTTAGGGCGACCAATCACTGTTATCAACGATGTAGATCACACGCACGAGACATAAAATCTTTAGAGGAACAACTGTAGCCCATCATTCACTTTCCATTTATCGCCTCAGGCATAAATCCATCTGCTTGTACGTAATTCTAAGCAAGGCCTCAATTCTTCACAATACCTTGTAGAAAGCACGAACTTAAATGACCTAAAAACGCATGAGACTAAAGGAGTACGTGAAAAGAGGCAAAAGGCCCAAGTGGGTGCGAAGTATCGCGAGACTCGGCGATGAATGAATTGAATCTGGATCCCAGAGGAGATGGAGAGGGCTGGAAATTTCGAATTGATTTAGGAAGAATGGCCAAGTGCGCACAGAAGCGCGGACAGGTGAATTAGATCGATGGAATCGCGGAGTGCTCGCGAAGAAAGGTAAATTAAACCGCGTTATATCGGTACCCGTAATCGGCGAATGCAGATGCCTGTTCCGACGCGAATTCGTAATTCGATAGACTCGATTGCACGCGAGCACGCGATTCCTGAAGCATCTAGCCTGAAGACGGGTGCCAGAGGGAACACCCCTGTTATCCCGCGACTGGCCACGAAACGAATAACACGTCTTATTCACCGTTAACACGCGTCTAAGTTTGGTAGAACTGGATAGAACTGAATTATACAAGGTGACGCGGAAATTTTGGCTCCACTATAACAGCGTCATCTATTCCTCCTAATATAGGTATAATTGTTCAATACATTAACATGAAGGTATGGAGGAATTTGGCAAAACTGATAGTATATGGGGACATTTTATGTTTAATCCTCAGTATACCAAAGTAGGATCACATAATTGTATTTGGGGACTGAGGGTCCCTATCTTACTAACCTAAGGATTAACCTAGCCTAACTAATAAGGAAAGCCATATAGAGAAAGACTTCTCTTATCACATAACCCTAAAAAGTGAAAGAGCTTAAATGAAAGTCACAAACAGGTACCAAAACTATTCCTTCGAAATTGGAAAGGAATTCACTTATAGGTATATGTTTTTTTAAAGCACAGCATGTCACGCAAGTCGTTTTCACAGCATACATACTTTCAGGATATATGTAATACACTGATATATGTATGCTAAAACGATAAAACGCTAAAGGAGACAAAGAAAATATTCTAGGGTATTAAATTCTTTGCCTAGTTAGAGTATTAAATGAAATTTTCTCTTCAAAATTACAGAAGCAGCAGTTACGTCTGCTGCCTCCAGTAATTGCAAAGATCGCATAAAAGTTCTATTCCTGTTCCAAGCTCGTTCCAGGTTCATGAGTTTTTCACTCAAGTTGCTACAATTTAATGTTTTATTCAGAAGGTTCATTTATTCCTATATGTAGATCGCCTTAGCCATAGCAAGGAAAAAAGGTTATGACCATCATCCTCGATCCTTGTCGGGTTGACTAAGTCTCGTGCCGACTGCTAGCATTAATTAAGACGCGCCAAGTGGCTTGCCGCGTATGTGCAGAAGAAGCTGTACTTCCGGTACGTCTGTTCGACACCAGTTCGGGGATCGCGTGGCCTGAGACATGTACGAGGTGACAGATAGACATTATTGGGGCATGTCTACCGTCTATCCTCCTGGCAGAGTGTCTTCGGACATACGAATTGACGCGTTTCGTGCGCTTCAACTTTCACGGACTTCTCTCGAGATATCAGCGCGGATAAGCGTATATAAAGGGACTCGGAATCTAGGCACGAATCCCAATTGATAGTAGATAGTTTGGTGCGCCTGACTATCGTGCCAGTGTGCATGATCGGGTGACAATCGGCACAAGTCGCGGGTCCTGTCCACCTGGACACCTGGAAACTGGCTCGTCACAGCCTTTAATCGTTCGCGATCCTCTCCTTTCGCCTCTGACATCTCGCGACATTCCTCGCTGTTGCATTGTATAGATGTAAGGGCCAGTGTCTTTCCTCCTGAAATTGAAACTCGGAAAATGTTGCTGTCCGCTAGAGCGGCCAGGTGCGCGGCTCTGATGGGTGAACCGGATGAACTCTATCCAGGTGGAGGACGCGATGAACTGATGTTGGTGGGACAGTGACGTTTACGTTAATGCTTGGTGCGTCGTTTGTTGCAGAGAAAATTATATACCCGAGGAATACGAGGACTCTGGCGAAGACGGCGGTGGTTGGAGGGAAGCCTATTGATGATGAAACTTGCATGGTAATTTAGTTAATAAAAATGATGGGAGACGTGTATTTTGTTTTTGATAGATGACACTTTGAGTAGGCGCTTTGAGAAACTTATGCAATGTTTTATTTAATTTTAAGTGGACAAATCTGGGCACAGTTGCGAGTACTTTGATGAGCTCTTCTTGAGGGACTGTAAACTGTAGTACAATGAATGTTTTCTTAAAAGTACCTGGGGTCTTGATGTTTTGCCAAAAATCGAACTACTTAAAAGTTTCTCTTCTCCCCTGTGGAACTCTTTTTAGCCTAAACTTTTGACTTGCCCATTCACAATGCTCAGTTACAAGCTTTACCCCATGCTGTTGTGTGTAATGTTCCTTTAGACCCTAAGAACCCTGGTGTTTGGAAGTTGCGCCACTCCACCGAAACCTGAATGGTCTAGAACAGGATTAACCCTACGACCCTATGGTCAGAACCTTGCGTTCGGTCTACGAGCGCCGAGAAATACGACCAGGGGCCTTGTCACAGGTGTGCAGGCCATTATGCTTAAGCATTTCTTGTTTAAGTGCAATAGGCAGGACGTCCGAAGTAACCCAGAAAGGTGTGTGACAAAACCGAAACTATCAAACTCCTTAGAATATTCATTAGCCACACTTGGAACTCGATTGAAAGACTTGCTAAACATTCCTATCCCCCCACAGCCTGCTGAAGCCGTCTTACGACAGGCAAATCGATGTTCTGACAGCCGCGATAGCAGAGATCATTTGGCGATGCGCCGGAGGATTCGTGGCGCAAAGTACGAGCCAAAGTCAAAGTGTCGCCGGAAACACAAACGTGCTTAGGGCAGTAGTAGTCTTGCCCCAGGAGACATCCTATATGCAGCACAACGTGCAGTATTTCCAGGATGGACTAACTGAAACTGTAATTAGAGAAACAATTGTCCTAACAATCTCGTATTCCTATCACCACAATACGGATAGCACATCAGACCATAGTACTGATAGCATACCAAGTTGTTCAGACATTCATAGTCTCCTGATTTGCTTATAGCTGCACTTGTTCGAGTTCGAATCGCTGGAGGATCTAGAAATATTTATCAAAAGATATTTATACTTGGTGAGTTTGGGAAGTTTGTAAAATAATTGAGTTTCCCGTTTTTAATCAGAGTTTCATTCCTGTTGGTGGGGTGCTAAGTTTCAGGACGAAGGTGGCCCTGGGGCTATTCTGCTGCTATACAGCGCCATACTTTCAAGAGGACTCTCGAAGTAGGCAGTTAAGAATTCAGTATTAGTAATTTAGTAGAAGACGAGAGCTGTTAATTAGAGAATACTATGATTCAGAATACGAGCTGACCTCGAGGACCCCAAAGTATCACTGATAGGCGGCTGTCCTGAGGAAGGACCCACCAGTATCGTGATCCTCACGTTGACAGGTCGTGCTTCGCCTCACCTTCACAACGGGGTGCTGCACGTGGGGGATGAAAACACTTACGTAAGTGATTTTCTCGCTCTCAGTCGTGACTTCAACAGGGCCATTAAGATCTCATGAAATTCAAGGCTATTCCACAATGGGGTGTCCTTGTGAGGAGCGAAATAGGATTTCTGGTGCATGAGGGCGACGGGGAAATGAGCAGACAACCAGGTTCTCGTTTGAAGACCCCCAGTTTGCCGATTTGGGTCACGCTGTGTCATGGTCACCACGGGGTCCTTTTCAACACGAACAGAGAATTGCTTCGGAATTATCATGCCGAAAGACGGTACGTTTCAGATCAGATCTTCGATCCAGTCATCTTTTCATCTACTTCAGAAGACTCTCTGCACTGTGTAAAACTCTTGTGTATCACTTTATCTGAAATTGGAATGATTTCAGTTTCGAGGTTCAGTATTTCACCTGTGGTGGTAGTCACGCTACTCTGACTGTGGACACCAGATCCAGTTCAGGAAATGATTCAGAATTTGAGGGTTCGAGCAAAGAGTGTTTGGACATTGCTGCCACCCCACTGGAAAAGCTTATTCGCTCGAAGTAAATATTTTTGTGCCCATTGTTTTATGGTACATGTGGCCTTTTTACGATGAAATTGATATCGATATTGATTTTTTCACTTACAGATGGCAAGACGCTCACATACAGTGGAACGGAACACCTCTAATGTGAACTCGATTTCTTCAGTGTCTCCATAAACTCGCACAAATGTTAGTGTAACTTTTCATTCCCTTGTTCAATGGTTGTAGCACTCAACTTTGTAAAAATTGATTTGAGAAATAAAAAAAGCTTTTGCTCGTACCTTTAAAGATGCGCAAATATTTACCCCAAGATTTCGTGTTCTACTCTTTTATGCAAAAGTGAGTCTTGGAAGAAGGTCCAAAAATTCGCTAGAAACAAATCGATAGCGTTCAACGTGTTCGACAAACATTCCCTGACACGCGATCGCGTGAAGTGTAGCGCATTTAGAGCTATAGGCAAGTAATGGCTATCTAAATACTTGCAAACTTATAAAAGAATCAGTAGCCTACCAGAAGGATAACGTTAATTAAAATACAATAAACACCCCGATAACATCTCATCAGACTAGGACTACAGGAGTACAAAGTTCCATGGAATACAATACTTACTCACAACAATCCACCTGACCATATCCTTCCCCTGACAAAGACACACACTCAAAAGTCGCACGAAAGTGCGCCTACTTCAGTTTACAAATACAGCGCAATTAGCGATGCCATTGATGGCACCGTGCACGTTAAAGAACAATAGCCAGCGCCATGTACTGTCTTCCCAGTCACAGAATTTCGGGCTTTCACGAGCTCACTGACCGAGGACAGTCAAATGGAAGTGCAGTTGCATATGCATTCGTACAATTTCCTCCTAACGAAAGTAAACACCTGTTCCGAAGCAGGGCCAGGAAGGCGCCCGGTTGGCCGTCGATTCCCCCTTCCTAACAATGGAGAACCACCGACTTCCCGAGTGCCGCTTCGAAGCGCTCTTCGCTCGTCCACGTTTCGTAGTAGCGAGTCCTGTTGGCCAAAAGCGGACAGGTGCGACCAGGTGATTCCTTCATTGTTAGGACACGAGGTGAGGGTAGTGAAAGGCAAAGAAAGCGGAAGAACGGCGAGAAGGAACGATCTGGTATAAGCAGTTTGGTCGGGTAGATCCTTGATAGTCGTTCGTGTTAGTAGAAGTTCAATCTGTGATGGAAAAGTTGATGGTGAAGAAGGGATTTGTAGGAAGCAACGAGCAGTATCATTTGGTGAAGTTTGGTCGTTAATGAGGGATGGTGACTAAAGTGATTGGTGAAAAGTGATGATTTAAGGGGAATAAGATTGTCAGTGGGACTGTGGAAGCTTGAGAAAACAAATTGGGAACTTGGAGTACTTGGACAGTAGCCATCGAACTCTTCTTGTGGTAAGTATTTGAACCGAAAGTGCAGTACTTAAAAGCCTGGAGGGTCTTTGAAACGCAGAGACACAATAGGGTAACGTCCAACCACCTGAGCAACCAAGTAGGGTTGAATCCCTTACCCAACATCCAGTCGACCTCTCAACCATTAGGCAACTTTCAGAAGACCATTCACTCAAAACATTCCAGCGTCAATTAAAACTGACCAGTTTTCAGTCCACATTTCAGCAATGAATTACCCTAAGGCTAACGCAATCTCGATGTCATATTTAGTCAGCCGAAGAGCACACACCACTTGCGTTTTTGTATAACATAGCATAGATGCCACCCAGGCAAATGCACAGCTAAAAAGTTCGACATCATTTAATATTTTTGGGCGCGAAAATGCGCGGCAAATGGAAGTACGAAGGCACGGGGGAACGAAGTGATTCATCGAACCGCTTCTTGAACCGCCATTGAATTGGTGGCATCGCGGATCGTGGCCCTAGGAGGGAGGACTTTACGCCGGTTGCCCATGGCAGTGCGTTTCAGTTTACGGTCCCGTGAATTCGAGGAGTATCGTGCCCCACATAGCCGACGTATCCGGCTGATGCATCACGCGTAAATCACTTTAGCCCTGCCAGGAATCCTTTTTCCTCGGATTATTTCCGCTTACTCTCGCGGCAATTGCTTTTACCGCTTTGTTCCAGCCGATAGAAAACGTAATTGGCAACTTTAACGAGGATACGGTGATTACCTGTAAGAGAGGTGCTCGTTTATCGAGTAACGGCTGTTAACAGTCTGATCGTTTAATTCGATATTCCTCCAGAAAGATTTGTTCCAATGCATTGTACACTACAATGAACCCATGAGTTATGGCTGTTCAGGGCTAAATGTAGCGTGGAATTTATAGGAAACATGGGTCTTGAAGTTGTATGGACTTCAGTCTGCAAACGCGTGGGAGACATTGCATTATACCTGCTACACTTTTTATAGGACGATAGTTTTGTGATCTTTTGTTCATTGTATAATACAGAATCGTAGAACTTTTCTCAATGGGGAAACTGCACTTTTATGGGTATACTTCAATCCTGATTGCCCTTCCTTAGTTTCAAGTACCGAGAACAAACTATCGCTCTCGCCTCCCCCACCTGTAGTTCCGATGTCGTATCGCGTATCTAGATTTCACGTAATAAAGTAGTTTCTTCGTATGCTTTCTAACCACGCGTTATGTTCACCCGTTGCAGACACATAAGCCCCCATTTCGACCCTTCACTCGATGATCCAACATCGATCCAACAAATGTTTGCCTCGGCTTTTGTTGGCCGAGGTCCGTTGTCACGCTACCCGCGAGGAGCTCTCACCTGACAGATGTCTTACGTGCATATTAAATTTAGGTGTCTAGAAGACAAGGTAAAAGACCCTTGATCCTAGGTCCATGTCATAAATCCTAGATCCTAGGCCCAAGATTCTAGGTCCTAGTTCCATGATCTTAAGCCCAAGATAGGTCCTAGGTCCTAGACCCAAGATTCTAGGTCCTAGTTCCATAATCTTAAGCCCAAGATAGGTCCTAGGTCTAGAATCCCAAGTTCCAGGTCCAAGATCCTAAGTAATAATATTGTAGGTGTAGACATGAGCTTATTGTTATCCTATAATTATCAAGATCTTCATTTCCAGATGCATCGGCCGTCGCTGGGACCGGTGAAGGATGTCCTTGGATCGCCATGAGGCACAACATTCTGAAGATCCTGCCAATCCTCTGCTGCACGGTGCACTTACACGCCGGTCAATGTGGGTCTTTCGAATTTTCTCACGCCACCTGTTCGCCCCTCCCCATTGCCACCACTTTTCGTCCCTTTGGTTCTGTCGTTCGCCCCGCTGTCCCCCTTCCTTCCCCTTTAGTCGCGACCTTAATCGCCCCTTCTTCCGTTTCATCACACGGTTCATCGCGTGCGAACGGTTACGCACAAGAATCGCGGTTGCAGAAGGAAAAGAGACCAAGATTGTCTCTATTCTCGACTATTCGTGCTTCCTCTGTTCCCCATCGATGACTTCTGTGACACCTGCATTATTGGCGATCGAATAACTTAGAAAGTCAAAAGAGCCAACCTCTTTTCCTACTTAATGTTCCAAATACAGCACAAAAGGAACTTCTTAGAAGTCTTTTTAATAGCACTTAAAGAAACTCAGTTAATTTACTACTTCACGTGATTACGATCTATTTCCTAGCTGACTGATCATTATCTGAATTGTTATGCTGTAGTTAACAGTCAGACATGTGTTTCTTGTAGATAACGTCTTGTAGGGATCCGTAAGATACTTTCATTATTTCATTAGTCTCATAATTCTTCATCTAGTCGTTTTATGGTGAACGTTGATTTGCTTCTTCACGCGGTCACTTTAGTGCAAGTGCAGAACACTTAGTCGCTATCTCATTACGTGGGAAACGAGTCTGTTGTCAAGATAACGTTAAACAGGTATTTACCTTGGCGCGTAGAATCGTGTGAATTTATGTTATTCCTTGTTCTACCGACAAGTTTAATGAAGCAAGTGAAATATGTATATAGGTTGGCAGGTATTCTGTCTCATTTTTAACATCACATCAAGGGCCATAATTTGTCCAACATCTTGAGCTCCTGAAGTCCATGCCTAATGCTAATACTATTGCATATGGTATATGCTCATATACTTCAACATTATTACATTCTTCTGCCTTTAATTGTCACGACTAAAGATGGTCAAATTTTCAAAAGGATTCATTTCAGTCATAGATCTTACTTTCTAGAATATTCTATCTTCAGTAGATGTCAGTAGATGATGAAGAGACGACCTCAAATAATATTCTTTTATCGAATAGTATTAATACTATCGTCTTCTTCTGGAAAAGTCTTCGACTGGTAGGGAAAAGATTACGAAAAGCAGCGGCGGAACGTTGCATCGTCGATATACGCCGTAGGTTGGCAACGAGCGGAACTTCGCTCCAAGGGAGCGCACACGTCTAACCCTCGTGCATGCGCTCCTGTTAAATGACGTCTGCGTGTGTACATTTTAGTGGACACATAGGATTCGTAGATACACGTTATGCTTCTATGTGAAAATATAGCCTTTCCTTATCTGCACGACTCATCGCGATGTGGATGGCCACTCTTACTCCGTCAGTCATTAAAATGTAGGTTTCTACTATGCCAGTGACTCTCAACTTTTCGTCCTTTGTAATATGCATTTGTATGTACACTGTACACGCAAAATATTTGAACAAGGTCTAAGATTACTTTAAAATTCATTGTACTTACCAAAAAGAATAAAGAATCTTTAATAAACGTAGGTTAATAAGGGACCCTGAAACTAATTCTTACGGCACGAGCTACAAAATTTTCAGTTTACATTTATATAAAATGTTCCATAACTCTAAGCAAATTAGTTCTTATCGTTTCCTGAATGTCTAATGTTCTCCTGAATAATTCATTTAAGGCGTTCTGAGCGACACTGTACTGTCGTAGATAAGTACAGGTTATGAAGTCCCCCAATCGTAATTAACCAACTTTCGAAAACTTAATAAATTGTTAACAATAATATAATGTTTCAGCTAATGACGAAAGTATGTAGAGATTATGAAAGCTTCAAGCAGAAAGCGTGCAATGTTAGGAAACATTTAATTTGCCATAGACAAAGTAGAAATTCGATTGAAATTTTCGTCCCATCTTTAACTACGCGGTCACTAAAGAAAAGTTTCTTTTATTATTGCGTCATACAAGTAACGGATAACAGGTATTTCGATGCACAACAAATCAGAGTCAACGATCGCTTGATATCACGTAATTTGATCTTATTACCAACGGTCAAGATTATTCCTAACTCGAGAGCACATGGTCACTACGTGAGTCGTTTCTCTTGAAGTAACGCTAACAACTCAAACGTAACCAAATTTTCTATTTCCACCAACTATAAAAATACTCTGTGTTCCATAAAAATCTAATTTTACCAAAAAACACGACGATCTACATTTACTTGGACAGGAAGATGTGCAACCAACCGGTTCTTAAAATCACCGGAAACCCCAAAACCACACGAGTCACGTGTAAAGAATATCTTGATCTGAATTGAAGGAACATGATCGTCCGTGGTTCAAGGAAGCTAAAGAAATACAACCACTGGACATAACAAAATATAAAAACGAATTTCCTTATCATTTCCCTTATCGTTCCTCTTTTTCCCAACTTCTTCATTCCCTGGTAAATGTTACTTTCCACAAAAGTTATGTCTATTATTTATTTACTACTCCATCACAGTAATCCGTGACGCAAGATGCTTCCTGGACAATGGTGCCACCGCGGCGCACCTCTTCGTCAGCGAGGATCTGCCAGTCGGTGACACTGTGGGTGTTCTGGGGGTGTTGGGGGATCCTGGACCACAAGGGGACATCGAACTCAGGCTACAAGAACTCGACAGTCCTGTGACGTTCTCGGCGTACTCGAAGAACCTAACTCTGATTAGGCCTCTCGATAAGGAGGGTGTCGATGGGCCTGCCAGCGTTTACGTGAACGTTATTTGCGAGAGAAAACACACCTTGGATCCTGTAAGTTCAGTATGCCAGTATCGATCTGCCTTTACTTCCGCGATAAAAGAAAGATGCATGTAGTATAATTGTTTCTCCTCGTTGCAAGGGATTCGTGATACCGGTTAACATCCGCGTGACTGATGCCAATGACAATGCTCCTCAGTTCGTTAATGCTCCTTATGTGCTGAACATCTCGGAGGTGAGGATTTGGGAACCCCCTTTTTACAAATTATGATACTATGCCATAAATTTGTTCTTTTATAGAGCTTTTGTTACCCCATTTTAGGTCACAGTGGTTGGCACTAGAGTTCTCCAAGGTGTACGAGCAGTCGATGTTGATCAACCAGGACCCTTTTCCACTGTGCAGTATGCAGTCTTACCTGGGCCACATTCAGTACGTTTAATTCTACTTTTGCTTTTAAAAATAGTTGAACGATTCACATCGAACCAGGAACACAATTTTTGCATAGGACTATTTCGTGTTCGTGAACGCTTTAGAGGGGACGCTGGTTCTGAGGAAGCCATTGGACTATGAAGCATTATCCAATTTTTCGGTGGATATCCGTGCTCAGGTGAATCACTATTAGTATTGTGATTCGAAGTATTTAAGTCACATTGTTCTAATAAAATTAATTTTTACCTTCAGGACCAAGGCAATCCTCCAAAATCATCCACCACGACCCTCCATGTGAACGTTATCGATGCTGATGACCAAAATCCTGCCTTTGAGAGTGACCAGTACAAAGTCATCATCCCTCGACACATAAAAACGGTAGAATTGCCGCATTTGAGTTGAGATGAATAAATAGAAGCCACAGCGAATGAAAGTACAATTGCTAGTATTGTTATTTTTAGAGAAGAACATTAAGAGTGGATCCAGTACCCATAAAGGCTGCGGATCAAGACGTGGGGATCAACGCTCCAGTTAGATACACCATTCAGGGTGGAATTTTGCCATTTCTCGACCTGAGTCCAGAAACTGCCGAGGTGACCATAACACGTCCCCTTTATGAGCATGAGCTCTTATCTCCAGCCACGATTGTTGTTAAGGCAAGCATAGTGTAATTATCTGATTTTGAAATGCAATTCTTCTGGAACAAGTTTTGATTATTTTAATTTACAGGCTACACAGGTGGATAATCCAGACAAGTATGCACTGTCTACGATAGTGGTTTCCAGGGAGGGTGATTGGATCGTGGAACCCACTGCTGGTAAGAGTCATTAAGTCAATTTCTGCCTGGATTGATATTAATGAAATGCTACAAATTAGGTGGAAGATTGCCAGTGAAGTTCGTAAGGCGAGACCACCAGACGAATATTCCTGAGAACACCCCACCAGGAAGTGTCCTACTAATAACAGGAGTCAACAAAGCGGATTCTGTGAGTTTGAGTCAGGAATTAAAAATTGTCAAGGAAAGTTGAGTGGAAATCAATTGCTTCAATTTTACTTCCAGAATTTAAGGTTTTGGCTCGCTGGAGCGATCGAAGACCTAGAGAGGTTCTCTATTACCAATTCTGGGGAATTAATTCTAAAAGGGACATTGGACTATGAAAGAAGAGTACAGCACAGTTTCTTGGTCCACGTCACTGATGGCCACCATGTACGTCTGTGCAAGAAAAAACACTGCAATTTTATTGTTAAAATGTGTACTTTCCATAAATTCAAATTAAGTTGACCCTCCAGTCACGATGCCATTATCATTCAATTAGGGTAGCGTGATAGATAAATAGAATAGGAATGCAGCTAGTGTTATTCAATTAAAGAACCTAATGATTAATGATGAACATGATGTTCTAGAATGACACTTCGCGCGTGAATGTCACAGTCGAGGACGTGAATGAATGGGAACCCCGGTTTCGACATCCCAGATACGAATTTCACGCTGCAACCTTGAAAGAGGGATCCATTGTCGGTAAGCCGCTTTCTCCTGAATAATTTTCTTTGCTGGGTTCATTGACATATTCCAAGACGAAACTTTCAGGGAAATTGGAAGCAGCTGACGGCGACAGGGATGACAAGGTCAGCTTGTCCCTCAGAGGCCCAGATGCAAGGTATGGCACACAGGGAAATTCGAATTATAGGGAATGCAAATCAATGAACGTTATTAAATGCGCAATGTAATAGGTCGTTCGAGATACGTGACAGTGGAGAGTTGATACTGAGGTCTCTGTCGACTATCAATGGTTCCTTAGCCAGATTAGTAGCTGTCGCTTCCGATTCGGGTCGCCCTCCAAGGTATGCATATAAAATTCAGTTCAATTACTTTTAAGTGAACTGCCACATTAATCTTCCTCTTTAAAGGTCTAGCATGATTCCAGTGATCGTGCACATACCGAATAGTGGGTCTCTGCCAATCGCTGCGAGAGCTGCACCTGCTTGGTTGGGTAGCAGTGTCCTATTGGTTGCAGTCTTTGGAGCTGTCTTGGGACTTCTCGGAGTTATCATACTTGCTTTAATTCTGTACATATATAAACAGTAAGTAAAATTGATGAATTGAACAGCATCATCTATTCTTCCTCATTATCCCCCTTTTCCCTTGTTATAGTAAGAGACCAAAGACCAGTGGCTCAGTGAGTTCGGTAGGGACAGGATATCGCGAAAAATCCCCAGTTCCCTCAGCACTGAGCCCAACACCCCAAATACTCGGAGCAAACATGCTTCAGGATGCTTTGGAGACTCCTCGAAGAGGAAACCACCTGGAGGGTGCGCACAGTATCGAGGAGAACAATGAAGAAGCTGATGCTGACGAAGATGATCACGTTGACCAGGAGATTATCGATGAGAGTAACAACGATGAGGTTCAGGAGAGGAACAACGGAGTAAACGATGTCGAGAATCCTGTCTTTGGTGCAAGAAACTCCTACAGTGCCACGATCAAAAGTAATTCTCCTTGTCCCATATGCCATATCATCAATTCCTTCACTCATTGCTTCTTTATGCAATCTCAGGTGTATCATCGGCCAGACAAGTGCCTCTATATGCAAGGCACAAGATCGGCCCAGCCCCAAATCCACCAGGCCTGTCAGCAACGTCAAACATTCCCAACATTGGAGGCCTGGTTCAAAATATGAACGATTTAAGTGCGAAAACTAACCTGAACACTGGATCTCGGGAATCTTCCAATTACTCTGGAGACCTGCCAGACTCCCTCATGCCAGCTTGGCCTGCTTGTTCCGTTTCGCAGAGAGTTAAGAAGCTGTCCTGGGACGACGATGATAGGGTAATCAGGATATGAATACACAAATTGATTGCTGTTTTATGATCAATCCTGCTGAATCTATAAAGCTTTGCCAATCCATTTTCAGACAGTGGACAGTGTAGAAGTGGCGGCAGAGACACGGTCCAGAAACGGTCAAGTGGGGAACGAGCGACTAAATCTCACCGTGTATTTCTAATTACATTAAAAATGAAAGACTGAAGGACAAGATCATTCCACGAAGCCAATGGCAGACCGTACCAGTGACGTATCACGTCCCTGCGCGGCATTACGATACTGCTAGATTCTAAATGAATTTAGATAAGATGTACATACAAGATGTATAGATATTTACATATGTTAGCTACAGATGATTTGCGTTGGGCCTAACACAAATTCTTCTTTACTATAATTATATTAAAGACATGCAAAGATGAAGACTCTGGTTACTTTGTTTCCATCAATTCTTCCGATTACTGAGATTATGTGAAGCAGTTTGAGAAAGGCCGAGGAAAATTTTTGTCACCGAATCGAGCATCCATAACGGCATCTCCAGTCGAGATAAAGTCGTGTTCCTCGGAGAGAACCGTGTCAGTAGGACAGTCTTTGAGAAATGTGGAATTACCCACAAATCCTCTTTTTAGCATACCAAAACGCATTTCAAGTTCAAGCACACACAAATCACCAACTTTTAATTGCAATTCGACTTATTTATACTGACACTTTAAGATCATTTTTCTTTCCAACATTCTGAATGACTTTGAAACTTTTATTCCTTTTTTTAACAATATTTCTTGGCTCATGGATACTGCCATAACGAGTTTAAGAAGAGCGAGATTAAAAGGATATTAGGAACAGTACTGATAAGCGGCTGTCGCAAAAATACTGGGCGAAGAGTCGTTTGGATCCGTCGATGAAAGTGACTCATTTTTCCGAGGAGGAGAGAAAGTGTCCCGCAGAAGGTTGTGCGATCGAATCTCCAGTTGAATAGTCTTGCGTCGCTCATGAACGGAAGCGGATCGATCAGGTGTGCAGTGTGAAACGGAGGGAACATTAGTGGAATGATAATAACTGAGACAACGTCCCTGTTTTACGAGTATTATGTAAGTAAAGTTACCTACGACTTTATCCATCGAGTTAAATTCATCGAGGTTCATTTTGACCTATTCAGAGCAAATCAAAATTTAAAAATTGTACACCCAGAGATGAAGAGTCCTACATACTCAGTACTCCAATTCCACTGGAATTCTCAATTCCTACAATAACTGCATGGGAGCAATCAAATGTGGAATTCCTGCTGAGGAAATCATTTGCATAAACTGCACCTACGTATAGTTCCTTTAAACTTTCATAAAGAAAGTTGGAGACAGTGCTTGGAATGAAGTAAAAACATTGCTCGGTTTTTACTTCATCTGTTCTAGTTTTAAAGTGATGGTCATAGATCTTTACTTTCAGGTTTACTATGAAGAATAGGTGGTCCCTTTGCTCCTGCCTTCTGCTGATTCTGCAACTGCAGACCTGCATGGGAATTCCTGGTAAATAAGAAACTGGTAACAATTTCTTTGATGGGTTACTAATGGGGTCGTTGAAACGTTATCAGGTGACTTGGCTTTATCAAATGTGTCCACGATCGAAGCACCAGGACTATGGAGTGAGATTTTGGAAAACTGGGTGGTCTCTGACTCGAAGCCCTTCAGAACTTCCAAAGTGATGAAACTGGGTGACAAAATGTTGTCCATTTCGGGCAAGATATCCTCGACGAACAAGAGAGAGGTGACCGAAACTGACCTCTATCTACTTGGTAAAATTCTTTACTATGATTCAGTGGCAACATCCACAGAGTTGGACACTGGCCTGATCTACAAAAGACTCGACACTATACTCATCCTCATATGTTTTTTCAGGTGCAATAGAAAAGCTAGTTTACAGAGTGGATTTCCTAGAGAATCGCCTCAGGAGGGCAGAGGAACTTCTATATTACGTGATATCTGGAAATGTGAATAAAAAAGGTGCAAGCTTCTTAATCCAATCAAGCTCCCATTTTGCTCATCCACTGAAAGCAAAATTTCTTAATGAAACATCTTTTTTGTCCATACACTTTCAGAACCTTGCCCTGCGAATTACACAAAGATAGGCCAGCATTGCTACCACTTCAGCAACCGTGACTTCGATTGGAAGTCATCTGCCAGCCTCTGCCGAGGGATGGGAGGGAATCTGCTGGAATTCGACACAGAGGATGAGAAAAGAGACGTACTGGCCGGTTTGCAAACGAATTCCAAGTTGAAAGGAAAAACCTTCTGGACAGGGGGACTGAACCCTGGTCTCCTGTGGATTTGGGCCAGTACTGCGAAGCCAGTTTATCAGAATACTAAACAAACTGTCCCTGGAGACGGCAGGTGAGTCTTTTTGTGATTTAGACACTAGGCCTACATTTATAATTATTGCACATTATATTTTCAGGTGCCTGAAATTATCCTACAACTCAACATCCAGATTGTACTCTTATCAAAGCGACGACTGTGGCGCAAGGCACAGGTACGCGTGTAAATTAACCACGGATGATGAATCAGCGAATAAGATTGAGAAGACTGCGCGGATGATACTCAGTGGACAGCAATAATTATCGTGATTGAATATAGTATTTATTGTGGTTTTATTTATTACACTCTAAGAGGTTACATGTAAAGGAATGTGTTAGGAAGTCCTTTCCTTCTACACTGAAAAGTTTCGTGTTAGAAATATTACAATATCAAATATTTAAATATTTAAGAAGACTTGTACTTGTAATACTTTATTATTTTAAGAAAGGTGGTTCTTATGACACTAAATATTTTTAGTACTATACTATAGGACGTTTTATACTGAGTGTAGATAAATTAGTATAAATAAACTAGTATACTTTCATTCAAAATTATGCGATTTAATTACTGTTGTGTATAACCCTGATTTCCAAATCCTTAAGAAGCAATTTAGTGTCTTATGAGAAACAGTGTCATTGTAATCAATGTCAATAAAAAAAAATACTACTTGTGAATACAAGCTCTGTGAATTTAAGGTGTATGTAGTACCACAAGAAGTATGTATATAAAAAGAATCATAATAAATTTTGACAATACAAAAAGTACAGGACGTCT
Source organism: Calliopsis andreniformis (assembly GCF_051401765.1). NCBI lineage: Eukaryota > Metazoa > Arthropoda > Insecta > Hymenoptera > Andrenidae > Calliopsis > Calliopsis andreniformis. The sequence continues at coordinate 9,792,009 of NC_135068.1, read as the reverse complement.
CAAGATGAGTTCCATAAGAATTGTCTCCTCTTCGTTTCTTTATTTTCTTATGGAGGATCACCTTCTAAAACGAGAAAAAAGAGGAAAAGTCCTCACCCACTTTATTCCTTCTACATTTTCCCCCTCTCTTGTGCGACCCCCGCCATTGAAACATCCTGTACAATTTCTTGCCTAATTAAGCCACTTCATTTATGGCCGTTCGCGGAACTTTCAGCAACTGAAATTGAGGTCATCGTCTTCGCAGACTGATGGCTCATAACAAGACTCCGCTTTTCCTTGTTCACAAGTGCCAGAACATCGTCGCTACCAGCGATCAGGCCCCCCTTCTCTGTAATTAACTCTTTGGTAGCCTCGATATTACCTAAATCGACACCACGGCAACAATCGTCGACCACTGCCACGGGATACCCAAATCGAAGCCCATCCAGGCAGGCATTCTTCACGCAAACGTCATAAGCCAGCCCGCAAACGTACACGTGCGTCACACCTGCGTCACGGAGGATGGTCTGCAGCTCGCCAGTACCCTCGCTGTTGCTGTCGTGGAACACTGAATAAGCCTCCACGTTTGGGTCCTTTCCTTTTCGTACCTGAGACATGATGAATGGTTAATAAAATGTGTATGCAGAGTTGGAAAAATAAGGATAGGTTTCACGAAATAACGAAATGAGTGGTCCCATTTTGATAGTCTTCTGCTGCTTCTATGAATGAAAAAGGACACATTGTGTGTACATGTATTATAGGATTAGAAACTTTTCCCTTCTGAGATATACGTAAATGTGTACTTACTTTTATGATGCAATATTTTAAGGTTTCAGGGACTGTTAATAGTTGCCTAGTATATAGCGAATTTTATTGAAGAGTAATAAGCTTAGCAAATACAGTACCTGTGCCGAATCTGGTGCAACCACGAGGTCTTTGTGCAGCTGGGCCCCCCACGTGTCTATGACGCAATGTTTGGGCCATAGTGTCTGCTCCACATGGGGCTCGGCGAATGTCACTGTGTCGAATGGTTTAGCCTTTTCCTTCGTCACCTAATGAGTTTCAAATTATTACCATGGATGGTTTATTATATGATTCTTAGCACACTGCATCCGATAGGGTAAAATTATGCTTTGTGTAGATTGGCGCTATTTCGGATAAAATTAAGATCTCACGCAGATAATTTTAGCAAGTTTCTCAGGCTGAAAATAGCCAAGGGAGATTTAGTTCCTCACAAAAAAAAAGGAATAGACTATTGTCCTCTAAACATCTGTGTTTTTCTATTAATGATGAGTGTCTGGAAGTACATGGTAAAGATTCATTTGCAAAGGTCGAAGGCAACAAGTTTGAAAAGTAACAGCCTCGCCGACCAGCCATAAATTTTCTAGAAAATACGAGGCCTAGACGCAGAAAAAAGCTCGCGCCTGGGAGACCCTTTCTATTGGGGATAACGCGAGGTTTGAGGAACATGTGTTAATGATGCGTTTCGAATAAAGAAACAACGTCTTGAAAGTTCTGGCCTTTGACGCTGACCACGTGGCGGTGAAATCTGCCGCGACCTTTCTCTCGTGAATGAAGAGAATCCTCGAAGTGAATGAAGCCCTGCCATTGTGTCTTTTGTCCCATTCGACACGTTGTGATTTCTCATGAAAAACTATTCTAACTTCTCATGAGATTATCTTTTACTCGACGTTTTTTTAGAGAAATTTTGTCAACAGAAATTTCGTATATGGTATACGATGACGTATATTTGAAAAATATAATATACGTTAAAGTTTGAATTTCCCGCGAAATGTTGAAAAATTTAAGCAGTGTCTATATATATTATATACTCTGCAATAAGGATTAAATGGGACAATTAACTCATTCACGTCGTTAAGTTTTAATAGGCTTCTTAACTATGATCTGATCACATGACTTCCATTACAGATTTTAATGGAAAAATTCCCCTATTTGATAAGAAAATTCCCCTAGTAGCAAATTCAACCTTTTTTGATTTGTTGCTTACACCACTTTTATAATTACTGGTACAAATGCGGTTTATTAAATCTCGTACCTTTGAATCTGGATGCAATTCTCGTAAATGGAGATTTTCATAAAAGCTGATGTGATTTTCGGGATGCCAATCGAAGGAGTATATAATTTTATCGAAGTGTGCATCCTTTATCAGGCGATTTATCGGTTCCACCACATCCAATCCATCCTGTTTGCCTTCGCAGTTACGAAGAGCTAAGGATCCATCAATGAAATCGTTTTGCACGTCGATAATCAATAGAGCGTTTACAGGCTGAATCACTGTTTTTAACCACTCGTGAAACCTATGAATTCAAATCAAAACCTAAGACGTGACAAGATATAATATATTCAGGTGACGTTTTGAGATAGTTTTAAGATGCAACCTTAGGCCATTTTTTTAAAATTTTAAATACGAGATTAAAGTTATAAAAATATGACACATAAAGAATGAGAAATTTGGACAACCGAATATTTTGCAAAAAATTACACGAATATACAAATTCCAAAATTTCAATATAATAAATTTCAACGCTTATTTGTAAGTATGATAATTCATTATTTAAAGGGATTTTTTGATAGATATCGTTAGTTTTTTCCATTACAGCCTTTAATATGTATATACTTGACGACAAAATAAATAAATACATTGTAAATATAAGTCTTTAACTTCTGAAAATAAAAATTTATAAGGATTTGTACACTTTCGTGTCAAATTATCGCAACGTCATTACGTATGTGTGTACTTCCGCTTAATGATAGGCACTTAGCAGCGAAACGTTTCGAATCAATTCACACATATACATATATGTGAAATATACAATCGCTTTGAATATAAAATATTGAAATTCATTCGACAGTCTCTAATGACCAAATTGCTACGAAACGTGCATAAATCATGGTATTTAATGCCCGTAACTACTTTCGATAACGCAGGTAAATTGGAACAATGAATGAAAAAAACATTCCGCGTGACTGCTCAGTTCATTGTTCGTTTCGTATCGTCTTGAATTGTCCCTGTTTCTTACTCCATAAAACTGATTTTAAAATCAGTCTTTTAGATGCGCATACGTAAGTCCTACTCACGTTTTCAGTTCTTCCCCCTTTACAACGCCATCTCGATTACGATCGAGTAAATTGAAGACCTCTTCTACCCTCCACTCGCTCTCGCCTGGAAATAGTTCCAAACAGATCGTGCGAAACTTCGCCAGATCTAACTCGCTCCTTTCACCTTCTAGATCCAGTTTATCCAAAAACGCCTCAATGGGCAACTGTTTTCCTCCAAATGAGTCCATCATCGAATCCTTTGTTCTCATATTTCATGCGGAACCCTAGCAACGCAACCAAACAAAATAGATTCACATAGCTTCTACTGTTAGTTCCAAATCCCTTATTTCCAGCTTTCAATTATATAAAATGACCGAGGAGTAGCCCTAGACACGTACGATCGATGCACGAGTTTTTTTTTATCGAGTCTGGCTGTCGAAACGACGCAAGCCTATTTTGTGAGGTTGATTTTGGGCCACGCGTGGAACGAGCTTGCTGCGCACTGGTCAGAAGCGATCGATCGTAGCACACACGTGTTTCTGGGAATTTATTGCCGGAGCTTACTCCTTTTATGCGCTACTTTTTGTGCTCAAATTATGTCACCCGTCCCACCTTTCCTCCTTATCTCGTCTTTATTTATTGCTATCTTTGTGTACACGTGAATCAGAGGTACACATAATAGAAAATTGCTCGTATCTTTAGAAGTTTGTAATCAGACATTATTTTGGTCAGCGAACGAAATTACAGATCGATTTGAGCATTGACAAAACACTTCTCTATTCAGCGTTGTTGGTTGTGTAACTGACCGATTCTATCGTGTATACTCCTCCTATACAAACTAGAGGTTTGTTATATTGCGTGTGTAAGGTATACTTATTGGGAGTATAGTGAATCGAGGTATTAGCTGATGGGCATAGCAGGATTTGGGGCCGAATTTTGAGAAACGAAGCGACGGTTGATGATTAATGATTTTAAGTATACAGAGTGTTTCATAAGAAAATATTTCGTTAATACGAAAAGCTAGATTATATCCTAAGGTACTAACTCCCATGCAAAATTTTGAAGGTGACCTTCATTTCTGTGTTCATGCAGGTTTTAATAATCGTTTTGTATCAGATAAGGTTTCACTAAACGTAGGATTCCCATATTTTTTTTAACTAGGGCATTCCCATATTTTTACATAAAATTTTGGATATAGTAATCAGAACAAGAGAGATCCTTAAAATGGGTATTTACAATAGTTAAAACAAGTGTGTCATAAGTATTGCCAATATCGTAATAGAAATTAATCAACAATAAGAATATTTTATGGGTTAGTCACCAAGAGTATTACTACATAGTTATACTAAAAAGTAGAATAAAATTCTTTAACCACAGATTTTGATGAAAAAGCGAGACACTTGGAATAAATATGACACACTGAAACATTTTATCAAAAAGGGACTGCCCCGAGAAAAATGGGATGAATGAGAACCCTAACTGAATGAAATTCGAGATACGAACGACTATATTCAGTTGTAGTTTCTAATAATTCTGATGAAACACTCTGTATTGTATTATCCAAAAAAAATACAAACCTCTTGATGCGACTTTTGAATTAACTCGACCACCTCGGCAGACTTTATGACTACGTTCTATCTTTATACTTTTAGCGGATAAATGATCACGTTATCAGAGATTCTTAATTCGTCGCAAGATAAAAAACAGCGGAAGATTAAACGAGAAAAAATCAGAGTACAATATTTCAAATGTTCTTTATCCAGGTGATTTTTATATATTTTAATACTGTTTTCATTGAAGTAGTCACTGATTATTTTTATTTTAAAAAATTTTATTAGCTATCATAAATAGTTAATAACAAATGAATCTGTAAGAATTTGGTACGGTGAATACTAAATTCGTTGTAAATTATAATGAACTATTTTTCTCAACAATAATTAAACAGTTTTTGTTTATATTACTTAACAAAAAATTATTAACACTTGCAACCTTCCTTACAAAATACTTTTTCTTATCGTAAAATTTAGATGTATCATGAAGTAACTTAAAATATATGATGGTTCTCTTCAAGTCGCATTGTACTTTGAAATGTACATCACAATATTGTGAATAGCTAACTATCCATTCACATACACATTTCACGAATATCGGCGTATAACCTATTTGCAACCATATTCCTACAGTTTGTATGTCATTGGTTGCAAATGGGCTAATTGGCATTGCAATTTGATTAGATTTTTACAGAAAATGGAATAAGACTCTGCTGTTTATACCAACAATAGAACATACTGTTTCAAAAATACTGGAGAAAGCAGAAAACACATTCACTTTCTGTAAAAATACCCTCCTATGATTGTAAGACCTATATTAAAGAGACGTAATAATGACACAAAATTGAATGGAATCATTTCGTAATTTCCTTTCCTTTTTTCAGAATATAACTCTGTTTTCGAGATAATTAGTTCTAAAACAAAACTTATTGCTAAACCTTATGTGTTATATGAAATACATTTCATTGAACAAGACATATAAAAATTGAGCTAAATAAATATTTTTGAATCCTTATTCTAAAAACCTTGTCTCATTCTGAATTAGTCGAACTACGACATAAAGCTTCCCTTGTCGCAGTTATTTCACACGCGAGTTTATTAATGAAGGGATGTCTAATCTTTCCATTTGTCGCGACGAAAAATTCTTCTAGCTCTCCAGGAACATTATCCCTCTTCTCATATTCATAGGCTTGCATAAGTAAGTCTAGTCTGTCCAGGTCTTTCACATATCTAGCTTCTGGAGTTTCCTGCTTTTCATACTCCTGTGGAAATAAAAAAATGTATCAAACAGGGGAATCTTATAACCTGGAATATACTATAAAATTTACTCAGTAACTTACTCTAAACATGTTAAGTATTGTAGGTCCCTTATCGCCCAGGAGTTTACAGATATCCTCCATAGCCTCATCCTCTCTTCTATGTTTCTCATCAGGCGAAACTCCACAATAAGGTGTTATATCTCCCACAATACACTCCGCTAGGTCATGAATTAGAGCCATCTGCATAATTCTGTAACAAGAGCAGAGAATTCATTCAATTAATAAAGCCCTAATGAACACAAACTACTCAGCAGTAACAATAATACCATTTCATACTTGATTTTGTCTAAATTTTCTTCACTGTCCACTAGAAAAGAAAGCATAGCCATCCGGTACATGTGACCCGCAATTGTTTCTGGATCTGGAATGTTTTTAATGACCCATCCTGTCCTCTTCATGTGCTGAAATCAAATATAAATCAATGTTCTCATACTCTCCAGTAGATTCTAATGTACTTGACCATATTTCTGTGATTTCAAATCATTTATAAAAAAAGGAACTTCTATACATAAATGGAAAAATTTTTTTTATTTGAGTTTACTTATTAACATGTAGGACTGAAAAAAGATATTACAATTTTAATAAAAATCTGATCAGATGAAAAATATATTGTGAAGTATTATGTCTTCGCTGATAGACAAACAGCAGTGTTAAATGTTTGATTATCAACTATACCTAACAATAAAATAATATCTAAATTGGATACTGATAGAAACAAAGAATGCTCAGAAAAATTTGTTCCAACAAAGACTTTACTCGTGGAGATCAAAGTATCATTCCTAATTTGTCATTTTATTAGATACAAATCCTGAAGAACTGATCCCACAATCATAAACGTGCACGTCGATCATGACAAATCCGCTTCAAGCTTACGACAGAATTATTTGCTCTTTAAAAACTGAATAGAACATCTTGCAATTTCGATCGCGCAATCCACGGACAGTCAGCTGGTGAAAGTCATCGCGGAACCAACGACTCCAATTTTTTCGCGCAAATAAATTTTTCATAAATTCTTATGTAACAAACGACCTATATACTGTGAAGAAACGAATGCATTATTAACCACAGAAAATCATGCTGATCGCAGCTGATCGAGAATGCCAAAAGCGGACATTTGACGTATCGAGCATGTATGTATCGTGCATATATGCCGTGGGTGCACGCGCCAGTCGCACCACGAATTTAGATTCGTCCTCACAGCACCACCTCACAGAAACCAGGATTGTGTACCTTCAGACGGCCAATCAGTTCCATGAATTCTTGCAAGTTCTTTATATCCATGTCGCCTGGAGCACTAAACAAAGGAAATACACAGTGAGACAGAACGAAACTTAGAACTGAAGTTCACCCCTCAAGCGCTCGCACTCGAATGATATCCTCGAGCTTGTGGCGCAAAGATATATTGCACTTTGCATTATTGCAGTACATTCTCACCAACACAACCATGCCTTCCTAGTAATAGTTACATAACTGCTCGTGTGGGTGAGTGTCTATGTGAAATCCATCGATCCACAGATCATATACTGAGAAACATGTAGTGGTAGTAGTAAATGCGATAGATGGCGCGTCTAAGCTCGTGTAGGAACCATGGTGGGGGAAGCTTATATAGGATGTCGTATAAAAAGCGACAGCAGCGTGAAGATCGCTCTAATACCTAGGATTTAAGTTTTTTTATTAAGTTTCAGGTTTATTTTTTTTAATGGAACTATATTTTTTTATTTGTTGTATAGTATTCCTCTGGTATTAAGAATTTTTCAAATTGTTACATGGATTACTGTAGTGTTACTGACTTCTAGAGGAACAATTTTTATTTGGAACAGTTGTAACAACTGCATGTGCAAATATTATAATCGATAAATATACCAATTTTAATGAAACAGTAGAATATCGTAACTTTTGCATAGACAAAATTATTAACGATTTAAAACAAAATCACTGATACTGAGTCGACTTTAACTTCTTGGTTCGATAAGATCGCAGTGAAAGAATCACCCTATGTCCTTCTATTAATAACAGGAAGATAAAATTGTATAAATATTTCCGAAATCCTGAAAAAGAGTTACTTAGAAAAAATAAATGCAGATATATATTCTCTTGGGATAATATTTTTGTTATCCAACATAATGGTCGATATACGTGCCAGTTTTGGCCATTTATTTGACATAATAATTGAGTATGCCTAAGAATTTATACGATTTCATTACACAGGAAGCATTTGTACAATTATTGGCCATTCTATTTTTGTTCATTTTTGTTAGAGGAAATGCTCGACAAGGTGAAAACATATACAGTTTATTGTAATTATAGCAATAAAGTTTAACCGTACCTTAGCTATTTCTAATTTTAACTAGCTCTCATCTGCACCGTTCAGAATCACGTGCATGTGTATATAAACACCTAATTGCACGCAGAATATTGGAGGAAAGATTAATTGACTAATATTTATAAAGAAAAGTCTGTTTCATCTCGGGAAAAACGTTATTTTATCTGAAAATGATTATTTATTGATGACTAATGTTTCCGCATTTGTTAGTAGCCTCAACTTCCGCTTTGTCCGCGAAAGAGTTCTTCTATTTAAAACAGTTTAATGCATTGAATCAAATTGCAAAAACTGTATCAAGACAGACATACAATATATTTCAGCGCAAAAATCATTCTTTCATTTGAAAATTAGACAATTCAAATTACTTGAAATTCAGTTGCCACAATTTCTGTTTCTATAATTCTTCTTGCACATGTTCGTGGATTTTTATCGCCGGTCCGCAAATCCTTCCTGCTAAATCTCCCGCCAAATTCCAAATTAAAATTGTTTCATTCAATCATTTAAGGAAAAAGCGAGAATAATTCGTTGTCAGAAAATTGAACTTGCCCTTTAAAAACAATTATTCTTCTATCCCTGGACCATTGTACTTTGTACCCCATCAACGAAGCAGAACGATGCAACTCTCAATTTCGTTTAAGACACTGTAAAAAAACGGTTCAAACATTTCTCAAAACTAGAATAAATTGCTAACAAACTGTCTAAAAAATACCACCATTAGTCACTTCACTCGTCAGAAATGTTCAAAGTAAAGTAATCAATTTTCCCCCGCTTCCCTTCCAAGATTTCGAATTTGGCGCGTAAAAAAGGAAACGCATCGCGCTTTGTAAACGGGTCTTGTGTCTCGTAAGAGGCTCGAAAATTGAAAACGAACACATCGCTCAGTCAGCTGACCTGTCTTGTGATAGCAGCCAGGCTCGGCACTGAAGCTTGACTCGCTGTTGTAGAGAGTACTTACTTCGGTACGTTTCACGCCTCGTAAGTCTTTCCACTGTCACTTATTTATCCCATCGTAGATTAGCGGCGCGCCCTTCGATTCTCTATACAGTCGAAATTGTTGCAACAATTCGTCCCTATATAGAGGGTGGGCAAGATTTTCGCGAAAACTCTGGCGCGTATAGTATCGATCGTGCCAGTTTGAACGCGCCATCGCTTTTCGTCGAGCGCTAGAATTTCTGTGTTCCAATCGAGCCAGAACTCCATAAGACCGTCGTTTTCTAGTAGAACTCGCGGGGCCCGAGTTAAGTTCGTCCTCGCGAACGATCCACGAGCGAATATCTCATTTTGGAATCGATGCTCCGGAGCAGACGTCTCGCGGGCTCAAAGAGGGCTACGCCTACTTTTTAAATGAACTACTCACGTGAATTTCATGATGAATGGATGCGCTTGGTGACATCCACCTTCCCGACGATTCTCTTTCCAAATTGACTTACGTCGCTCGTAAGAACGCCCAATCTGACTGCATTGTCCACGATCGTCTTTTTCTTTTTTTTTCATGTTCGTTGTATTTTCCGTCGGCGTGAGATGCTTGATCCAATTGTCAGAGTGGTGATGGACTAACTCGATCTTGTAGTTAGGCAACTTGTATTAATCGTTTCTGTATTTTGTTGAAATTGATATTTTCATGGTCACTACTGAATAACTATGTTAACTTTTTATTTGAGAATGTTAGTTTGGCTTTGGATGATATGTTTCTTGAACAATTTTTTATATTTTATCTAGATTTTAATGAACGAAATGTTTCCAGTTGTTGAACAGGTTTAATTGAAGAAAGATTCACAATGACGAGCCAAGGGTTGTCAAAGATTAGCAATGAGGAAAGGGAGAGTAGGTTTGGATATGTGTACGCTGTATCTGGACCTGGTCAGTACATATTATAGTATTCCTAATTTCATCTTTGTAACATTACTCACTCACTTGTTATCTTACAGTGGTCACTGCTGAGAAGATGTCTGGATCAGCTATGTACGAGCTGGTCAGAGTAGGATATTATGAACTGGTAGGAGAAATTATTCGTTTGGAAGGTGATATGGCCACTATTCAGGTAATAAAGATTTTCGTAAATCTGTACAAAATAATCGTATGTACTTTAAACCTACAGCTGATCCATATCTGAGTTTGAGCAAACAGGTGCTTATCATAAAAATATTCTTGTATTAGTTCCACCAGCTCGAATATAGGTCAACTTATTTTTGCGCTAAAATCACCAGAAACGAGTCGATTAAAATCGGTGATCCTATTGTTCCACAGGTATACGAAGATACCAGCGGTGTGACTGTAGGAGATCCCGTCTTACGTACTGGCAAACCATTGTCTGTAGAACTTGGGCCTGGTATTCTTGGGAGCATTTTCGATGGTATTCAGCGGCCGCTGAAAGACATCAATGAACTTACTAGCTCCATTTACATCCCAAAGGGTATCAATGTGCCAGCTCTGTCAAGAACCTCCACCTGGGAGTTCAATCCAGTGAATATAAAGAGTGGTAGTCATATCACTGGTGGAGATCTGTTTGGTATAGTTTACGAGAACACATTGGTGAAACACAAAATACTTTTGCCTCCAAAAAGCAAGGGAACTGTGACTTACATAGCCCCAGCTGGAAACTATACAGTTAATGTAAGTCATACCTTCTCATGGCTGCTTAGTAAGCCCTGTATCCATTAAATCAGTAACTAAATATTTTCATGTGTTCCACAGGATGTCGTATTGGAAGCTGAATTCGATGGTGAAAAACAGAAGTATACTATGCTTCAGGTAAGTCTAATTCTCTTTTTCTTGCGTGGATATCGAATGGTGCTAATTGATCGCGCTAATATTTTGATAACACATGGATATGTAGGTGTGGCCAGTACGACAACCTCGTCCAGTCACTGAAAAACTACCAGCTAACCATCCCTTACTCACTGGCCAGAGAGTCTTGGACTCGCTCTTCCCGTAAGGATTTTAGTTTGTAACTTATAACGCCTCGAAGTAGACGAGGACGTACGCATAAAACACTTGCAAACTTGTAGATGCGTCCAAGGTGGAACCACAGCTATCCCTGGCGCGTTTGGTTGCGGTAAAACTGTGATTTCGCAAGCCTTGTCGAAATACTCGAACTCCGATGTGATCATTTACGTCGGTTGCGGAGAACGTGGTAATGAAATGTCTGAAGTACTGCGTGAGTTCCCTGAGCTAACCGTAGAAATCGACGGTGTCACTGAGTCTATCATGAAGCGTACAGCTCTGGTCGCTAATACATCGAACATGCCTGTGGCAGCTCGTGAAGCCTCCATTTACACTGGTACGTTTATGAGCCTCGTAACCAGATCTCTTATAAGTATGTTACATTTTGGAACGTATTCAGTGAACATTTTATGTCCCTCTTTCAGGTATTACTCTCTCAGAGTACTTCAGAGATATGGGTTACAACGTTTCTATGATGGCTGACTCCACGTCTCGTTGGGCTGAGGCTCTTCGAGAAATTTCTGGTCGATTGGCTGAAATGCCTGCCGATTCTGGTTATCCTGCGTATCTTGGTGCTCGTCTAGCTAGCTTCTACGAACGTGCAGGAAGGTAGTTATCAGTTCCTTTACATAATTCGCGAAGCCAACAGTTATTAACTCCAAACGTGTCATTTCCAGAGTGAAGTGTTTAGGTAACCCTGATCGCGAAGGTTCAGTCAGTATAGTAGGTGCTGTATCACCACCAGGTGGTGATTTCTCCGATCCTGTCACCACTGCTACTCTTGGTATCGTACAGGTACTGACAATAATGACACTTGTTTAAAATAAAAACTTCTTTGCCGATATTTTATTCATTTGTATCCATAGGTGTTTTGGGGTCTTGACAAAAAGCTTGCGCAACGCAAGCACTTCCCATCCATCAACTGGCTCATATCGTACAGTAAATATCTACGAGCCTTGGATGATTTCTATGACAAGAACTTCCCGGAGTTTGTGCCTTTGAGAACGAAGGTTAAAGAAATTTTGCAAGAAGAGGAGGACTTATCAGAAATTGTACAGCTAGTTGGTAAAGCTTCCCTTGCTGAAACAGACAAAATTACTTTGGAGGTTGCCAAACTTCTGAAGGATGACTTCCTGCAACAGAACAGGTAGGAAATGGTTGTTTGAGTGTTAGTATATTCAGAATTGATGGTTAAGACACATTCCCTGATCTTCTGCCCAGTTATTCACCATACGATCGCTTCTGCCCATTCTACAAAACTGTGGGAATGTTGCGAAACATGATCGCTTTTTACGATATGGCGAGACACGCTGTTGAGTCTACAGCACAATCAGACAATAAAATAACGTGGAACGTTATTAGGGATAGCATGGGAAATATCCTATATCAGTTGACTTCCATGAAATTCAAGGTATTTATAGGTTAACTCTAATACTGTATGTTCGATTGAAGAGTAGACAGTATAACTAATCACTTTGATTTACTTTAGGATCCTGTGAAGGACGGTGAAGCTAAAATCAGATCTGATTTCGATCAGCTGCACGAAGATATTCAACAGGCATTTAGAAATCTAGAAGATTAATTATCAGAGGCAACATGCAAATATAATTTCTCTACGTGACCGTTCAGGAACCTTATGCTGGTCATTTAAGGATGTCCTGGATCAACCGGGGAGACATATAACGTTCATAATTACGTATCGCACAGTAAATTGTTATATTAGTTCCAACACTTGATAAATAAACAAACAGTAAATTGTACATAAAAAGTAAGAAATATAAAATCTACATATAACCATACGTGTATTAACTGACATTTAATAGGAAAAAATTGTGCGCAATGGCCATAACAAAGTAGGACGTCCTTAAATGCCTCTCCAGCTTATACAAATATATATTAAGTGCTATAAACAAGTTATTTCTGTATTTTGGAATGAAATTATGTATATGTTAGTTGAAACCAAGAAGAAAGACAAATTGTTTAGTGAATCAAGCGTCCTGATTATTTCATTTGACGCAGCTAAGAACTTCAAAGGAATAACAAATGGATTTGGGACAGAGATTCTTTTGTAAGCATGATGTACAACGAGAGCAGAAATAACGTAAGAAGTTCTCCATTCATCCATGAAGTGTAATAATGATTGTGCTTGATATTTTGTTGCAAAATGGGATGACATGGTAGCTTTTTACACCGAATGGAACTTCAATTAAAGAGTATTAAATATTGTATTATACATAGTGTATTATGTAAACATGTTAACGCGACGAACGCAAACGTTACGTGAAATATAGATGTTATTTTAAACGTTAAAACGTTGAAAAATGGTCTGAAAGTTTAAAAAAAAGTGTCAAAATGTTAAAACTGTTGAGATGCAGGGTCTTTTATCGTTTGCAAAAAGAAAAAGGAAGAATGTATCGTATGAAGAGATTGCATCGTAAACAGTGTTCCAAGTAACTTCGACATTTCCATACTGTATCATATGTAAAAACGAATAAAGACTATGCTCAAAAAAAGAGATCTATTCTCCACTTTGCTTAATACTTTTCTTCTTCGTAGAGGTTCACCATATCACGAATTCAGGATTAGAAAATAACAACAATCGATTTCGTTAAATTTCCTTTTAATAATAATAATATTATTATTATTATATAACAATAACTTCGCGATATATACATGAACGATATATTACAAACCATTGTTTAATTTTCAATAATTCTGATGCACTTCCACAGTGACATTCAGAAATTTGATTTGAAAAAAATATTGTTTATTGCTATATGCGTACATATATGCATATGTACACACACGTGTATATATACATATATAAATATACATACACATCCATACATGGACGATTGAATCCTATTTTACAATCTCAGTTCCTAGTCAATTTCACGAAGTACCTACTCTACGCTTGTGAAAACAGTATTAAAAATAAAAATATTTAACGATCTCTGTAAAGATTCAGTCGTATCTCACATCGCAAATTTTCATCGTCCGTGTCACAACGAAACCATAGTACTTTTCCATTTTACTTTTAAATTAATTTTATCCGCATAGTCTAAAACTGCGCATCCGAAAGTCCCAAAATCCGTGCTCGACATTCACAGCCTTGGCTCCTTCACATACACACGAGGTAATTCGATCCAATGCATGTATATGCACACAAATAAGGAATACTTTTACTAGGTCCTACGAGGGATAGTCGTAACTTTTGACAATATTATTGATCACTGGGACGTTACACGAGATCGACCTTAAATTGCATAAAATTGCACTTACAATACATTCTTATAAATTGATTACTGTCACTGATTCGATGACTCTAAGAGCAAAACTAAAATGATTATTGCAAGAACTATCAAATCGAACTTTGATTTTATGTTCAAGGCAAAGTATCCTTTAGGCATAAACCGAATTACGCGATACTTTTTTCTTGGATCATTAGAAAATCGACAGAGGCAAAAATATGTACAGATCTCAATCAGAGATACAGTTATGACCATACCATTAGGACCATTCTATGTACTTCAGATAATGTAAACCCCAATATGATAGAATTTGATGCGGCTCTCGTGAAAAGAAAATCATCAGAGTAAATACTTCTTCTGACGCGAAGTCAGCTTACACGTTCTAATATTTACAAAAAGAAGCACTGTGTTATGGACTAACGATTCTTTAAGGACTCAAGTGAACAACATCGACGTTGCCCGTTGAAGACGATATCTGAGACCTAAGTTGCAGATTCTCACGTTTCAGCTGTGTAACAAGTTGCTTCAACGCGGCTATCTCCTGACGCAGCTTTTCATTGTCCCGCAAACACTGTCCCAACCCTTGATTCGCTGCTCGCAATTCCCCTATATATTCACAGGCTTTTGCTAAAATTCCTCCTTTGCTCTATACAAAAAAATTAACGCGTCATTTCCATCATGTCCAAGTATACCGTGCTTACAAAACGTTAATGTAAATTTCAGCTTCATACCTGAGTTTCATAATTTGTTTTCCCCTCACCACTGCTACCGCTTCCATTAGCATTGGTGTTGGCATTACACTCAGGGATGATTTTCCCCAGTTTTGCGATCCAATTATTAATTTTATCTCTCCTGCGACGTTCCACTTCATTATGTGTTGCTCTTCTTCTGTCATCCCTCTAGAAGATATACGTAGAAATACATAACAGCAAATGGAGCAAAAAAATCCTTTTAAAGAATAACCATGCAAGGATTTATACCTTTTTTAAACCACTAGTACAACTTCTTGGTGTTTCTATCTGTAAAGTGGTGGTCCTAGGCACCAATGATCTAGAAGTTTGTGCAGTGGTGAAAACATCATTCGCATTTCCAATAACATAAAACTGGCCATTCAATGGTGACGTTAGGACCTGTACAGTATTATTGCCTGGCTGAGTAACAGGCAATTCTATTTCATTGCCACCCGCAGTGCCATTTACTTGCACCACTCTATAAGCAAGAGCTTCTTGATACCGCATTCCTTCTTCACCTACAGTTTCTCCTATAAAAAATAAAGAATGAATAATTCAATATGGAGCATTGAAGTATTTGTTTGAAATATTAGAGTCTGAAGCATATCATTTTCTAGATATTTCTCAGCATGTTATCAAATTATCGAACAGGTAATATGCAGGGTGATTCTAGCTGGGTCAGGCTGTAGGATGATTCTAAAACTACAAAATTGTTCTCCATGATTTTTTCCTAACTTCACTTGCAACAGTTTAACTTGACCTAGTCGTGAGGATCACCCTGTATTTTTTTTGACAAGCAGTTATGTTCAACCATTACATGTTCTACCTTCGCAGTCGACGATTTCCGCCTCCTCGATGACAATCCCTGTGCCGCCATCATCCTTCGTGTTAACGGTGCTGTAAAAGAAGCGCAGACACGTTGAAGAATAAATATGCAACGCGTCTAACGTGTTACGTCTATGCCTATTACTTCCACGACCGTTGTCCTAAGTCTTGTAAGTGCGCACTGTGCACTACGTGATGACCTTGAGGAGACCTCGAGCGAAACAGGAGGGATAGGTGTTCGCATTATCAGCCAGTCGATATTTAACATAAACACTACCTGACATTCTGCTGTTCAAGGTGCTGCTCCAATATATCCATTTTTCTCTACCAAAAATGTTTGAATTTGTCAAAATTCACGTGAGCTGGTCACGGGACACGGCAACGAGGTCATGTGGTGCACAAGATGGCGATCTCTGATTGGAGCGCCACCTTTGCAGCACACTCTCGTACGAGTTTGGTCTCGTCCTGGCTATCGACTATGGATAATCGTGCAGTGAGTATTTTATCCGCGCACGGTCGTACAGGTTAAACTGTGCGGTTGATGAGAATTTTAAGTGTACCTGCGCATGCGTTCCCCAAGTACCAAAGGGTGATCACCTCCTATGGGATTCCCAAGGCGCGAGCTTAAAATTTAACCAGTAGACTGCGAATGTTTATGGGAATATTGCGAATTCATGTCTTCAGAGATATTGTGGAATAGAATTCAGGTAAAGATTTGTTTCACTCTTCAAATATTATAACGTTTACTTTATTTTCAATCTTTTGCAAGATTTTTTAGTGTGTTTAAATTTTCTACAAACGAGAGAAAATCCGCAGTCTATTTATCAAGAATTCTTTGGCAATTTTCATTTATCTTTTCGAGATCTCGGTGAGTTTTATCTATCATGTATTTTTGTTTTTAAACTTTATGCTGTAAACATAAACGTAAAATGCGTTTGACGCGGTTCTGACGCGGGGATTCACTCCACTACCAACTCGCGTGAGGTAGATCAGGACTAAATTTGAAATGCGACGTAAATGAATTCACGAATAAACAAATTTTTATTCTGGTACATATATCAAATACAGCACATCATCTGATTACATTATATTTATAAGTGTGTCATATAAGAGTATAAAATATTATACATACATATTGCTATATTGAAATCGTACATATCATTTATTTAATTCGTATGTATGTATTGTAAACTTAAGTACAAAATGTACAAAAGTGAAACAATTTCTCCAGATTATTTTAAATAAGTATACAATGCATAGGATTGTAAAATGTGAACAAAAATGGAATTAGTTACAGTAATTTATATGTAGCTGAATATTGCTAAAGTATCGTAAAGTATCTGTGATGTATTTACAATTAAACTCAATTGTATTTACAATTGCAAGTATCTACTATTCATTGCTTTCCTAACATATATACAAAAACTTGAGATAATAATTATCCAATTGTATGCAAAAGTGTATCACAAATATATAAAACATTGTTTAAAAACAGTTCATTTAATACGAAAATTGTAATGTACTACTTCATTTATACATGATTAAAAATCTATATACTTAGAGAGTAAGTAAGCCAATATACATGCTTTCGTATAATCGAACTTTTTAAAATTTCGATGTTCACAAATGTTTGAGTGAATTTTTTCGAAGTTGCTGATTACAGCTTTATCGTGAAATGTTGTATTTAATTCAAAAACATTAAGAACCATATAATTAAAAATTCCAGTATAATTTAAGAAGACTTCGTATTCTTGTCTTTTAATAAGAGAGGAATGGATTTAGATTTCGTATTCTGCAATAAATTGTATGAACCATATGTACAGTATTTGTGAGATATAAAAGGAATGTAAAAAGCTCTGAAAAACTGGTGAGATCTAAAAAGAAATTGAGAAATATTTAGAAGATTACAACAAAGCAATGAAACTTCACAGTTCAATAATTACCTGGCAGAATCTAAGAATTTAGAAGACTTAATTATGGTAAAATTATCAGATAATCGAGAATAATTTGGCTCCAAAACTGTTTCAGTACCAATATCCAAGTCTAACACAAAATGGCATTTATCTAAGCTGAACTGAATATGACAAAAAATAATCATTATTTTTAATAATTGTCAATGTCAATGTCATGTTAATTTATAGTAACTTACATATCGTGTTGGCTCCTCTCTATTCATATCATTAAAATAGGGCTGTATCACACTAGTTGCATTTTCGTGATCAAGATAGGACTGAGGTAATTGGCCTTTAAACTCTGATCTTAAATACTGGAGTTTCCAACTGAAAAAAATATTATCACTGTGTAAAAAAATATTTTTAATCAAAGATAAGTGTCCTAACATACAATATTACACTATTACTTACTTATTTGATGGGAAGAAGAAGCTGCTTGGGAATCTGTGCCATTCTTTACCAATACAGAAATTAATGTTCATATCCTTAGGTATTTCTCCTTCTGATCCAAGTTTATTTGTTTCAATCATTATCTCCATCGGTGCATAATAACCTGATGGAACGCTTACTTTTTTAGATGTACGCTATTTTGTACCATGTAAAACGCTGACCCAGAACGCGTAAAAAATGACAAAAACGTGAGACACTTTTGGAGGATTGATGCTAGACATTTAATATCGCTTTGATCTGGAAGTCTCAGCTAGATGGGTCTGGAACAAACCCTCCAAAATGCCCCACATTTTCTTATAATCTTCATACCTTTATATATTGCCAATGATCTTGATATACCAAGCAAACCACATATCAAAACAGTAAGAAGTGTGATATGCATAGTGTACTGCAAATAATGGAAAGCAATATGTAATGGGCTAAGTTTTGTTCTAATAAAGAAGTACAATTTTTGAATGACATCCACTGCTATTGCTCCAGCCAAGCAAATCATAGGATACACAGGAAACAGAAACCGTTCTTCCTATAAATAAGTTTCTATTATAATATTAATCTTCATACAAGTAAGCAGCTCTGAATTACCTTATGAGGTTGTAAGAAGAAGACTAAAAACCAAAAATACAATGGTGCCAATGAATACCAGTATGACAAACAAAGACGGTCTCTTGGCCGGGCTGGTACAATTAGCCACACTAAAAGCTACAAAGCTCATTAAAATATTAAAAGTTAAGACATTTTAAAACTTAGAATTAATAGCATTACCAGTCCAACTGGAGCACAAAGTGCGCCAATGAAAACGAAATTGAAGTTTAAGAACCCATTATAAATATAGTAACTAAGAGGTTCAGTTCCATAAAGGTTTGGACCATGGTTGGTAAAAACATTGTATGTTATAATGTTCAGTGGTGCTATTACTAATTTGCCATAGTACATTGAATCAACCCATACCATTGGTATCAAGACAACACTACCAGATATTATCACCCATTTGATGAATTTACTCCACTCTTTCTTATTTATTAACATTTCCATTGCAATTGGTAATCTATAAAGAGTATAAAGTGAGTTCATATTACTAATTTTGTACTGCCTTGGAAATTGATAGAGGATCAAGACTGCATCTGGTCAGTGTTTGAAGTGTGGTAGATCTAGAAGTCAGTTCCAAGAATTGACCAGACAATTTCCAAGGCATTTCCAAGACATTTACGTGAGTGGTACCCAAGGAGAGCAGCAAATGGCCATCCTAACAGAGCAGATATAGCAGTGGCAAAAATAGCTAGCTCATATTGACGACCATACCAAGCAGCTGTAGCAAGAGTACTCAAGTACCTGAATAGAAAATTTATATGGTTAATTCAAGTAATCACCATTTTCTATAGTTTCTGGTTACATACATCGAAAAGGAGGAGGGTAAAAATGCAGCACTTGCAATGTACATGCCAGAGCTGAGAATAAGGAATACTAGTGTCAGTCTTCCTATGTGAATTCCAAATTCTCTGCACACATTTCTGAAAAGATATAATTCTTAGTCCACTTTCAATTGAAGAGTCCTTTTATATCTTTTGTTAAATGCATGCTCTAAAATACATACTTATAAAAGTATACTTCCGATAGTGCACAGCCCACAGATAATAAGCATCTTACAAAATAGAATACTAGAACAGGGTTTGGTTCTAGTAAGTAATGGTACAATTTTGCTGGAACCATATGGATTAATAGATACATGTAAGATCTTAATGCAAATTGTGGACTATATTCCCATGTTTGTTGACCAGTCCCATAGAGCAAAAAGTGGCTCTGAAGTAAAACAAAGAATATGATGGATAAAATAAAATATCTTTATAAAAGAAATAACCCATTTATTAAAACAAAATGATATAGTACAATTGTGTAACTTTATCTTCTTAAAATACTTCAATTCCATAAACATATTAGTCACAAAATACACAAATAAAAGTATTAAGTTATACAAAACATATCTCTTTGATCAGTACAAAATAAATTATTATAAATTAGAAAATAACAACTTAGAGAATTATTTCTTACTGGTTCCCAGTAATTGTATGTTTCATCGCAGTCTGTTATATGACTCCATATAGCAGAACAGAATCTAGCTGATAAAAGTAATTTAAATGCTGTATCCACACCAGGATAAATGAGGCCAACATCTTCTTCTGGTCTGAAACATATACCTTTAATTTTCTTTTTGATTTATAGCCCAGTACTTTCCTTCATATCTTTTGTTGGTGTCTCCAACTATTCTACTTAGGATAAGTCTAAATAAGGTCTAAGTAACATCTATCACGAAGAAGTTAAATACATAAAATATTATGAAACATGGCAAATGTGCAAATTTAATGCGATAAAATTTTCGAAATATTTGAAATCTGTTAATTATTAACATAACGTTAAGTCGGTTGAGAAGGTTAGCCGGAACTTAAGGAATTTTATTTCGAGAAGTACGATATATTAAGAAAATTTGTTATATGCTTCTTATCAATGAAACGATGGATAATCATCTCTCTACTTTGAGAATCTTCTGCTATTGATTTTCTTCAGTTCTTTCTTTGAAATAAAAAGCTGACGTTGGCGTGGATTCGGCGCCATAGTTTACCACAAACTTTTAGCTTTATCTACGTATTTGCTTCTAGCAATACGTGGAGGTAGATAAGAATGCTAATTTGAATACTTTGGAAAAGCATCTGAGAAATAGCATAAAAATTGGGAATATTTGATTCATTTATTTTTTTTTGGCAACAATAATTCGAAACAAACTTATGATCATAAAGAAGTCATTGTTGTATGGACACCTGCCCTAAATCAATTAATTCAATTTTTGCCAAAATTGTTGTCTTATTACTAAATTTAGCGAAAATTTCCTCCATCCATGTATATAATTTTTATTATAAATACACGTTAATAAATTCATGCGTTTCTTTAATACGCGCTTAAACTGTAACGAATTTTTTAATTAAAATATATACAGATAGTTGCAATCGATATACCATTCGAAATTGATTTCTTTGCGAAATTTATGACAATATTTTTAGTCTCCATAGCAACGATACAGTTATTTGAAAATGGAAGTCGAGCCCAAATATACTTTTGTGCCTCTTGCACAAAAAGATTACATTGGAATTAATAGCAAGGTGACACAAGAATTATTATCAAAATGGTAATAATATCATAATTTTTCCTGCTTTGTTCATACACTTGCTATAAGTAATCATATAATGATTAAATATTTCCTCTGAATTCATAGGGGTATAAAAGGAAATTTTATGATACAACATTTTTCATTCAATGAGATCTTTCAGCAGTATCACAAGTACCATTTAGCGGAAGTCAGTTCAATATTGCATATTTATAAATTATAATATGTTTTAATCAGACATTTATACTGTAATGAATTTTTTGTAGGCATTTTTTAAAGATAATGTTGTCGCGAAAGAGCTAGTGACAAAGCAAGGGAACTGTTGGTTAAAACAAGGTAGTAAGAATGTTTCTCGTACAGCATAATATCCGAGGGTCATTAGCCGTTTTTTAATTGATAGGTATAACTGCAGGAACTGTAGAGATAAAGCCTGTACCATGTTCTGTTGTGAGCATGTCCTTTTTTGATAAATTGAGAAATCCTGAAAGTGGGATTGTGCATAGATCTGGAGCTATTCGTAAAAGATATGACACAGAAATTGAAAATTTTCTAGTTTCTGATAATCTCAGAGGAGTATGGACTCTTTTATCATACGTTTAACCCTTTGTGGGCGGAACTGCTTAATTTCGAATGATTTCGGGCGATAAATTCTCATTGAGGCTTTAATATTTGTAGATGCTACTGGATGAAGAATGTCCAGAGTATGATTTATATGCAAAAGATGAACGCGAAGAATTTATATTTCGTATTTTTCAAATGCTTGTTCTTGGAGGGATGCTATGCCAGTATGAAGATACCCTAGATCCATATTTGGATACGACCAAACTTCTTTATAAAGATCTAATAAGGTTTTACAATACTTTTACGAATGTTAGCTAGAGCACATATGTTTAACAATGAATTATTTCAGGGTGCAAAAGCAAGAGAATTCAGATTTATCAATCAGTACATTAGTTTTGCAAGTAGTAGCCAAAGATACTAGAGGTCAAGCATATTTCCCACATGAACCATCTCACATACAAAATATTGGATTCCTGTTGGTGGATGCTACTGCTCATGAAGTTAGAACATTTTTACATCAATATGGAGAATATTCTCTTTCTTCATAAATATAAGGGAATAGCTAGAAATAATGTAATGTAAAGGAATAGAACGAATTTATTGTATAAACATTTAGATTTCCGTATTAATTTGTTATGCTACATTGTGCATTATTTACATTACACATTTATAATATGTATTTTACATTTGGTAATTCATTAAAGATTACACGCAAAACACACGCACACACGCACGAACGATTGGTAACTTCAAATTCAGTTAAAGCTAAATATAATAATTATGTTATTAAAATGTGTGAAAACTTTGGCTTCGTATTTTATATATGCGTATAATCCTATGTTTTATATGAACAATTTAGGAACAAAATATTAAGAAGTGTTTATACTTGGGATGGGTTTTTCAAAACGTCGAAACTTCGAAATCACTTGAGACTTAAATGTTACATATTTAATCCTTACAGTAACAATATTTTCGCAAGTGGTATAAAGAATTTTCAACACATCTTGCTTGGGACCCATACATATTAATTCTACTGACATCTGAAATCTAAGATCCAATATGTGTTTTTATATATTTTCACGCTTGTTTTGTAGAGATTTGTTTCAGAAATTGAACCAAATAACAACTTACTTTGGTTGAAAATGTATTTTTCTTGATGTCATAGTTAATGCTAACTTCAAACAGTCCATCTCCTGGGTATGTCTTAACTTTCAATTGATAAGTTTCAGTTGTCAATTTCGTTTTCGCGCTGAAGTCTCCTATAAAACCATCTTGATCTCCAGCTTTTTGAAATTTTAGTAAACCTACGATTTAATATTGCATATTCATTAAATTCTGATCACTGCAGATTGCAGTAGAGCTGCACACAGTACCTTTATTGGGTATTAGTTTAGCAGCCCATAATATTTCTTTTAATCGTAATTCTTCGCATATATCGCGGTGATCTTCTGTATAAGCATTCAAAAATTGAATAAAGTACTTTGCAGCTGCAGTTACTTGATTATCATCTTTGGGGATTTCCTGCCAACTAAGGCAAGCACACCAATGTGGTTCTATAAATGCGTCTGCACAAGATCTACTTAATGGCACCTGAATTATTACAGAAAATTCGTTAAATACATTTCATTAACCAAAGTAAATAACAATTAAACAATTAAATTTCACAAATTCATTCATAAAAAAATATTGCATTTGTTCAAATTCTAAAAATGCTATACATTTTTTATTAAAATTTTAAAATCTGGGTAAGAGCCAAACAAAAATTCGATACAAGTTAAATTTGATTCATTAATGTAACAATTTATATTATAATCGTTCAATATTTTTTAAAATCGTGTTTCATTATACAAAATTCGCGCCATTGGAATTGTGTTCAATTGGTACTAGAGTCGAGAATTTATGACGTAATCTAGAACGTTTCTTATTTATTCAATTATGTTGCTTATAATCATATGTAATCAGGACATTCATTGAGTAATTAGGGTTAAAAATGTTGCCAATATTAGCATAAAAGAAAAAAAATATGTCCTTTCTTGTACCTATGTTTTTCAAGCTTTAGTCGGAACTGACTTCAGATTGATGATCGATAGGCAACAGGTAAGTGGATTTCAAATGTTTTCTTCGAGAATTTTAATTCAAAATGTAGTTTTCGAGAATTTTGTTTCATACCATTGTTTTTGAAAAGATAAAGTTTTCGAAACAGTTTAGAAACTGATTTCAGATTATTCGAATACACTAGTTGGTTAACAAATGAATTTTTTTACTATTAAAGTCTAATTATATGAATCCAAGTCTAATTATTTATTATTTTTCTTTCTTTTTATTTGTTATTCTTTTTTGAAGATAACTTAGAAATGTTATTTTACGTTTTTGTGTGATTTATATTAATACTTACCTTATCAAATAAACTAATAGCTCTTTGGTGACGATCTCCATCCTTTGGAGATTGGAAATTCAATATATTTTCTAATGTTTTATGCACATCGAATGGTGTTGTTAAATATTGTGTATTATGTAAAAAGTTTGCATATGCTTGAGGGTATGCTTCTTTAAACCAAGGAGGAAACGTAAATGAAAAAAATGGCAATCTTTCCTCCTGTTTTCCTTGTAAAGTGTTACGAATTTCTGCAAACCTAGAAAATAAAAATTGTAATGTTATTTTGCGATCTACATGTGAATGTAATTTTGTATATCATTTGTGTACAAACCTATGTCCATGATCACTCATCAATATTAATATTGTATTATTCAAGTGACCAAATTCATGTAAATCTTTTACCCAATTATATAAGTCATCATCAACCACTCCTATATCATTGTAAGAGTCATGTGAAAGTTCTCCATGAAATCCAAACAAAAACTTTGGTTGGTATTTATAAACATTGAAAATTTCTTTAATATAATTCAACATCACCTACAATAAGTTTGTAGTGATAATGATATTTGATCTTACTTATACAAATATAAATTTCCAAGAACTATAATTCAAAAAAATGAAACAGATATTCAAAAAGACTGAAAATTTGTAAAGTGACAATTTGGATATTGAGAAAATCCAAAGAATTGGAAGCTTGAGGTCTTGAAAACTCAGAAACTTGAATTGAATTGTGTTGGGGAAGGTATTGGACTCCCTGATTAATTATGATTAAAACCTGAAACGTACCATGTGTCTTGGAATACTTCCAACACAAAATTTATTATAGTATCTAAAGTATGGGGTAGCAGCTAAATAATATGTTCTCATGTAATGGTCAGTTGGCTGTTCCTTGAAGCCTTTCAGTCGATATGTGAAGGTTCCAATGTGATGCACATCTTCCATGAATCCTGTTATGTATCCATTTTTTTTATACTCATTCCATATCATTGGATACACATTAACATAATTTGCTTTTAATCCCATCCGCTTCCTAGTATCTGGTAATTCAAGTTCGATTTTTCCAGTGAGAATAGGAATGAGAGCTTGTGGTGTTCCATCACCCACTATATTATACCCTTTTAGAACTAAGGTGCCTAAATATTCTTTCAAATACTGATATGTCTTTGGCAACTTGCGAATGAATGTGTTTCGTGAAAGAGAATCAAAGCCAAACATGAGCACATTTAATTTGAGGGCATTCTCTGCGACATTGTCCCATCTATTTTTCTGTTTTACCTCTGGATTTTCTTTCACCCCAGCCATAATACTGTGCCAGCTATAATATGTTCAATTTGTTAAAAAGTTTACTGAAATCATGCCTCAATTATTCTTATAAACATTCTACTCACTCTTGACCATCTTTCGCTTCACATTTAACATCAACAAAATCACTATGTCTGAGAACATAGGAATCATCAGATTCAACAGGAGTTGTGAATGATACAGTGTAGTCATCATCTCTAAGGATTTCTACGATATTGAGATAAAATCAAAATGAGAACACTAGGTACAATAAGGCCTAGTAATGTGTTTACCAAACCTACCACTGAATAAACAAGATATGGAGCCATGCTTTTTCCTTGCTCTGTTATTAATAACAAGTCTAGAGCCATGGAGTATAACCCAATCTTCTGGTGTACACGATAAGGGAGGAACATTGTGAATGAATTTTGTGATTTCTGGATTGGAAACATCTAACTGAGGTAGTTTGCAGGCCACAACTCCATCCCTAGAAACATACAAATATCCTCAATTTCTCACACTTGAACTATTGCTCAAATATTCTCATATTAATGAAATTATTGCTTACCCAACGTACGGTTGCTCAGATTCCTTGATTAATTGAGATATGTGTATTCTGAAACAACACAAATCATTTAAAGAAAAGTTAATGGGATAATGTGCTGTAAAGAGAACAAAAAGACACTTACAGTTTATCCAAATTAGACAGATCATTATCACTAAATCCCAGCTCTAATCGAAAGACTTGAACTATGCAGAATAAGAGGGTGACAAGTAATGCTGTTATTATGATACGCCGAAAATAACATGATGAAATCCTCATCGTTAATCAGTTTATCATGCCTAAAAAACAATACACAAGCATTCTTATTTTTCACTTCACGGTCACTGGAACAGTCTCAGCAGAGGACACCCATATATTTATTTAAACGATCGATGTTTTTTCACCATACGACAAATTTGGATCTAAGAAAACAGTTCTACTCGTGCTTATCGCTCGTTCAGGATTGGTTTTAAGAATCCATAAAACATGTCAAGTGATGTTTAATGCTCGCCGATAAACCAACGAGAAGAGAAACAGCCTTTTGGAGCATTTCACGGTTCGAACGAAGTTTTATTTGAATATATCAGAACTGTCACACTTCAAATTGTTCCTCGGCAAAATGCATCAGCCGGTGCATCGAGAGTGGACGCTCCGATGCAGCTACTCCGACTGACGCTGGTTGATGTCTGCCTGAAAAACTCTTCCTGCTTCTGCTTGTCCCATCAGCTTGGTTCGATTGGAAAATAATGTATTCATGATATGAAACTATGTCCTTTGGCCACCGTCCAAAATCGTAAACACAGCCACATTGTGACGCGCGATATTTGAAGAAAACGCTTAATGCGCACCTTGGCTTTTGTTAGGTGGTCTGCGCTACCTTTCACATTTCCATGCTCGTAGAGGGGCGGCAAGAAGAATGAGCACATGTGCAGTGCGGAAACTACTTCTACCTCTTATTTATTTCGAACGTGTTTTTGGAGTTTGTTACTTAATATCAAGGAACAGTGAACTAAATAAAGTGTGTAATAGTTACAGCATTGTGTAAAAGATAGGATCGATTACAAAGATCGTGTAATTTGGAAGACATCGACGATACGTGAAGTTTTAGGTGAAAACGCATGCTTATATTTACGGAGCATTTTATTATAAAAATTTGATCGTTTAAAAAGTACAAAACATGTATATTTCAGTCACAGGATAGGCACGCGTACGTTGCGTTTCTGCCTTAAAATTCTATTCTACGGTTATTATATCAATTATTTGATAGCGAAGCTGTCTTTAAAATGAAGGTGAAGTTCAGTTAATGCTTGAAATAATTAGAGGATCATCTTTGAAGTTTTGCGTGTATATTCTTGGAGATACATGATTTCCTTGGACCTTGACGTACACGTAATTCATTTGAATGACCGAGGAATATGATTCTATAATTGCTTCAAGCAGCATGAGAAGGAAAAATTGACGTTTATTTGTAAATTAATGTTCACGAAAAAGTAGAGAATCGAGTGAATATTATTGGAAAATAGAGGATGTTCCATATAAAACGTTACAATTATAACATAATTTGCTCGAGATTAGTACAAACCTATTTAGAAGGAAATCATGATCATATATGCATATATAACAGCGAAAATAGTATGAAAAATGGGAAGATATGTACCCGTATATGCTTCATGTGCGATCGATAAATAAGGGTTAGCCTTCACTGTTAAACAGAAAGGCGGGTTCCCTTCATGATATTCTAAATCGCATGATACGCAAGTCTATATTATAGTGGGCGTGCGATTATGTCATTTGGTTTCACTTTCACGCATCATCACGCATTATCTCACAAAGCATGCAAAGTACTACCTAAATTTCCTTTTTGGATTAGACAAGAACGAAGGAAAGTTAAATAACATCGTACTAACAAATACACAGTTAAAAAAACAAATAAGTTATACGTACTCACAAAATAGATGGCGAAATAAAAGTGTATGACTTACAATTAGTCGTATATATACACACTATATGTACATGTTATTACTGCGGCCAATTGACTAAATAAATTCTATTGAGCAATACGTATGCTTACCCTAGTGTTATCGGATTCTTTACATTAGTCTTTGATAAGACTTTGCAACGATTAAAAATTGTATTATCGGTAACAGACAAGATATTAAATGATGAGTGAATCGATAGGCAGCGCGTTTATTTTAAACAGAATTACGTAATGTACTAACTTGACGACGATGTTGAATCGTCTAATTTTCCCTAAAACGATGTAACTTTCGGTTCACATATATGTGCACATAGCCACAGGGACAATATAAACCACTTACGTACCACTGAAGACCTGTCGGCAGATTATGTAAATAGACACGGAATTATTATCGTGATTTTTAGGCAGCGTTATTGTTTTTGAGTCTACTGGTGAGGGAATTCTCCTTATACGTTCTGACATACCCTTGTTTGCATTGGCAGACTTTCTACGTTATTGTCCTGGTTATTAATAATATCCTGCGGATGTTCCTCGTTTCGTCTCTGTATGCGAGCTGGTCTGTAGCTGTTGTACGTGATAAGTAAATAATCAGGAATAAAGCAGATGACGATGACTATTGCAGTTAGCAACCAGAATGTTACTGATGATGTCAACATCTGGAAGACCCTCAACATGTCACCATCGTACTTACTGGAAACGAAAGCAAAATTCCGTTGAAGAAGATCAAGGATTCTTAAAGAAATCGCCAGATCTCGAATATCTGAAGAAGAATCTGACGAATTGTCAGAGAAATTTGTACATTGTGAGTCCTGGTTAAAGCTCAGTGAAGTTAGAAGAGATTTAGCTACTCCATTGTTAAGTGATTTTGCGCCTACACCACTGAAGAGTTATTTAACTGGGACTCACTCTATGTTATAGTGTTTTATAGTTTTTAAGATTGATACTTACGCGTGAATAAGAGAATAAATAAACGCATATGCAAGAAATATTAGTTCTGAAAATGTCACTGTCAGCACGAACGGCCACGTCCAATAGGAACTATTGAGAAGTACCTGAGAATCACAGAATATTTGGTTCATTGATTCTCCCTTAACATATATATAGATTAATGACGTACCACTAAATTAGCCATTAACGTAACTAAATGAGAGACTAATACACTGAATGTCCATTGGTCGATCGGAGTGTTATTGTACAAAGCGACCGGATTAATGTATATAAAACAGTGTGGCATGTAGTATGCGACCAAGGTGTGCCAGAAACCTGCAGAAAACGTTACGAAAGCATTTAGGATGTTTATTTTAGGTCGATTCTTCGTTAAGAAGATATTTCGTTTACCGAGAAGAGTCCATATTAGAAACTGCGTCCCCGTCATTAGATAATTATTTTTATACATTTTGTACATATAGGGATAACGCAACAACTTATCAGCACTGTAATCTTGCTCTAGCAGCCCGTAGACCAGTATCGGCATGGACGTGAATAGAAGATTGAAAAGCATTAGAAACATACCGTCGTAGAACGCCTGCAACGTTATTATCAGACGTGTGAACTAATCAAGAATAATTCAAGATCGATTGACGTTCTTCTGGCTATAGACGAAGACTGTACCTGCGTAGAGAAACCACTGTGTATGCCGAAGAGTAGTTGTGGTGTTATGAACATGACATTCTTATAAAAGAAATACAATGTCAATTTGCTGACCCGCATGTAATACCAACGGCCATGCACTAGTACAGCCTTTTTCAAGAACTTGAACTTGGCTATAGCGAAGTCGGAGCTCATGGTTGCTTGGCGGCCCTCTTTGCCCATGATTCCGATTCCGACATGTGCCTCCTGTATCATGGATACGTCGTTACCTCCATCCCCAATAGCGGCAGTGTGAGGCTTCCTTTTTGCTTTTTTGATCATGCTTATGATCTATACGAAAACGGGAGGACATTATAAAAATTCCTTTAATTATCTAATGATAAACTTACTTCACTCTTTTGCAAGGGTGTCAGCCTGCAACACACTACAGACTCACAGGCCATCCCTATCCATTGGAATTTTTCAATGCAACACTTTAGTGCAATCTTAATGCTTTCACCGTCGACTAAAAGACCATATTGTCTGTATGGCTCGAGTTTTATTCTCTGTCTGGGAAAAGAGCAGTGATATCAGTGAATGTGGTGATTGAGTGTTCGATATCTGTGCCACGCTGCACGACTGTGTTGACGTGAAACAGGGGCAACGCTACAAGACATAAGTAGAGTGAAGAATCTACTTCAAAAACCCGAAATTAAGGAACAGTGAGTTGTGCAGACTTAATCAACGTTATATTGAATTATACTGACTCAAGATTTGTGAGATAGAAGAAACAAGATCTGTCCTCCTTTATTTTCAAGATCCTTAATATCTCAGTGCCCGGTTTGAATAGTCCACAAAGGACGGCTATGTTTTCCGCAGTTTCCGCTTTGTCTCCAGTGAGCACCCATATCTAAATATGGACAATCACCAGAGTTAGTTCTTCACCGAGTGTGTTCGTTATTATTAATATACTAACTTTAATGCCAGCGACTTGTAGTGACTCCAGCGTGTCTTCCACACCTTCCTGAAGACGATCTTCGACAGCGGTGACGCCTACTAAAGTGAGTCCGCTCTCCATCAGATTGTAAGCTCTCTCCATGTAAGCAGAACGCTCAATCCCGATTATTTGTCTGGCCTGTTCCACCTTCTGTACCAGTTGATTGTATTCCTCCTCAGTCATCTTTTTATACGCGACGACCAGCGTTCGCAAGCCTCTCTGAAAGGCGGGATCTTTTAAATCAAGCATGCATTAGCGACGATAATAAGCTACAGAGTGAAAATGGAATTTATGATGGGCTATAATGAACGAACCATGGAGAAGTCAGCTACATGGACAATGGTTTCATTGATCTTTCCCGAAACTATCAATGGTAGAATTGCCGAGTCCGCGCCTTTGCAATATAACCAATAATCACCAGCAGTATCCCTTACTATCACCGACATCCTTTTGCGTTCTGTTAGATACGAAGTTCGTGAAGTTTATGAGCTCTCATTAATGATTGCTAAAGTTTCTCAGTGTTTAAGAAATCTACGAACCAGAAGTGAACTCCAGGACTTCAAGCTTTTCAAAAGTTAACACGCTATCGCCGATTTTAAGTTCCATCGTGTCAGTGGAGCTTTTGTAGAAGACGACCCCACACCTGGCGCTGGCCTCGACCAAGGCCTTTTCGTCTGCCGATGTTGCCTATTGGATTCTTTCTTTTAATACAATATTAGAATCGTTGCATGCGATCATGTTCGCGTGCTGCCCGAATTAGACACAGTGCAAGAAGAAAATATTGATGTTTCAGCTTAGCTGGATCGCTACAGCGTTACTTATCGCATTCACACGTTCAAACGTATGAATCTATCGTCAGCTGTTATTTTTTACCATAGCTAAAGATAAGTGGCAAGTTTACGTAATCCGGTTAACGCAAGAATGATAAACGTTTTTACCTGATACTCTGGTAAATTTGGATGCATCATCAGAGAACTGTTAACTCGCAAGATCCTCTTTTGCCTGAAGCTCTCACGAAACTCTATGCGCCTTGCTATTACGACTGGCCTCAGACTCTCCGGAGAAATTTGAACCGAATGACAGAGAGCGATGCTTACCATGAAATGCCATACTTCTGGCTGAAAGCAATAATGCCATCGATTTATACTTAGATTATTAGAAGTGAAAATTTGTACAAGTAAATATCTATGGTTCAGAGTACATGAATCTCTGCAGAAGAAGCATTCTGTGCACAAAGTGGACAGGAACTTTCAACTTATTCTGGAACACGGAGATAATTATACTCACCTGCCAGCTTGTTAGTTTTATGGCTTCACGTTCATCTCCGTTAGGAGGTAGCAGGTAGAGGAACCCGTCACAGTCTTTCTCCATGTACATTTTCCCGTTGATCGAACAACGCTTGAATACCATCAGGTTTTCCGTAAGAGTGCCTGTTTTGTCCGTGAAGAGGAATTCGACCTGGCCGAGCTCCTCGTTCAAGTCTGACGTGTTGACCAACGCTGGCTGATCGGTGTTTTCGTCGTACATGTCGATGTCCCAGCTGAAGAAAAACGAACTGAGGAATTTTTGTAATTCTGTAACGAGAACAATTGATCGCAGCTTGTCAGGTGTCATTTTCCCAGTCACCAAGTCGATTCTGAAGTGGTTTCAACCAAGCAGATGTTTGTGATTTCCTGCTAAGGATGAACAGTATTCATTTCAGCACAGTCCAATGATACTATCGATTAGCTGTCAGCTATCTAACATGTCCTTAAACAAGGTTCTTGTTTCCCAAAGTTCGGGAGCCTTAATTCGTATCGCGAAATAAATGTTTCTTGCGCAACGAGGAAAAGAAGATGGCGTGTGCGTGAACTGAAAACGAAAAGGTGTGACTCTCACCTATGGTGACGTAGAGTGAGATGGGTACGATGTAATTATATAGAACCATGAAGCTCAGGAAGTCGTTGACCAGTAAAGGGAAGGAAATTTTATCGCTGGGACCGAGATATGTTGCCCAAGGTGCCTTTAAATCCATTATGACTTTCAGCATGCAAGACTCTAGTACCTCAGCCAGTAAGAGTACCATGAATACGACGATGTAGGTATTGATGGACCTATGATCAAACGCCAGACTATGTAAGCATGCTGTTGCTTTATTTTGGAGCCAAAACTATTTACCTCTCAGCGGTAGAAAGTTTATTGCTTCTGATCTTGGAATTGAGTGATAATTTTGTGTCTTGACCAGTGTAAACGGCGCATCCGATGATGTAGTCAGTGTCTTTCAGTGTGGATCCTCGAAGCAACAGATTGTCGATGGTTAAATGCGTGCTATTATGTCCATCGATAGCACTGTGAATTTCTAAGTGTCCGTAAAAACCGTATAAGTCGGAGGAAGGATGCTGGCAAGTGACAGTGCCTTCCATATTCGCTATCTCCAATGCTGACATCTTGGTGGTCACTTTTGGGAGCATCAGTGTCTAGATGGATAGTGATCAGTGTTGATTAGAGCGAAATTTGCATCGGAGAAGAGTCTGCTATACCTTTAAATTAGTTTCACCATCAAGATTCGACGTGGTGACATAACACTTGGATTCCTCTGTACTGAAGAGAAGCAAGAGATCGCAAGGTATATCTTGATCTCGGCACACTTTTACTAAATCTCCGACTACTATTTGCTCGCAGTGAATCTCCTGAAAAGATAACATAAGCGACTTAAGTATGATAGTAAGTCTTAAAAGAAATGATGTGGTCTAGGAAAAGGTGATAAAAAATCTGATTTTGTAAAATTGACTGATAGTTTATCAGGCACAGAAATATCCTGCCATACTGCTGAGATCAGAACTGTGATTTTAGAGCTAAGTGACGAATTGGTGTAGATAAGACATCGTGAAATCATGTAATGATTAGAGTTGTCCGAATACTTAGATACAACTTTACACCCACTTGCATACATTTGTTGCGAATGACGGTGACAAATGTTCGATTCACGTGCTTATCCTGCACATAGCGCAGGTAGTCCTCGTACCCCTGTTTGCAGGCAGTCACCAATATGACGAAGCATAGCGGTAGAACGCTAGTCAGGGGCGAAATTGGAGACTCCTTTAGCAGGGCTATCAGCGCAGTTAGAAGAAAATAAAAGTTCGCTGCCCGCCTGAATTGCTCGAAAAGATTTTTTGGCACGAAGTTCCATAGTGTGTACTGTAAAAAAATACATACTCATATAACAAATAGAATAACATATTTATGTACATACTACTTATGTGAGAATCACCTTCTTCGAGACGATACGATTTTTCGGGTAAATCGTTTGCGCTGCATCGGTCCTTGGACTTATGGTTATGATTCTATGATCCGTGTATATGGAGGACGCACCACCCTATAAAAGCGAAGAGTTAAAGTGGCAGGTATTGTTATGGCAGTGCTTGTCGACAAGGATACAAAATTAGCGAACTTGCTTCTAAGGAAAGTATCGCAATGGAATAGAGATACGGAGTCCGCAGCAAAACCGGCACGCGAGTTGGACGTTCCACCTTGTAACATTTTCTACGGATAAAACGTAACAATCTTGCCCAGAAGCATTTTATGTCCAATAAGACGTCTATATAGGGGAGGTTAACCAAATCATCAATAGGCTGTGTAACATGTTGCATCGTCATTCTTAATTTAAATCATTTTTGAATGGAAGTGTTAACGCAAAGCTCAATTTTCTTCAGGAAATGTACTGTGAACGTTGCTCCAGTAATTATCGATTCACATGTTTCCTTTCCACTGAGTGTTAATGTCAGACCAGTAATAGTCAAGTGTCACAATGACATGAATCTCGTGAAAAATTAGATTAATTCGGCGAAAAGTTTCGAAATTTTGATAGTGATTGTGAAATTTCTCATGATACCTTTTTAACGTTACCCGGTTTAAGGAAGGAATCAAATGGGGATATGTACTCGAATCCACAATCGGTCCGCCGTGTTCGATCCTACGCTCATCATTTGCATTTCAATAATCAAGCGGTAGCTTCCGTTTGCATTCCTTTGGAGTCGGTGGAAGTTCAGAAACGTTTGTCGCGCTTGAAACATGGCAAAAAAAATAGTAACGACAAACTCAAGAACTTCGAGTACTTGCACAACCCGTCGAACAGCCAGTATATAGATAATTTGTACACGTCATGGTTAAATAACCCAAGTTCTGTGGACTCTTCTTGGAATGAGTATTTCACCTGGCTGTACACTGACAAGATGCCTCAAGCGACAGCGAAACCTCCGGTTGTGCGAGTTGAATCATCAACCCCTGTGGTGCCACCGAATCTGTCGGCTTCGCAACCTTCAGGTTAATTTCTCTGCAAGATTAAATTCATCCGAGTCAATAGACACGGGATTAACGATCTCTTGTCTTTGATCAGCCCCAGGATTCCCCCAGCAGAGCTCAAGATCGAAATCGGACAGCGAAATGCAAGGTGATCAGTTTATAAATGGGGCTCTCGATATCAACGCCACTATTCGAGCTTATCAAGTATCTATCACGTAAAATTAGTGTTTAAAGTTGTATCTAGAAAGTGGCTAAAATGCTTAGGGATTGATAACATCTTCTTGATCCAAGGCACGTGGCCATCTAATAGCGGATACTGATCCTCTGAGAATACAGAATCCAGAGTCCCATAAGCTCCAAGGTACCCCCAATTTACCACCAGCGATTGTGGTACGGGAGCATTTGAAGGGAATGTCCCAAGCTGACATGGACCGAGAATTTCCTCTCGCACCTTTTACTGTGATCGGTGGCACTAAACGAAGCCTACCTTTGCGGGAGATCCTGACCAGACTGAATCAAATCTACTGTGGCCATTTAGGCCTTGAGTACACTTACATCCATGATCTAGTTGTGGTAGGTGTTATTTGTCAGGATGATCGGAGAAAGTATTTGTGTGGGAAGATATCTTAAGATAGAATATCTTAAAGTAATCTACTATTGATGAAAGCTGTTGGGCCTTTCCAGTTAGACTGGTTGAGAGATAAATTTGAAGTGCCAGGGGCTTGGAATTTGTCAGCAGAACACAGGAAGGCCGTCTGGATAGATATCATGAAGGCAGTGACGTTCGAAGGCTTCTTAGCGAGGAAGTACCCTACTGAGAAAAGATTCGGTCTTGAGGGCTGCGAGGCCTTTATTCCATCAATGATGGAGGTTATAGAAACGTCAGCTGAAAAAGGTAGTAATCGTCCAATACGCTTTGAACACTCAGTTTCTACACAATGGCAGTACATAACACGATTAAGGTACAATGGAACGTTGCAGGGATAGAAAGTGTTGTGATAGGTATGGCTCATCGAGGCCGCTTGAATACCCTGATCAACGTTTGCTCGAAACCATTATTTCAAATGTTCACTCAATTCTACCCTATCCCGTTAGAGGGTTTCGGGTCTGGCGATGTGAAATACCATTTAGGAATGCACGCTGAGAAGCTATTAGAAAGGTGAAGCTTCGAGTACATATTGCCTTGTACATATCGTCTACGATCTTTTTAATACCTTGAATTCTCAGGAGCAAAAAGAAGATCATGATCGCCATGATGGCCAATCCCTCGCACTTGGAAGCAATCAACCCTGTAATAGTTGGTCGCGTCCGTGCGGAACAAGTAGAGAAAAACGACGCTAAACGTGCGTATCAGATATAAGTGAAGATAATTGGGAAGCTACAGATTAAAAGTTCCTCCTTTTCAGTTGGCCAAAAGTCGGTGGCCATTTTGGTTCACGGCGATGCTGCCTTCTCTGGACAAGGTGTTGTCTACGAAACCATGCATCTGACTAATCTACCGAACTACACGACCAGCGGGGTCATTCATGTTGTTATCAATAACCAGGTAACAGCTTCCACGTGATGCCCTAACGCAAAAGCCCCTATTAATTAAATTACAGAAATTTATATTGGATTTTCAACAATTTTTGGAAAACAGATTGGTTTCACCACCGACCCGAGATACTCTCGGTCTAGCGTGCATTGTACAGACGTAGCGCGAGTTGTAAATGCCCCGATATTTCACATTCACGCAGACGATCCCGATTTGGTAGCTTACTGCAGCAAAGTCGCTGGCGAATACAGGTATATTTCGAATATCAGTCTTAGAGTAGTGAAACTGACGTCTGTACTGTGACTATACAGGGCAGAGTTCCACAACGATGTGGTTCTAGACATCGTGGGGTACCGAAGGTTCGGTCACAATGAGCTGGATGAACCAATGCTCACACAACCCTTAATGTACAAGCGTATAAAGCAACATCCCAACGTGCTAACAATTTACAGTGAGAAGCTGTTGAAAGAAGGAGTGATTACCGAGGCTTTTGCGAAAGAAGTATGCAAAGAATGCTTTCATGAAAATAAGATTACTGAAACTCATGCACGATTCCAGGAAATCCAAAAGTACTGGGACTGGTGCGAAGCAGAATTCAAAAAGGCACAAGAGATAGACTCGATGAACTTGAGCGACTGGCACGATGTACCATGGACTGATTTCTTCGCGAATCAGAGCCCAAAGAACACTATACCTCCTACTGGTATTGACATGGAAACTATCACAACTATCTGCAAAGCTGTATCGACGCCTCCAAAAGACATAGAAGCACATAGTCAAGTATGGGATCGTTGACTTGACGATCATGACATGTTGGCGATCAATAGGATCTTCCAACTGGTTTTAATACAGAGATACAAATGTTTATACAGGTGCTAAGAGTGATGGATAAAAGAGCACAACTAATGGAATCTCGTCAGGCAGATTGGGCGATTGGGGAGTGCTTAGCGTTCTCAAGTTTGCTGAAAGAAGGTCACCACGTAAGATTGTCTGGTCAGGACGTTGAACGAGGCACCTTCTCTCACCGCATCCACATCATTCACGATCAGAACAGGGACAAAACCTTTAAGAACATTCTTCATGATATTTTCCCAAATCAGGCATTGTACACTGTGTCGAACTCATCGTTATCAGAATATGGTGTTTGCGGTGAGTGTACTTTACCACAGAAAACTTAATGATATACATATCCAGAAATCAATACATCGCGCTTGATCGGAATTACAGGGTTTGAATTGGGATATTCAGCCTACAACTATAACACTTTGACGATATGGGAGGGCCAGTTCGGTGACTTCTCAAATACGTGCCAAGTAACTACTGTTTTAACCCTCCATCGGGCGCAATATGCCTGGAAAGCATAGTTCATAAAAAGGGTTATAATAACAGCGATTGTTACTTATAAGTAGAAGCAAATAAAAGACTGTATGAAGACTGGTTGAAGCGGAACGCATACTAGTTTGGTAGCTCTTTGCGCCATTTGCGCCCGACCGAAGGTTAAGTAATAAAATGTCTGCGAATAACATCTAAAGATAGCTATCGTTCCACTTCATGCAATGAATGATAGAGATTTCTTCAAATTTTATAATATCGCAATTTTTATCATGCAAATCGTAGACTTATCTCATCTGACAGATAGATAGTATAACAGTGGCGAAAATAAATTTTTTTAAGAAATAGTAACTTCAGAGAAATGGTCTTCAGGTTATCGTGGACACTCTCCTCTCTTCTGGACAAGCGAAATGGGGCAGACAAGTAGGACTAGTCCTCCTCCTACCACATGGTATGGAAGGTCAAGGGCCAGAACATTCATCTGGGAGGATAGAAAGATATCTCGAGCTCTGCGACGATGACTACACCCACGTTCCAGGCACCGAACCAGGTGCTCCGCCAGGTGAAACCCCTGAGCAGATAATAACCCGACAGCTCTTCGAGACAAATTGGATCGTTTGCAACCTGACCACCCCCGCGAACCTTTTCCACGCTCTTCGTCGTCAAATCCACATGCCGTTTCGAAAACCACTGGTTAGACACGTCTCACTAATTCGCGTTTGTTCAAAAACACGAGTGATCCTGAACAATAAAAATCCGCGTCTTCATTTAACCAGGTCATCATGACGCCGAAGTCTTTGCTTCGTCATCCGATGGCCCTGTCGTCTTTCTCAGACATGGAGACCGGCACTTCCTTCAGGCCTGTCCTGTCAGACCAGTTAGCGAAGCCAGGCGCCATACAGAAGGTGCTGCTATGCAGTGGGAAGGTATTCTATGACCTAGTCGCGGAACGTCAAGGGAAGCAGTTGGAGGATAAAATAGCGATCCTTCGAATCGAGCAAATTTGTCCCTTCCCATATCACATGTTGCGTCAGGAGATGACCAAGTACTCCAACTGTAAGGTAAAGCAGTTAGCTTTACCTTAAGCTGTTCTCTTCAATGTATCATTGAACTGGAAGACGTTCGCTCACCTCTGACATTATTCACACGATCTACCACCGTGCGTTTAGATCATGTGGTTGCAAGAAGAACACAAGAACCAGGGTCCATACACTTATGTGAGAGATAGGATAGCGTTGGCTTTGGGGATTCGTCTGGAGGACATTGGCTATGCTGGCAGACCACCATCGTCTTCTCCAGCAACTGGCAGCAAGATCATCCATACGACTGAGTATAAGGATATGGTAGCCGCTGCCCTGAAGCTTGATTGATGTTGAGGGATTAAAGTCTGTAGGAAGTGCTATATCGCAATAGCTTAAAATAACATAAAAGGTGTAGGAGAGGGGAGATAACGACCCGTATGAATGTCCACAGGTAAACTATGGTTTCTCCTTTGACTCATTTCCTGATCCCCCTTTTCCGTTCTTCAAATTTGATTGTTTTATCTCTGCTATACATATCGCATGACGAGTCACTCACCAAGAACTTTAGGTATTTAATATGTGCTTGTCTGATGTATGAACGAGTCCCTTTATGGCAATGGCACCACATTACATTAAATCCCGTTTGATTATCCTCCGGCAAAGTTATTTGTCGCTGCAGTAGGAAGTTGCACGATGCTTAAAATACAACTGAACTTGAGAAGTGGATGCTAATAGCCAGTGCAACCCACACGACTGCACACATATAATGCGGTGGAACTGTTACATCTTAAATCAGCCATTCATCGATGTGATTTTAGTCCTTAGATATTAACGTATTTTTTTACAGTCTTCATTAGCCCTGAATGGGTTTATAATATTGTACAAGTCAGATTGTTTTGGAATTGTATATTTGATAATAA
The DNA here is from genome assembly GCF_051401765.1 of Calliopsis andreniformis. Classification (NCBI taxonomy): domain Eukaryota; kingdom Metazoa; phylum Arthropoda; class Insecta; order Hymenoptera; family Andrenidae; genus Calliopsis; species Calliopsis andreniformis. The sequence goes on along the minus strand of NC_135068.1, from coordinate 9,752,076 downwards.
ATATTTATTGATTAAAACGATTGGTCTTATACCGAAACTCTTGTCTAAGTATAGAAAGCCTGAACCACTTTTTGGTTGTGTAAGTGCAATTGATATTCACTTGGAAGTAACATCGAACAGGTTCTTCCGATATGAATGTATTACAGAACCTAGTGCATAATAAATTTATGCAACCTTCCATCTGACGACGCTCAACAAGGAGCAATTAAATGTAGGTGACCCTGAATGTTCTACCGTCACCGATCTTGCACATTTCCTCGGCTTTTAGTTTCTCTATTACACGACACAGTGCACAGTACTTTAGCATTAATTATCGAGACTGAGGAGAGTGTGTGAATTCTAGAAACTGTAGTTTGCCAAACAATGCAGTCACAGCTTCGAGTGCAAACACAAGGTACTCTTCTTTTCAGATTCCAAAGATAAATTAATTCGATATTTCCGAGTTTTTATTTATTTACTTATCAGCGATAGACGTTTGCGTGAGAAGTACTTACCATTGTGAACATTGATCCAATAACACGAAAGTTTTGTTGTCCTTTCCACTCCACCCCCGCTGCTTTTTCGCCTTGTTGTGAATTTTAAGGTGAATACGATTTCTTGATCATTCGTATTCACTGTTCAAAAAATGATACACCATTAATAAATCTTCCGTAAGTGTTGAGTTTGTAAGGGTAGACGAAGACGAAAATATGTTTAAATCATTATAAATTATAATAGATAAAAGTGGTAAAAATGACGATGAACTTCTTATACTCACAGAATAAAATATCTTGTTTTATAGAATTTACGCGACGATATGCACAACGATGTGCATAGATCGCTTCACTGACTGCCAATATACTTGTAAGCACGAATAGCGACTCAGATATTCTATCGTAACAACGGATAAAAAATTCTTTATCCGTTCATCAACGGTTACCACTACATGCTCTGTCCTATCAGACGCCTAAAAGATAAGCAATATCCGTACTTATCGAACTGGTTCCACGGTCACTAAACACGGTCATTTGCGAAACTTCAATGAATCAATACCTTAACATTTTGTTTTATATCCGATGTGTAAATAACATTTTTATCTCTGGTTGCAGTTAAAATCATTAAGATTCCTTTTTTTATAAGAAGTATTTTAAAATATATGTAAGCATTGAATATAAAAAAAATTATTACAATAGAATCTTTTTATTGTATGCTGGATGCATTTTAGAATAGCATTACAACTAACAATTTAAATCGAATTTGCCGCGCTGAGTCACGTGCTCACACTTCTCGCTGTATGGCATGCTCATGCTTGAGAAAGACTTGTGGGAAGTGAATATACAATACATGGTTGCCTGTAAAATAGTTATCATTTTTACGAATATTATTAAAATAAAAAAAAGTGTTATAAAACTTCAGTAAATTCCTTTCACGAACTAATACACTAATACTATATGTACTTTTGCTACGACTAATTAATATGTTCATGAGGTTCGTGAGTTCATTTCCCTCCCTGCAACACGTTCATCCTCATATCCCCATCTTCATACTTGAAACTCTTGACAGGCATCCAATCTCACGCTTCCTACTTCAAATTTGCCGCGCGCAGGGTCGTGCTTGCGCATTCTGCCATCAGGGAGCACCCGCGCACAAGAGGAGCCTCGCAAGTTAAATAGGCTCCGCATGTTAGCGCGATGGCTCAGTTGGTCAAGCGCTTTAGCATGGTGGTGTTTAGTCCTAGTGTGGTTCGTTTCTGTTGCATAATCGCCTAAGGAGTGAGTGAGACGGAGCAAACCGACAACCGTGCTGCAGACGATTCGCCTCGTGTCTTTCGCAGCCGTTCCTCCGAGCACACTGCCTACCCCGGATCAAGAGATATGCAGACGTGTCGAGTCGAATATTGCTAGCATCATTACAGAGGCGACTGGATATCCTACTGGCGGATCGGTGACGGGCAACGAACAGTACCAGCAGCAGACTAACACGGGGGATATGTCGTTGATAAAGACCACCAACAGCACCCAGGCGACGACGGGTGCTCCCTTACTCAGCCATGTGAAATACGAGCATTTCCTCGCCGGTATCTCCGGCGGCGTGATCTCGGCGCTGACGCTGCACCCGTTCGACCTGATCAAGACCAGATTTGCAGGTAAGCTCGTTCGAACGAGTGTCACTGAAGACATAACGGTGCCTGATGCAAATGGCGGGTAAGTATACCGGATGCCCTGGGCTATATACGTGCACGTGGTGCAACTGCATTTCGTAGTTGCACGCTCGAGGGCAGGGAAAATTTCCCAAATGGCGATAGCCACTTGGGTGACTCACTGCCTCCATAATGGGGTTTGATCAATATCAAGTGGGGCTCGTCGTGGCTGGATTCTTTGAAAATCCTACGCAGGACTGCGGTGAATACCCCTACCCCCGAGATGGTAGTCTATATGGAGTCGAAGGATAATGTTGCGCATAGTTGTAACATTTTTTGAGGGGCAGCTGTAGACTGAACAATGGGTGGTAGGTTGCATTGCATAGGGTGCTTTGAAGAAGGAGATCAGAGATTGAGTTGGAAATAATTCATGGGAGTTAGCTTAAGATAGGTAGACCATTTGAATAAGGAGATTAGAGATTGAGTTGGAAATAGTTCATGGGAGTTAGCTTGAGATGGGTAGACCATCTATTCGCTTTAAGTTTCATGGCGGAAGTACCGTTTCTCGGGTACAACGCCTTATTCTGATTTGGGAAAGGTCTTTGAAAAGGGACTCTAGGTGAATACTGTGAAGAGCAGGTAGTTATACCTGAAAAGGGCAATGGGAAGAATTTGGGAGCCTTTTGTAATGCATTATGAAAAGTCCTAATCCTAAGAATCTTCGCACGACAGCTTCAGAGATATGGTTTATTTTATCTCTTTTAATTTTTGTATTTTATTCATGATTTTTAAATAAAAATGTATCCCTATAAAAGGCGGAAAACGAAAGAAGGAAATAATAGTGAACTCAAAAAGAATGGCTAATGTCTAGTCCAAGTTCTGTAACTTCTTCGTGATTAGAGCATCATGCACTGTATGTACACGTGATCAAAAAATGCCTTACGATGTAACACACATACACATACGCGGAGGGAAATCTTCCCCCTCCATGACGACACCGTGTGCTCGCGCACTTGTGTAGTGACCCCTTGAGGACGTAGATTGAAATAAACAGGAAAATGAGAAGATACATTTATATATTTGAGTCTAAATACAACTACATGAGACATTTTTACTTGTAGCATAATTATATGAACTTACAATGGGATGATCATAATATTCAAATTTTATTATTTTGACAACTGTCGAAGATTTTCCACTGATACCTTTTTGCAATAGACGTTTATAGATTAGGTTATGCTATTAGCGTTATTATTAGGTTACATTTGACTATTATTACTATACTTTGACAGTAGTACTCGAATGTTTCAGTTCAAGATTTCAGTATTTTAATCGTTCTACACGTGTTATAATTTGATACTGATGTAATATTGGTGTCGAGTAATTGATTACCTAGAATCGTCACATTGGTGCTATAATTACTCTATCAAAAATACGTCAATAGTAACCTAACCTATAATTGTTGCTACACCTACGATTGATTAAATTGACCTTTTCTCACCATTTCTATGCATTTACAAGCTCGTTACTAAACCTCTACAAAAACTATACATAAATTCTGTTTTTCATATACGAAAGTTGAAACTAATTTTCATGACTACTACAACAAAAACTTTTTTCATTGACATCCTTCCCTAACTACGCTCAAAATTGGGGTATCGAGAGTAATATTATCCACTCCTAATCTCTTTTTGTTTAATTCTGTCCAAAAAGTGGATATCAACAAATCAGTGACTCAATTGGCACGTGTTCTAAAGGCCCATAAACGTTCAGTGAATAAGCTTAATAATACATAACCAAAGATTTTCATTTAGAAACTGCACCAAAGTAAACTTCGAAGCCTTAGCTTAGAAAAGATTCATGCTGTGGTGAAAACAACCGCAGATAACGTTTTCTTTTCATCTGATGACAAATTCTCAGCCACTCCAATGATTAAAAAGCGTTGTGTAAACGCGGCATTAAGCATACAATGGGTAAATATACTTCGGGTGTTATATTTCGAAGCGACGAGAATTTCTAAAGGTTTACAAAAGCGATTATTACGTGGAATGTTTGAAATATTTCAGTGACGTTCCGGGTCGATGATCGTATCAAGTTTGGTGGCAAGGTCAGACTGAAAAAGCACGTGGGGCTTATCTCGAATCGTCGAGAAACTACGTTCTTCATGGAAACTCGCCATGCTACTCTCTCAACTATTTTAGGCTACCTGATCTTGACTAGTCTTCTTATTATATTCTTTTATATTAGAACTATTAAATATTATTGTATTCATGGAAATAAATAATGGTGTACGGAATTTTGTCCATTAACTTTCGGTTTCACAGCCACTAGATTCGAAACTCGTAACACTTAACTACCGATAAAGTTATGAGTCCATTAAAAGTGATGACAGGGTAATTTCGATGACTCGTAGTTAAAAATGTGTCGAAAATACCTCAAATGTGGGAGGATTTTTAGGTTCTTTTAAATTATTTTCGAGGAAAATAAAGTTTCGCAAACTATTTGTCGATTCTTGACGACATTTGTTACGTTTATTTCGTAAATTCTCAGGTGCGATAGCCATTTGTGCACACACATAAAAACGAAATCACGAGGACGATATTACGATGGTATATTTTTATGACCTCTGAAATATCCATAAAGCTACTTTTATGATTCGGTTTTCAATCATTCAGGCTTGTTTCCTCGCGTTGTGGTTCCCGTTAAATGAAAATCTTACCATTATGGAGTAGAACAAATATGAATATGGAAGATGAGTCACCATGAAAAAATAAAGAATAATCTTATGTATTGTTATTTACTGTTTTAAAAAATAATTTTGAACTTAAATGATGCTTCTAAATAAATACATACATATGAATTAAAGTAGAAGATACTGCACCATGTTTCCGAAAGAAACGGAAAGTGATGACCAACTTTCGACCACAATCGGGAATAGAGAAAGTAGAAACTTCTGTTCTAAATTGAATTACTATTTATAGAATTTCCTTATAGAGCATTTATTGCGATATAGGTTGTTATGTTATACGATCCGAACTGTGGCCATGTTGTCCTATTATTTCTCTGAACAGCAATAGCCTGAACGAACATGTATCTTATTCGTTTCGGAGAAATGCATTTGCCTTATATCGAAACCGTTATTTAAGTAATTCACTTTTTTAGTGGTTTTCATTTATTACTAGATTGCAGATATATTTTCTCATTATAACTTTATGTCAGTGTATCCAAACTACTCTCTCACTTTCCTTCACTTTCACATCTGATGAAACTGAAACGAGTTCTCAAACGACAAAAGGAAAACGTTCCATTTTTTTATAAAATTTCCACTTGTACAGAATCGTGAATGTATAACGAGTAAATATAACGAATAAAAGGAGAAGAACCAATTAAGATCAAGTAATAGGCTGTGGGCAAGGGTGTCTAGGATGAACATCTTAAAGGTGAAGGATCGCAATATGCTGTCATCCCACTCAGTCCAATCCTATCGAAAGATGAGTGAAGGGCAGGGAGGGCTCTACCATCCTAGCGATCTCAAAATTTACTTATCTCTGACACATCATAACTTAGTTTCCCGTGGACCAATTTTCTCTCGGTTGCACTCACCTGCTCCTCTATATGTCCCATCGCTGTCACTTTTACCTTTCTGCGGAAAAATGTTTTTTACATAGATTTTTACATAGATTTTTACATGTCCAAAGTTGGCCGATTGTTCCTAGCAGAAAAGAGACGTCTCGTGTGCACTTTTACTTAAGTACTTGGCGCAAGACTACCGAGTCCCCTGATTATTGTCCACTGGGTATCACTAGCTAGCAAGCAGATTTAGGAAAATTTTATTTGAGATAAAAATAAAACATATTTCGACCATTTAAATAATCCCTTAGAATTTAATTTGAAGTAGACAAACAAATTTATTCCGGACATACATACAAACATACTTTTATTATCTCCTGATAGTAGATATAGTCATCAGGTAGATTATTCAGTTTCCGAAAAGTTAATTATTAAACAGCGATGTTTGGGCGATAAAATTCAAAATCTTGCTAAATGTGGAGTTAATCAGTTTGGCTTCAGAAGGCTCAATTCTTGTGAGATAATTCCTGAACCAAAGTTCTCCTTTTCTGATGGCCTTAATCGTGAAACGAACGCCTGAAAATTTAATCGACCGCAGTCTCACGTGCGTCTGACGCAATCCGCGGAATTTCTTGCTGTTTGGTGTGTAGCCAACGAATTTTACGACGAAAATACGCCCATGAACGAACCTCTCTATTACAGCGTTATCGACCTTTCGTTGATAATAGAGAATTAAAGCTCCCACAGATAATCTCTCGTTTGAAAGCTATGCCGCTGCTGTGAAGTAAATTACAGCTCTGAAACAATGCGACACAGAGGGGATTTCCTTTGACGCACAGCGTATGTAATTTCTATTTAGTCGTGCAGCATCAAAGCGTTAGGAATGTCTTAAGAAGATGGCTTCCACCCCCCATTTTGCACTAGTCTGAATACAAATTTTGTATCTATTTGAAAATGGAATCCTTGTTGCTCCTTGCGATCTCAATGCTTTGTATTTCTCCAAATAGGGAAAAATATTAATTGATATTTTTATCATTTGCAATTCGAGACTTCAGGGTATCTTCAGTGTTGATTTAGGACTTGAAATTTTGCAATCCACCCGCCGATTGCGTTACCCTTTCGCTCAGTGTCTCGTGACTTCCAAGAATGTTTGCACATCGTGTTTCGTTATCTTTGCTAAACAAGTAAATGCTTTTTGTTTGCTTCTACTCCCAATCGGAAGGAGTAATTCAGTTAATGATGATATATGATCACGATGGACATACGGTGTCACGAGGCTCGGAGATAAGCTGCTGTGATGAGGAAAAAAAATTATTTGATCGTTTTATCACGTGTCTCTTCGTTATTCTTTACAGTGTCTCACATCAGTTGCAATTGAAATATTAATTTAATATTTGTGAAGCGATATTTACTATTTATTTATAAAAAATAATTTCTTTTTTTGGTTCCAGTTAATGATGGCCATTCACACAGGGGTCCACAGTATGCAGGCCCCCTAAGTGCGATTAAGCAAATTGTTAAGACTGAAGGTATACGAGGGCTTTATAAAGGTGTAACACCAAATGTGTTAGGATCTGGCGGTGCGTGGGGTTGCTACTTCTTTTTGTAAGAACCTTCATTCATTTTAATACTCTGATTTAATTATCAGATATTTGAAAGGTTCAATATTAAAAGAGAATGCTTTGATATTGTCCTTAATTATCTGCTCATTAACTCCCAGTTCTTTTCCTTCAAAATTCTTGTACAATTCTGTAGATTTTAATTACAATAGTAGGAATATCTGCACCTATTCCCTGAATAGACACCCTGGCAGCTAGCAGGTTCATATATGTCCTGTAAGACTTTGCCAATCCTTATTCAGCACAGGACATCTTTTAATAGATCTTAACTTTAGCTGCTAGTTGATATATGCGTATGGCATATAAGAATTATTTCTGTTTAGCTATGACGCCATTAAAAGCAAGATCCAAGGAGGGAACACTAAGAAAGCTTTGGGGCCCTACTGGCACATGTTCGCTGCAGCAGATGCTGGGATTCTTACATTGCTCATGACCAATCCATTTTGGGTAGTAAAAACACGACTATGCTTACAGTATGTAGGGGACGAAAAGCGTCTTCCAGAAAAGCTACTGTATAAAGGCACACTAGACGCTATTAGGAAGATTTATAAAAGTGAAGGAATTTATGGTCTATACAGGGTAAATTTAAAACATCTAGGTCCTAACTTATTTAACCCTAACTGAATGTTTGATATGCGATAAATTCGACCCATCGACAACACGGACAGTACACAAACAAATAACATTTACATGTTCACACTTTAAATACTATTACATTCATATGATTCATTATTCATATACATCGGTCGAATTGATCGTAGTAAGACATTCAATTAGGACAAAGCCTAACCCTATATTAAAATATAATTTTTCTGGACATTTTGCAGGGATTTGTTCCTGGAGTGTTCGGAGTTTCACACGGCGCCCTTCAATTCATGATTTATGAAGAGCTGAAAAACCGGTACAATACTCACCTGAATGTTCCAATCGACACTAAGTTGGTAAGCTTGAAATAGCGATCGGAGTAAAATGAAATAAAATGGAACTAGAGTGTAAGAGTTTACAAATGGGGAATTTCTTTGTAGGCAGTGGTAGAGTACGTCTTCTGCGCGGCAACTTCGAAACTCATTGCGGCTGCATTGACTTATCCTTACCAAGTAGTTCGAGCTCGACTTCAAGATCATCATCACAATTACAGTGGCAGCATTGAATGCATACGGTGTATATGGAGGTCAGAAGGGCTAAAGGGTTTTTATAAAGGCATAACGCCATACCTTATACATGTTACACCAAATATTTGTCTAATTCTCGTTACTTACGAATATTTTTCCTCTGACGATGTTAGAATACTTTAATCTAAAATTTTTAACGTAGAGGAAAATAATTCTCTTCATTTAGATATTCTATAATTTACCGAAATTGAGTTAGGCTTTGATCTTGGATTTGTGCAGCCCTAAACAGTTCACGAACTTCATAGAGATAATCAATGAAACATTTATATGTGCGCAATCAACGTGTGTTTTATATTTCAATTTTTCCTTTTTTTTATAGTCACGAGTACGCTTGAAACAGTATTATTAGAAAACGCTGTTACTCTCTTTTACCTGTACAATGCGTTATATATTTGTGCTATATTATTTTGACTTCTCATTGGCATGAGTCAATCGGAGATATAGAATCATTACTTAATAACTTTCTTGTAAAACATTTAAAATGCGATTCTGTATAATCATAGAACATAACCAATTAATTTTAGAGAATACTTTTGGGCATACTTTACAAAGATAACTTACGGAACTTATGAAAAGATAACAATAGTAATAGTTTGCATTGATCTTAATAATAGAATTTTCATTCGACTTATCAATTGCAAGTGTCTCTGGACTCTAGAGATAAATTTAATGCTCTTACTTGAATTTAATCTCAAAAGATACAAGCACTGCTCAATTTTGTTGGTTAGGAACAATTAAATACAGTCTCAATTTGTCGGTCAATGTTTGCATTAGACGACTGTTTCGTGTAACCGTAGAACATTTTACCTTACAATTATAGGAGAAACATTATATGCTGAAGAAATGATATTTCAAATCACGTCGCGACTCGCGATGCGATTTCGGAAATAGTTATGCATGCAGATCATTCGAGGATATATGTTTTATTTATTCCACAGTATGTCTTGTACAGAATTATTTTATTTCCCCCTGTAAACTTATGTATCTCAAACAGAAAGACTTAATATTTTCTCTTATTATAATTACCTTTATTTGGGCTGGCACTCGTACGATATATGTTACATCTACACAAATCCTTTTTGTCACGCGGGTGAAATCATACTCAACAATTTTATTTAGTATACAATATTATATATATATGTCTCTGTTAAGGTCAATTCTTCTTTTAAAATTCGATTTTCATTGTAAAAACATGTGACTAGTAAAATTTGTCGTGTATAAGATAAAGAATGAAGGATGAAGTGTGTGTAATAATTGAATTTACCATTAAGCGGTCACCAAGTCGCATAAATAGACCACACGTTTGCCTGCAACAAATGCATACTATTTTTCTAAACACGACTATGTAAATGCAACTAGTAGAAACGAGTTTCTGGGATCTCCACGTGATCTGTAAATCACAGTGCCGATCGACAGGACTCTCGGCCAAGGATCGAGACGAACGCGTGCGTAGAAATGTAATGATCACACCTACCATTTTATTGTTACCTTTATCGTCATTATATTTCTTGTATGCATTGAATAAGTACCTCGTTTCGAGAAAAATAGAATGTTGCAATGGTCCTTGTAGAGTCTGGTACTCGGAGGCGTAGCAATAAATTTCAATGTCGCTGCAATATTTAAGGAGCAGGTTGAATTTATTTATAAGCAATGAGCAACTTAATACATAATACGTTCTGATCAGTTCACAATTAGTTAGCCGATGGTTCGTTCAGTGATTAAGTTTCTCTTCATCGATCGGGGCCCCCCTTTATGTTCCTCCGGAAGAAAAGTATTCGCTCAGATATTTTTCTTCGGTTTCCGGCACAGCTTCGCGTCAATTATTGTTCGTGTCCCATGAGAAGTCTCGCGAAAAGCATCGCCCTTAAGCTATTTTCTGAGACATCTTCTGAGACGCAAAAAGTACTTCCTTTCATGGCTATTTTTGCAAGTAACATAATTGGTTGTGGCGGGACCATAGACGCTAGCGAATCAAGTTATGATACGAAAGGGCAATGTGTTTGTCTGTTTTGGAGTATACACGAGAGAGTGTAATGTAATGCGAATGTAACTGCGATTTTATGTAGAGATAGATCATTTGTGAAACCACCAGTAGTACGATTTTTGGACGTATCACTGTTGTATTTGTACCTATCATATATCACAGACATCAAAAGCCATCTTAAATGAGAAATAAACTATGCAGAATTGGAAGCGTTCGAGTTTTGAGACACACCTTCATCCACTTCTTTAGTTCTACGGAGTTTCTGTCGCCTCTGATTCATCACTATTTCAATCTCATTCGCTAACGAAATTAAAGTTATTATAATATAATATCGGTACCATTTTATACTACCCCTGGCAAAAAGTTTTCAAAATACGAAGTTGAAGTTGGTTAAAAAAATCGTAATTATTGAAAATGTAAAATATTATTGTTTCAAACTGATCTAATATTCCCATATGTTAATACTCATATGATAACATTTTACATTTCAAGAATTATATTTTTAAGTACGTTCATATTATTGGGTTTTAAGGAAAACTTTTTTACCAGGAGTAGTAGAATTATCTAACGTTCAGATTGATCATTACGTACGATTATTATGATCATTATTATTCGAAATCTCTAAATTAAAAAACGACAAGAATCGTACGCCGGTACTTTGCAGCGAATGGCATATTTTGTAGTCGCTTGAGACCCATATAATACACGACGTCTTGAAAACGTCTATTTCATGTCCATTTTACACCTGAACGTCTTATAACATAATTTGGACGTCTTAAAAACATCCAACAGCGTTCGTCTTAAAGACTTTCGAAATTTACCTCCATAAGGCGTCTTAAAGACATCTATTTTTTACCTGAACGTCTTATAGACTAATTTGGACGTCTTCAAGACGCCCTATGAATGTCTTTTAAGAAGTCTTAAAGACACACTGATTTGCAACTTTGGTCGTTTCAAAGACGACTGCTGGACGTTTTTAGGACTTCACTGGATGCCTTTAAGACGTTTTTGTGACATTTTTGTGACGTTTTTGTGACGTCCCTGTGCTATATGGGTAGATTCCGCGCAACACTCCACGCAAGAAAGGGACTTAGAAGAATAACGAAAGCGTATTGCTGGTGGTTAATTGCAGGTTTGAGGGGTGGCGTGGCTTTTACAAGGGTCTGAGCGCGAACCTGTGCAGAGTGGTCCCGGCGACCGTGATCACGTTTGTGGTATACGAGAACGTGTGTCACATTCTTCGGCGATAGAGGCCCAGCGTCGAGGAAGACAGAAGGTGTCTGCCTGTCCTAGTAAAAAAAGTCGAGGCGAGAGTAATGCCGTCCTAGGACTCCAATTCGGGGACATCTAGTGCCATTCTGAGCGAAGAGGGTTCAGAACTCGTGGACAAGCCAGAACACTAGCGACAGATCAGTTTTATTAAGCAAAGCGCGTTTCATTTTCGAACAGACCTTTCACCTGTTGCGTTGACTTGTTAAGAGCATTTGTTTGTAAATTCTCCGATTGCAGTGTTGGAACGAATCATTCATTTGTATATATACATTGTAAAAAGAAGTTATGAGCAGTGATGTACCTTTGTCGCTTCGTCATGCGATATTTTCACGACTCTGTGTCACAATTTTGTACTGTTATTTAAGTGTAGTTATGTGCATAATATAACAGAATATCGTGAATGAACCATACAATGGCTTCAGTTCTCTTGGAGTACAATACGAGATTTCCTCTTCTTAGCGAGTAAGTACTCACGTTTAACTGATTTATTATTAGAGTGTATTAATGTGCAAGCATCAGAGCCGCAAATATGTGCGTTGCTAGCAAGGTCTGGTGAATTATAAATCACTTTTCTCAAGATATCGTGTTTTTCAAATGTTTCACAGTTTGGTTTGTCAACGCGGGCTGAAGATAACGTAATGAATGTTGCAAAAGAGTAGCGGCAGAAATAAACAGATATTTTTAACTCCATCAACATTGTGGTAGAAGAATAACTTGGTCTTGGGTGGAATACACGACAGAATGCTCGTTAAGATTATTTATTATTAAAAGATGATAATTTATTCTATATAGAATATTTATGTAAGCTTCCTCGGAAAAGTTAAAAATAGGGAAACCCATAAATCATGTATATTTAGCACATTAAACATCAAAGTTGCATAAACGCATCATTTCATTTATTATTTTTGTAATGAATTTGCATGATTGAATTCTGTTTCTGTTACTGTTATGAAAGGGAATACCACAGATCAGCATATTTTTTTCGTTACTGTTTCTCTCCTCTGATCAAAGCTCTACAACGATTTAAGAATTGAAAAAATTGAAGTATTTATAGCACTAGAGTACATCAGTTGTATTCATGACTCACGAAAAATCCCCAGAAAGCCATTGTCTTTAATGCCATCTAGGGAACTTCCCATGGGACACGAATAGTACACAAGTCATAGATTTCTTTTTGTGGACCTTTTTCATTTAGTGGGCGTCTGTACAGTGTTTATTATTACAAACTGCCTTTTTCGTCTCGACAAAATAATCAATAAGTTGCATAATATATAAGATACATAAATTTACATTTTTCAATAATATTGCATTTACACAACTTTCTGCCTTAATGGGTTAACCCATTAAAGTTTGTTAACTCATGTCACGAATATGATAGCTAATCGCGGATAATGGACTCCGAGGACATTTTTCATAACGATTATCACAGTCCTCCATATGTTCAGCCTCCACGATGTCCCTCGAGAGGTCTTCGTCTCGCGAAGAAGATGGCCTGCAAAGTCACATAATTCACAACAATCTTTAATTTCAATACGTTCATCACTCACGTGAACAAAATTTGCAGTATGTCACCGAGGACTCCATTGTTGGTCAGAGGATGGCGCGCAACCTCGCAGATCATTTTCAGCAGGCAAGCCTCCCCTGAGTACCCGAAGCTGTGGAAGAATGGAGGGGATTTCAGAAAAGCGCAAAGTTTTATTGAGTATTTGTTTTCTTTCAATTTCTCCCACCTTTCTAATTTATTTACGAGAACGTCGTACGCCAGGCGTCGATCCAGACTGCGTTTCCGGAAGTACGGCTCGTCGATGTAGTAGCTAGAGTTCCATTCACCAGGCAGAGCGTAATTCGCCTCGAAGTACAGGGAAAATAGCACCGATTTGTTGGGGATATCGACTGGCACTCCAAGAGCGAAGAATATCTGAAAACGTGAAGGAATTCTTTATAAAAATAACGATTTCCTTCGAGTGTCGTCGCAGTAAAACGATTTCCATGTACCAATTCGTTCTTATGCGATATCATCTTTCTGAGAAATAGTCTTGCTTAAAAACTCTGCCAAATATTTCGTTACTCAGAAATGCTTTCAGTTTTTCTGTGAAAATTAGTCCACGGAAAAAGTGAAAGTAGTAGCTTTTCAAGGGAAAGAGAAATGATAAGTGTTAAGGGGTTCCCCTTGCTGTGACTCCCTCGAAACTAGTAAACACTTTGGGTATTAGTTCTGGAAAAATTTCAGATACAATTTTATTCACTTTTGTAATTTACTAATATCCATCTTTATAAATATATGTTGAAAATTTTATAAACAAATATTAATATTTGAAGCTATGTAACTTTATGTCCAACTTCACGTGCAGAATTAATTCCCAAGGTTTTCGTTTTGAGGAGTTCACAGTAGGGAAACTGCTTCGAGTAGACGTAATGGATTTTGGTAAAAATGGTCAATGAAAAAGTAATGTATTCGTTACTTCACCCCCATTCCGCTGCCCTCGGGGAACCCAATCGATCTCAAATGTCTTGCCACCCCATGCGTGATGTTTTTCACCCCCGAAACGCACGATAGCCACGTGAGATAAATCACGAGGGCGTGTGGGAGCATCTGAAAATGGCACGTGAATCGGTTACCATAATTGAAGACCAATTAAATTTCGGGATTATTTGGTTCTGATTTTACGAGAGCCATTAGCGTTCCCTTCTTTATGTCCCTGATTTATCGTGGATGAATTGATATCAGGTCCATGGAGAATGTGGGTTTTTTGAAAAATTTGAGTTAGTACAAGCGATTAACGAAACACTGGAACGAGGGGATGCCTCAAAATGATGGAACACCTGCTGTAAAATTCCTCGTCGATCTTAGCTCCTCGTAAATCTTACTTGCGATTTTTTTTTCTTTAAGATATTACCTGCTTGCAACTGGGTTCCTCGTGTTTTTATTCAGCAGCGTACGAAAATCAAAAATTTTACGCGATGCACTTCGATCGGGGCTCTCGAAATCTGTCGGAGGTTTTACGATTTGCTTATCAGTACTTTTCTTTTTTACGAGAGTACGCGACTGGATCGGAAAAGGGGCGTAAAATTGTTTCACACACGCGATATCGAAAATTAATTCGAATTTGCGCTCTTCGATCCTCGCGGTCGATACGGAGAATTTAAAGTAATTTTATATTACGATTTTAAATTAAGGAGCTTGTCGACTATGGAGAGCGATAAGAGTCGATGGCAAAGGAAAAAGTCAACGAGTCAAGATCGACGAGCTTGTGAAGCTCGTTTGTAATCTTTGCAGGGACTCTTAACGATTTATAAACTGCACACTGCTTTAAGGAAGGCATTATGGAAATTTGCAGGGGCCTTGTAATTGCCTGTCGTTAACAAGGTGCAGTCATCGCACTTGTGTGTGAATCCATTTGAGTGGTAGAAATGAGCTAATAAGACGAAATATTAGTAGTAATAGAAGAGTAATTATAAGGAAAGATTGAACTTTTATTAACAATGTTCATCTAGTATGTTCCTCAATTTTATTCGAGCTTTAAAATTAATTGAAGAATGGTTCAGGTTTTGAAATCTTTAAAGTTTGAAAATGAGAATATTTAAATTGCAGCCAAATCGAACCTAAACATATGTAGTTAAAGGCATACAAATAAAGAATGAGACATACTAAATACAAGAAATGTAAAAACCTTTAACAAGGTTGGCACGAATAAAGGTATAATTAGGAAAAAAGAATATTTGAAGATTTGCCAAAAAGCGCGCCAAAAAGGTGAAAAACAAATCAATCGCCGTTCTTCAAAGCAAAGTCTCCCCTACCGATTCTCATAGGGATATTCAGCCCCAGTATTCATCATGTCCATGGACGCCGTTTAAAACAGTCCAAACACACGGTTCAGCTCGGATCAGCGCTCATTGAATCGAAATTGAATTGATCATGTATCACAATGCGGCCGCTTCTGCATTGTTTAACGCATTCCAAATTCAATGGCGAGCTTGTAATTATTCTCTGGGACTTCGCGTCCCTGTTGCAGGCAACAATGACGCGGGGCCTTCTCGCCTGCATCGCTCCGCAGCGCGAGCCGCGGGGTTAGATACCTAGGATGAAGTTCCTCGTGGAAACGCACACATCGGTGCCTGGCTATACATCATTGATTAGCGGTGGCATGAATTTAGCGACTACGACTCACCCCTGGCTCGCCAGAGGCATCGCCACGCGGAAAACATTGGCTCTTTTGGATCACTAAAGCTGAGTCATCCACTGCTAGACAACTTGGATGGATTTTCTTGGGGAAAATCTTGGGGAATTTGGGTGGTCTGATGCGTGTTTGAAATGTCACACTGGGCTGAGTCTCAGAGGATGGGTTGTTTATAATTCATTCCAGAATAAAATTCGTTTTAGTTAGAGGTTAGGTTCAGTCCTACCCGGTTGCAGTTCCGATGCCCCACATACAGGGTGATCAGTTTAACTGGAAACCTTCTCATGAGTGTTGGCAGCATTTATAATGCTATAAATGAGAAGGTATCCAGTTAAACTGATCACCCTGTAGTCTTATACATACATGGTTTAAACTCTGTCTCTCTTTGAGTAATAGTTGGTAATCCTGCGCCACTTAATTCAGCGGTCCATCGATTACGAAGCTCTTGATCCTCGAGTGTAGATCGTGTCGCGGGAGTTTAAGTTTCCAGAAGAAACGGCACGTGAAATTTCCTCGCTTATTTCCAGGCGGAAAAGAAGATGGCGAAGCACCGAGGCGTGGGCAAAGAGTGCCCAGAGGAATCCCGACGGGAAAGGAGAAAATCCACAGAATTTCGTTTGGGACGTTGGAACGCGAAACGATCGCAGGCTCCGTTGCACGAGCCGCAGTTTCCAGGATTGTTCGACCGACGGTTCGCAGATGGCGGCCGGTGGTTGGTATCCAGGACCTCCAGCCCCGCCCATCCAATTTGAACGGAGACCTTCTCGCCAGCGTCGTGGCGTTCTGCACGAAATTTTCGAAGATTAACCACCCCTACGAGCCCGCTGACCCCGTATCGCGGGCGTTTCGATTAAACCTTTCGGGAGAAACTGGAATCCTACTACATGGAATCCGCTCTGGGCTGGAAATCTTGCACGTAATAAGGGGATGAATTTAAATAGTAATCGACTGGGGACATGGGCAGAAGAGGAAACTGCGGTAGCTTTAGAAAGAGAAACAGAAAAGTGGTGTAAAGAGAGAACCAGAAACTGGCCACCAAGAGGGTACTCATCTCTATATTTAAAGGCTTCATACACCAAAATTAATATGGGCAAAGAAACAAGCATAAATAAAATGGAGACCAGTATTGCTACTTTGAGGGAGAATTTTTCATCAACTTAAAAATATTGAAATTATTGATTGAAAAAGTAAATATTGGAATCCTGAAACTCTTCAGATTTCGAAGATGGACCAATTAATTGATATTGCCCGCTTTCTCGAGCTCGGCTTATCGATTCGGTTCGAGTTTCTTTTCCGGAAGGCGGATGGGAAGGAAAGAAATGGGATGCTATGGAAAACGTAATCCTTCCACAATTACGGGGATCGCCGCGATTGCGCGCTGATTATGAACGCGATTTATCATTTTCACCGACACTGAAAGCGTTTCCAGCCGCTTCTAATTAAATAAAGCGACGAGCTTCGGTTGACTGGCAAACAACGGGATTACGCAGGTACTTGTAAGGCGTGTGCCATCGTGCACGCAGAATATATCCCCGCGGGGATGTCACGAGTTAGGATCCATGGGAATGGATACGATCCTTTTGTTTGCTGTTGAGATTCAGCGACGGAGGATAGAGGTAACAGAGAACAGTTGTAAAACGGACGCGGCTAATGTAACACAGGAATTAAATTATCCCGCATGAATTACGGAAGCGTAATTACTAAAACTCCTTTAGTAACTGGTCTTGATGTCACTCGATGGGTATTCGACGAAACTGTAAAACGTCGTCGCAGAACCGGAGAATGTAATTGACAGAGATCGGCCAAGTTGAGGAGTAAGGATTAGATCTTGGGTAGCTCAGATATGATTAGGAATTGTATTAGATAATCGACGAGGTTTTCCCGAGTAAAATGAGCCCAAACACGATACAAATCCGATAAGTTTAGGTAATGTTAGGTATGGGTTAGGCATGGGTTAGGCTAGACAGGATTAGAAGTAATATCAGTTAATTGGCGAGATTCTCCTGCGTAAAATGAGCCCAAACACGATACAAATCCGATAAGTTTAGGTAATGTTAGGTACGGGTTAGGTCTGGGTTAGGTGAGACAAGGTTAGAAGTAATATCAGTTAATTGGCGAGATTCTCCCGAGTAAAATGAGCCCAAACACGACACAAATCGGATAAGTATAGGTAGTGTTAGGTACGAGTTAGGTCGGGGTTAGGTCAGACAAGTTTAGAACTAATATCAGTTAATTGGCGTGATTCTCCCGATTAAAATGAGTCCAAACACGATATCAATCGGACTAATTTGAGTAGTATTTGACCTAACCCAGACCTAACCCAGTCCAAACCGGACCTAACCCTGGCACAGTCCTAAACATGTCCGATTTATACCGTGTTTGGACTCATTTTACTCGGGAGAACCTCGCTAATTGACTGACATTGGGTGTAACCTTCTCAGACCTAACCCAAACCTAACCCAAACCTAAAAAGACTCAATTTTTTCCGATTTGTATCGTGTTTGGGCTCATTTTACTCGGGAGAACCTCGTCGATTGACTGACAGTACCTGAAACTTCATCAGGCCTGTCTCAGACCTAACCCAAACCGAACCAAGGTTTAGTTTTTTCTGATTTGTATCGTGCTTGGGCTCATTTTACTCAGGAGAACCTCACCAATCTGTTGATGCTACTTTTGACTAGACAGACTTTGATTATCCCTATTTTTATAATTGTCTCAGGCACCTTTTTTAAGCCTAAAACACCAGAATTGCAACTCAAACTCACGTAGGCTCTTTATCAATTTCTAAGGACTAGTTCGGTAGCCATTATAGTGCATTTGGCCACAAAATCTGGAGGAATACAAAATATAAGCTGTAAAGTAGAGTTTAAAGAGAAACATTGTTTTTCAGCAAAATTAATTAAATGAAGTTTATATGTTTCTCCCAAAAAATTGTTTTAATTATTTTTGGAAGTCAAATCTCGTTACATTACGCGTACAGAGGCAGGTATTTATTCCAATTTTCAGCAACCAGGGAGGCATTTCTTGCAATAAAGGAGATAAATAAGCCAAATAGCATCCAGAAGAAGGGTCGCCTCCTACTAGGACGAAGAAGTTCTTCACAGAGGAGGACAAAGAAAGGGAGAAGAAAGGCTGTAATATTTATAGAATATTAATGCAAGATGTTCAGTTTTTCCTGTAGAAAGGACGAACAGTCCTCGGAAGACAGAATCAAGAGTCCTTTGTAAAATGGAAAGAGGAAAAAGGCACAAATGTACAACCGTTTGTACAATATTAACACAAGACATCAGCATTGTGTAAGAATAATTCAGCAGCTTCTCTTGCCCTCTACCCGACGATAATTCGTTGCTCGTAGATTATATCAGCTTACAATTATGTAACCAAGTACGACGTGTGACAAATACGAAAGCGTATAAACTCCACGGAGCCATCCCACAGAAAGTAAACTGGTAGATATTACAAGGTTAGCGGTCGTGTGCAAAGTACCATTAATCAGAAACTACACGAAATTCGAGTACGTCGCCGAGACTTATTGCAGTTTCGACTAGAACCTGCTTAAGTACTGGCTACGATTTGGCCCGCCTGTTGGATTCCGAAACGCCTTGGGCCATGTCAAGCAAATTCCTTCCCTACAGACAGGAACTCGCCCGCTCGCTTTGAGGATCCCGCGAATCGGAACGATTATGAGTTTGCTCAACGTCAAACGCGCCAGCGATCGACATCTTGCCGAGGACTTTGCTCCTTCTGAACGCCTCTTCGCCAAACACAGCCATTTCAAAGTTCCTTCATATCCTAACCCGCTGCGTCCCTGCCTGCCAGGGTTTCGCTTATAGCTAAATGAAAATGGTTTCGCGCCTGATGGAATCAAATATATTTTATATCACTCGAAACATCGTGTTTACGAACCGACTCATTTTGTGCTGGCACGTCGATCCATTCAACTTCAATTACGAGATAGCGTTACGTTCGAAAAATTGCCAGCATTTAATAATTAAAAACTCGGATGGTGGAGGAATTTTTTTTCAGGCAATCAAATCGACTCTGATGAAATGAATTTTTGGAGGCGCGGAAGAGGAAGGGGTACCGATAACTGTATTGAATTATATCGCCCGCGATAAGTGTTATACGCTGCCTCTCGTGAAGCTGGGTCTACGCTCTTACGTGCCATTGTTGTCGAAACGCGACTCTTGAAAGCTCTCAGTAACGTAGAACTTCAATTTCACGCGACATTTCGGAAATTCGATCGTAAAACCTAACAAGAACCACCTTTGGATCGCGTGTATCACCCGAGACGTGCGAGCAACTGCTACTTTCGGTTCGTTCACTGAACGAGGAGAAGGATCATAATCACTGCAGCTTGTAAACTTCGAACCTGACGCTTTGCTGTCATGAAGTGTGCTTCCGTCACGTTCTGAATCTCTGCTTTATTGTAATACTTTTTCTCTTATTTATATCTTGGATCTTTTTATGATTCCTGAGTATTTTTCGGTAATTGAGGGATTTCTTCCAATCTTGGTTGCCATTTCTGCTGCTAATATTTATAACTCCTCAAATTTCGTAGCTTCTGCTTTTAGATGTTTGAAGCTTCGAAACTTTCAAGTATTCAAGCTTTTAAATCTTGAAGCTTCCTTCAATCTTTAAATATTCAAAGCCTTTTTGAGTGGAAAACCAGATGTCAAAAGTCTCAATGATATATTACTGATTTCGTCGGACCGTAGAATTTCACTTGAGAATCTCTCAAAATTATTCCATGTCAAAAGTAGATAATTACTGTTCAAATCAAAAGTAACTTCAAAAGAGACTAAACAGCAATGAATTAGACTTCTAAGCATTCAAATGAATCCATATTACACTTTTCCCAATTGCAATTCTTTTCCCTAATTTCCAGAAGCGTCCCCTGCAGATTCTCAGAGATCTTCCAGACGCCGTTCGCTTTTGTACATTCGAATTAGTGCAAGCTAATTCCACGCAAAATCATACCATTAAGGTAGGCAACAACAGTTAGGCAGAAAATATTAACGGAATTAACGCGTTTCCCAGGCGGGCACGGTATCAGCCGCGGCCATCCTTGCCAGCCAGGCGCGGAATTCTTCCACAGAGTGATGGCCTCTGTCTGCGGCACGGAACGCCTCGAATCACCGAGAAAAACTGTACCGTAAGCGTTTGTTCCAGCCGAGTCGGCCGCGGGGCCGTAATTTTCACGAGCGTTGCTCGGGCCAGGTTATTATCAGGAGAAATTACTTTCAACCGGAAGAATCGCGACCCACGTCTCCCATTAGCTGTCTGTGTACGCCTCCGTGTGTGACTGTGTACACATTTCGGTAAGTTAACACGTGCAGTAAATTAGTCGAGAGAAAAGAGATTTCTCTAGCCTCCCTCCACCCCCACATATTATCTTTCTTCCCCTTTCTTTCAGGTTCTCGCTTCGAACCACAACGAATCGCGGCGGAGTCGCGCGAGCAGTCAGTTTTTCCAGAGCTGTCGTACGAAATCCCTCTTTGGGGGAACTTGGGAGGTGGGGGGAGAAATAATGAGTATCCTGTTGTACTGTATTGCTAAGGCCTAGCTTGAGTCTAGAGCAGCGATGCTCAAGTAGCATTTGTGTCCCACGAGAAGACCTCTGGAATGCGCTGCCTCTAATGCGTTTCAGAGGACTTCTCATGGGATACGAATAATTTGTACGAGGCGAGAGATTCTGAGGCCGACTTCTGCAGCAGAGAGGGGAGCCATCGAAGCTACTCTGTGGTCGTTCCTCGAGGAGTGGGGGAACCGCGAGCGAGCGATTTCGGGCATTGTCAGACGCCTGCGGGCATTTCTCCTGAGCATCACTGGTGTAAAGCCTGGAGCAGAGCTGCTCAGCATAGGGGCCTTTCATGCGCCTGCTTCCCCTTCCAACGACTACTGCCCCCACAGCGGACTTGTGTTGTCACGGAGATCTGCGACGCTAAAGGGGCAGCCATGACAGTCTATGTAGCGTCCTCGTTGTTTTCCATAGCGACGTGGATGGGAGGGGGAAACCACCGAAGGCACTCGTGCCCTGGCTGTGCCCTAGAGCAGTGCTGTCCAAGCGAGGGCCTGTGAGCCTTGTGCGCTCTCCCTCTGGATTAGTGATTAGTGACTAGTGACTGGCGACTAGCGACTAGTGATTAGCGACTAGTGATTAGCGATTAGTGATTAGCGATTAGTGATTAGCAATTAGTGATTAGTGATTAGTGATTAGTGATTAGTGATTAGTGATTAGTGATTAGTGATTAGTGATTAGTGATTAGTGATTAGTGATTAGTGGTTAGTGATTAGTGATTAGTGATTAGTGATTAGTGATTAATGCTTAGTGACTAGTGATTAGTGATTAGTGATATCACAAGGAGGTGTGAGGATACTGGCAGCATGGTCCCCAGGCCCTGTTAGCGATAATCCTCAGACTTCATCCCTCCGAAGAGGAGATGTAGACGTGTTCATGTAGCAGCAGAACTGGAGAGGGAAGCAGGCGAGCGCGGGTCCCCTACGCTAGGTGGCGCTGCTCTAGCGCTACACTAATGGGACACGCTATATTTCTTCCCGCCTCCCAATTCCCCCCACCACACTCAAAGAAGGAACTCCTGTGGCAACCTTGAGTATTTCCACATCCGGGAGTGCGGAGATAATCCCAGGGAAAGGGAGTTTCTCTCGTTTCGGAAGATCGATCAAGCCCCCGCGGGTTAATCGCGAACGTCAGCAGGTGTGGCGGCGTGACGTAACGCTCGCGCGAGCGGGGGCGGTAAAAATTGTTGGTACGCGGCGGCCCAAATGGCATCGCTCCGCGATTGACCCGTGGAGAGCGCTTTGAATTGCCGTTTTTAACGCGGAGACCGAAAACAGACACGACGGGAAAAAATGTTTCGGGGACGAGCGGCGAATCGGATTTGCACGGCGCTAACGAGCGTATCCGTTCGTCGGATGGCCGTGGATCAGCAGTGACTGTCATTTAAATATTTATTCGGCCCTTGATGACGCTGTTCGAGCCTTGTTTGAAAGGACGACGAGTGAATCCATTGTTGGTACTGTTTTCGGTGTTGTTCCAGATTTTGAAGTACTGAGGTGAGTAAACTGTTAAATTTAATATTCATGATTTTAATACTTTTTGGGGGATTCTGGAAAATCATAATTTAAGGATATTTCCTGGAAGCACAGACCAGGCATAGAGGATTATCTCGATAAAATTTCGTGACAATGTTATTTTAATGTACTCGTGTTTCGTTATATGTCCAGGTCTCAGGTTTCGTTACAAACACATTTCTATCCCCACTGCTTTTTTAATAATGAGAAAATAATGGCACAGAAAGGTGAAATTAGGAAGAAACTGGGGATAAGAGTAAAGTTTAAATAACATGTGAATCATAATTAGCAGTTATCTCGTTTTAGTTCTCCCATTTCTGCAGCTTCAGTTAATAATTCGTGGCTTTGTGCGTCAGAACGAGCGATCTTCGTATCTCCTTCGTTCTTCCGTTTCGGTCGTATCTGGCTGGTAACAGCACTTTAATTGGAAGTGCTTTGCGATTTAGTGGGATCAGTTAATTGGAAACCCTTGATGCATCTGTACTTTTATTGTACCGCTCGACGATGCGATCGACGCTTTAATTACAAATTCGATTACATACTTGTGAATAATAGGCGCGTAATCCTTTATGGTGATTCCCCGTGCCGGTGTATCGCACTCAACAAGTAGTTTGTTAATTCAGCGAGCAGTTAAGTCTTCGCGAACACGCAGCTGTTCGAAGCCGGTCCAATTTCGCGCGATGGATAATTAACAATTTGTCAAGAGCTATTTGGATAATTCATTTGCAGTTGTTGACTGGAAGTCATCGCGTCGACCCACTTTCCTTTTCGACATTGACCCCAGAGTCTCGAGACGTAAAGCTAGGGAAGCTAGGGTCCACGAGAATTCTTCACCCCTCTCTGCAATAAATAGCCACTGTTCACCCCTTGGGGTGGTCCCATCCATCCACGCTCTTAAAATTCAGCACTGAGATTCGATCGTGATCCGACGATTGACTCAACAAATCATCCCTAAAAAAATTTGCTTGGACTTCCCCTAAACAGGGAATCCTTGAAAGGGGTTGCGTGTCAGATTGTCAAAAAAGGGGGCTTGCGTCCAATGGCGACGAAACTCGTCGACTCGGTTCGACCCCAATCTCCGCTGGCCAGCCACTAGGGGTTGAAGAGGGGTGTACCCTCCAGTTGGAGCCACTAGCGCGCCTGTATATACCTGGTTAAAGGCTGACAAAGCTAATTTTGTAAAGTGTGCGTCTGGGACTGGACGCGTTAAACGGACAAGGGATGGCTGGTCCAGTAAGAAGGTCTCAAGGCCGGAATAGAGAAGTTATTCTCTAAAATATGGGATTGAAGCCGTCGTCGAAACGGAGGGCGAATCCTGAAATACGCATTGTAGTGGTTGTTTGCTCGAGACTCTCCAGAAGTCGTTTCCGCCGCGATTCGCTGGGGATGTTTGGTGAATTGGAAATTTCTGTGATTGAAGATCGAGGGAATCTACGAGTCTTCGGGATGGATACGTCGCGCGCTGTTAATCTGAAGGATTACTGTCAGTGTAATCGAATGAGGGGACACAGAGATTGATGAATACATAGATAAATGGCAGAGATAGGGAGATAGGTTTATTGGCACGGGATAACGCACCTTGGGGGCTAGGATAATGCTACCAGTTAACCCTTTGCTTCCAAAAGGTCTCATAAGGTCACTAAGACTGATTTAATATTATCATGATTTCGTTGGTAGATTTAGAGTTACATAAATCTGGTATTTATACTTCTCACTAAATTTCTAGAGACAATAAGGAATTTTCAGCAGAATTGGGCACTGTTCTGAATTGGGATTTTAACTCACAAATAATAGCTTTAATTTAACTAGATTAACCTATTCTGGTAATTTTTTAGCATATTTACTAATATTATTTATTAAAATAGTTGTGTAAGGTTATTATTACAATTATTAATTGTTACCTCTCCAATGCAGAACAGCGCCCAATTATCCCTTATTCCTCTAGAGGTTCAAAATGAGTTGTAATTCTCCTATAGATAGGCAACCCTTCTGGTACGTATACAAATATGGTTAGCTTTGACCCCTGTAAACGGCAACCGAGTTTGCACAGATGTCGAGAGGTTTATTCATCTACAGAAGCATTCTTATAATATTTAACACTCAATGGAAGTAATTAATTACGGGATTTCGACTAGCTTTCAATTTTTCTGCGGATAATTATTTCTCCTTCCCTTGGCGTTAAGCAAATACGAAAGCAGAACCGTGTAATGGACTTTCTGTGACTCCAGCCGTCATCTCTCACTCCTTTTCGTCAGTCGCAGCTCTTGGCGGTCCATTTCTCGCAGAAATTAAAAATATTTTTCAATTACTTCGCCCTTGTTTTCGTTCCTCGGCCCATTGTGTCGCGAATGAATCTGTCAGAGGAACAGGGGACGTTTCGTCCAGGTCCAATATCGTGAATAATTACGCGGCTGGAAAAAAGTAGTTACGGCCTTTGATTGGAGCGGGCGGGTTCAAAGCAGTCCGATTGGCGTCGCGTCATGGAGAGAGCGGGCATTATAAATCCAGCGGTGAAATTAGTTTTGTAGCCAGGCAAGTAGCGCAGAAATTGGAAGCAGCTTCTGAAATACGCAATCGCCGACAAGATGATATTGCTCGGCCAACAGGAAACACGAAAAATCGTTCGTTCCTCGCTCTGAAGTGCGCCTCCGATTCAGCCACTAGTTTCTCGAAGGTGGATGCTTCGCGAGAGGGGTGTGTGTCATCCGAATAATCGATGCTGTAGTTGCACACAGGTCGCTCAAATAACCCGGTGAACCGATTATCCAGCTCGCAGTCGTCGATAGTGCTTTAATCCAATACACCGTCCCATTGTGATCGATTGCTCGTGATAATTATTCTCGTTACCAACGATGCCAGTTCGAGTTATCGGGTTAAAGATCGACGCGCTGCCTCTTATCGCTGGGGCCATTTATTTTTTCCGACCACCGATCGCTCCTCGTAACTTTTCATTTTTATTCCGCTTTATACTGCTTCGGGAGTTATAAATTGTAGAAGTACTTGGTCGAACTTTTTCGAGTGGTCGTGTATTGGTTTATTGTTATTTGGTAATTTTGTGAAGCTTAAATATTAGGTGTACAGTTGTAGCCCCTGTAAGTAGGCAAGCTGTTTAACATTTCTGTACATTTGGTTGCTGTGATCAGGGGTCAGATGCTGCCTGACTCGCACGATTGTTGGAAGGGTTGTCAATCTGAAGGAATATTATTATATATCTAGCAGAGAAATAGGGAAGTAAATCGAAGAAAGAATTATCTCAGTGAATGATGAAGTAACGAGGAGTGGTGTCAGGTGGGAGAGATATTTCAATCTTCACCCATTGCACGAGGTTCTTTTATGCTGCGCGAGGTAATCCGCGTATCGCGGATAGACGAACAGCGGATAGATTTCGTTTAGGGATTGGTAGGGAGGGTTGGGGGCGGTGATGAAAGGAGAAAGGACGGGACAAAGACCCCGTAGGGTAGAGGGGGTTGATTGTAGCCAGCCGAGAGTAGACCAGACAGAAATTGCATTTCCCGCCGCGTGTATCCACTAACCTTGCGTCATTTCGTTTAAACAAACCACGTCGATCCACCCCTGCCAACGACCACCCTCTTTTCATCCCACTTCTATCTTTTTGCTGGCCACTCCTTGTTACCTGCGCTACGAAACCGCGAAACTTTCATTTCAGCTGGCACAAAGCAGTTTGATGACGATATCGCAAATAATATTGACCGATGAAGAAGCGACAGCATGAAGCCTGATTTAAGGGGTCGTGACCTATTTTTAGGGGATTTGTTGATCAAGTGTAGGGGGAGATTCTGGCTGATTTGGTATTCTCGTCTCAACTGTTTGGGTGTTAGAGCTTCCTTCAGTGGATTAGAGGATTCAAAGGAATCCTTGATACAGTGCTGTCTCGATAGAAGTTTGAAGCTAGACTTAAATTTCCTTGGAACTGTTCTTTTATTTTATGTGAACCTTACTTGAGAAAATTCGATCTCAAATTACTGGTATAAAAGTTGAGCTGAGAAACAAATTATTTACGTTCCTTAAGCTTCTGACTGACTTTAAGTTACGAGCTTATATCGGGACTACACTGTTATAGCTTCAGGTACCCAATGACATAAAGGTTTCTTTTTTAGAGTTTCCAGATCTAATAAGAATGAAGGTAAAATAAGAGTCTCAAGAGAGAACTGTAATTAAATTCAACCTGATTGTCAAAATGTTTCATTCGAACTTCTGTCTAACTCGAAAGTAACTCTTAAATATTTGTCGGGTCGAAGGAGAACTCTCACGGTCGTTCAAAAAACTAATTGCATTCCGATGTAGTTCCTCTCCATCTAATGTAACATGCAGTTCCCAGACAAGCTCAGACCTTTGTCATCCACGAACTTTCCTGATTGTAATTTTGCCGTAAATTAACTTCCTCAGGTCGCAAACCTTTCCTTTTTTAGAACGGAACTTTCGGTGCAATCATCAGCGCGACACTTGCTCGAAAGGAGGACATTAACTTTCATCAAGTACTTTGATCACTTGTCTTTTCTTAGTAATTCAAGGCGAGATTGAAATTAAAATCTCCTTAAATCTTGCTCTTTGCATACGGAGATACACGAAATGTGTAATTACGTCAAGTTAAATTAGAATATTGTAGAGTCACCCCTTTGAGCAGGCAACATTTGCAGTACTCTTGCAGAGACGGTAGCTTTCTATTTGCAAGCGCTGCAACTGTATTTGCACGAGTAATAAGGGGGTTGCCTACGGTAGGCGATCAAATGATTATGGTCAGGTGAAAATATTACATTCAGTTCGTTTAATCCTATAATTTTTAAACTTTCAAATACTCGAAGCTTCCAAACTTCCACATCAAGTTTTAGAATATTTCAACTATCTGCAAATCCTTTCTTAATCTACTTATTTGTTTCGAGGGGACGTGTCGCGTCGCTTAAAAGGTTGTTATCGATCTGTCTATATCTACTGCTAGACTGTCTAATTTCACTGCAGCTCGTCAACCGTGACTACGCCGTGGCTTGCACCGTTTCATTCGCAGTGCCATAAACAAAAGATCGTTTGGCTAATCGCAGCGGTCGGTTTGACCTGACAAATCGGGTCCTCGAAGAGTCGAGCTGGTCACGGGCCGTCATCGATTTTCATCCCCCTTCCTAGCTATTCGGTTTGGTAATCAACGGGCCAAGAGAGTTTAATCGTGGCCGCGGCGGCGGCTTTATTTTCGGCTTGGCTACCGAACCTGGATCCTATCAGATTGCCTCATCGTTGCGGAACACATGGCCGTCAGTGTAGCGGTCGTGCCGAGTCACTCCAATGTCTCATAACTCTTCGAAACTGAAACGCGATGCTCTTGATTGGTTTGTTCTTGGTTTCGCGTTGATTAGATTTCGAAATGGAATAGCCTTCGATGGGAAGGAGCTTTTGTGTCGTTTTGCTATTTAATTAACGAAATCTTGACCTACGTTTTGATGGAATTGAATCGAATGAAGGGTCAGGATCCAGAGAATACTACAGACTACTCCGCTATGAGCTTTTCTTTTGAGCTCACTTTTTGAGTTGACTAAATGTTAGACGTAGAAATGACAGGCAATACCTTAATTATATTTAATAAATAAATCATATAAATAATTACCAAATAACACTACTTTATATTTTATCTGGTATTTATTATACATTTTCCTGTAACTTTACTTGACCGGAGCAATACGATTGGAGACCAAAACCTATACGATTGGAAGTGAAGCCTATTTTGTGACTCCTGAGTAGTTTCATTTCAATTATTCTTTCGTAGCCTGACTTATTACGGTGTAAAGAATTATTAGGATCATCCAAGCATCGATTTTACCAAAAAAAGTAGTTTACCAAGAAGTGTACACTGTCAAACAGCTGCTTGCTCCGCAAACGATCAGTGACAGCTTCGCGATCGATCGGTAGGAAAGTTCGTTAACCGACGATTATAATATTTATACGAGTCAGACGAATCGAATTCACGACAGTCAGTCGCGTTAATTATTTTCCGTGGATCTCTCAGAATAATCTGGCACCGTAATGGCGTTCATTGATCCACGCCTTGACGTCTCTGCCGCGGCAAAATTTACATACTGGACAGAGAAATTTGCAAGATTTCGAGACATAAGATTCTTCGATGAATCAGGCATTGAGGGACTTTTGACAAAAATTAAACGATTATAGTCACTTTGAATTATTTTAAATTCTAAGTACAAATTAAATTATCTTTGTTTACCTTCGACTTTTTTAAAATAATCACTAGCTTAAAAATTTGTCTTAGAAAGATGCTTTAGAAAGCCACCTGACTTCGAGCTGATAACGAGTAAACAACGAGTAACCCCTTTTAGGGATAACCCGATTTCACAAGAATCAGACTCTTAACGAGAACGAACGATTCGTCTTAGGAAAGCGAATTTGTTTTCTGGTAGAACTCGAAGTAGAAGTTTCCAAGTAAAGTTCGCAAGAGGCCAAAGGTCTCGTTCAAGATCTTTCCTTCTTTAAAGAACGAGACTTCGTGGCTAGCAGTATCGAACTTGGAGACTTATCGTTCTACTGATTTCTTATCTGCCGCTTGTTCCAACCATCCTTGACCATTCCTCTTTCTGTACTATAGAGAACTTGCAAGAACAGAGACTGCTCGTATTATAACAGGTCGCTCAAGTGCGAACGAAGTAGATTTTTGACATATAAATTTCGACCTATGAGGAGAGCCAACGCAAACAGGATCACGCTTGTTGGGCAGGAACTCTTGGGATGCTTTCGGCATTCTTTCTTGGCGTTTGCGATCGGGGTGCGTGCGCGCGTTGTAGATTCTTCCTTTAACGGCGCGCTCGTGTTCTTTCAACGTGCCAGAAATGTTTGGCGAATGGGTGGTGGAAGACGTGGCGTTCTAATGCTCGCGTTTCGCTCGGAATTTTGACCAGAGGACGTGACTGAAAAGAACAACTTTCTCAAATTCTCTCCAACCTAACGAAGCTGTTCAAAAAATCTCGTCCGTGACCTTTCAACCTCCTCGAAGGAATTCTGTCTGTGGGAGAAAACTAGTCAAACGTAGTTTTAAAGAAAATAGAACGGCTTTCTCGTTATAAGCTCGCTGGTCTATTGAGTTATCAATTCGAGTTCTTCATAAATTCCTCGCTGTTTGTACTACTTTATCAAGGTACTTGCCACTTTCCCTTTAATCTTCTTAAAACCCTTCGAAAAATATTTCTCGCTATAAACTCGAGCAACGCCACAGCAAAGAAACCCTATATTTTCTTCTAGGATCACTTCTTATAAAACAAACAGAGGTCAGCACATAAATCAAAACTCTCACCATAAACTCATCGCTAGTTTGAAATTGTGAGACTATAGCGAGTGAAGCCTAGCAAGGCTAACTTCCGTGCAAAATAGGGGCATCATAGTAGAAAGGGAAACAGTTTATGTGAGGAAGATAGCGGAGTAGCGTAGGTGGGTCCTCTGAAAGGCTAGTCCAAGTTGGCTGTGTTAGCGCTGGCGGGGTCAAAGTTCGATCAAAATAAAAAGACCTTCCGAGAAGTTCTCAAGACGCTCCTGAAGCTTCTCCTTTGACGATCCAGCCCCGCGATACATCAAAGACGCCGCTGCCCTGAAAAACTTGCCGAGTATTTAACTGAAAATTCATTTGTAACTCGTCGGCGTTCCCTTTGAGGCTGATTGTGCGCGGTGGCCGCGGGGGCAGCGAAACGGGGGCGACTTTGCGTTAACTTAAACATTACACGGGGTTGCACGAGGAAACTGGTTCTGTCGGGGAAAGCTTGTTAAGTGGGCCCACGAAGGGCTCGGCGAAATGAAATCGAGAAGTGTAACGTTAATCAATCTTCGCGGCTGCTAAGATGAATTGCACCGAGGGACAGCCTTGGACGAGGCGATTAATTAGGGACCATATATTTGCTGTGACAGGGTCGTTCTGTGCGCGCGCGCGCCTCTGTGTTCCTAGACTGGTTGCCTTTCACCGAAGAAGGCATTTGTTCCCTTTCGAGACATGTTTGTAATACTTTCCCTCGTATTTCGGCTTTCAAGCTACACGCTCCCTTTTCTATTTGTAACTACTACTTGTTAGAAGCTCGTAATCGACAATTTTGTTTCGTTAAGTACTCGCTATTACTACCACTTTTGCCTTTGCCAATCGTTAGATAAGTAATCTATGCATAAATTAATTCTAAAAGAATTTTTTCATATTATTTTCTGTAAGCTCATTACTTGTATCGATTAATGAGCCTATAAAGAGTAACTGGTGTAGGCACTTTTTATATGTGAAATCATTTCTGCTTTTAACTAAAGAACGGTTCGTTCAGAATTTTAAATCCATATTTTCTGGAACCCTTTCCTGACCCTCCCTTCCCCACACACATGTGAAACTTAATCGAATCAAGGCTAACGAAAGTTGGAGGCAATTCAGGTTTTGGTATGTCGCCAAGGAACTCGATACTTGCCAAAGATCCTAACATTTACTTCGTGTTCATAATCGTTCAAATTTCCTAACCTAAAAAACTTCCAAAATGGAAGGGAACTATTGGTCAATTTGTCAGGTAGATGTCGCGGCAGGCTCATGCAGTCGAGTTGGAACATTTCAGCACGGTTGTAAATTTGAACCGCGCCAAGGGATCTTGTCCAGTTCTGATCAGTATGTATAATGTATATCATACAGGGCCGAACGGGCGTAAAGGAAATCGATTAACGGGCTAATTTCGAAATTCATTAGCCGATCGGGCTTGAATCGCCGCGGAGTTGCTGCATGCCAACGAGCTGATTAATCGGAACTCTGGCACGAAGCTTCGCCGCGAGGACGACACCTGCACGGTTTAAAATTTTGAGCCCCGACACTTGTGGAGAATGCAAAAAATGCACTGTGGGCAATTTTGTGATGCACGAATTTGGTTGTTAGAAGAAAAATTGGGAAATATTTTAGGGAAATTTGAAGTTACATTTTGTCTCAAAATGTGAACGTATCGTCACAGTAGAATAATCCTGTCCTGAAAAATATAAAACAAAGTAAATTATAAAGCAAAACAGAATATTGTAAGGAGATAGAATTTAGCTGTATTGTAGAGGAATATCTAACGTTTTGAATACACTGAATCTAATATAACCGGCAATGCACAATATCAATTCACAGGAAATAGATAATTCAGAGCGTGCAGTGAAACATTAGGTTGATGAACATGTTAATGCTCATCAAAGCAATTTTCCAGACAGTTAAAGACGATCTAATTTCATATCCCCATCAAATGTAGCGAAATTGAAGTTTTGGTTGATCCGCAAATATGTATACGGTAGTGCTCCTAGCGTGACAGTTGACAATAATCTGTCCAGAGGAAGGCTATTGACGCGATCAATGTCCCTCGCAGCTAGCATGGAATTTCCGGTCAGTGGGAATTCCGATTTCGCAGATTACGGAACCTCTGATGCTGATTTTACCGGATGAAGTCTCATCTATGGGTTCAGTTAAATCCGTTGCCCTTTCAAACATCATCGTAATCCACTGTTGTCGCTACGCAGAATGATTAAAATCGACCATCTCGTTCATCGGTTCATGTATCCGCTCTAATGAATACTCTACCTCTCCTAGCTTTTAAAACCTTTCGTTCAAGGAACGGTGCTGCCTCGTTATATGATTTTTGTTAACTTGAAATCACACGGACCGAAATAGTTTTACTTGCGTATATTTTCATTCACATATTTGGTAGGACCAAAATGGATGACCATAAGCATAGATTAAACTTAGAAACGTGTTCCTCGCTTCAAACTTGCCATTGATCTGTGAGCCTATATCGAGACGAAACTGAACCTGCTTTCGGGACATGAAACAGGAAGGGGCATAAGCGCAAAGACGCAGTTGAGGGATCAGTTTGACTGTAGAGGGCGTGAGTTCGCGTGCACGTATGCCTAAGTACCCTAACCTATAAGTCCTTAATGAAAGTTCGCAGCAGTTCTAAACTTGCCCTTGTAAAATATCTGCTTTACTTTCGGCGGCGTCGAAATTTCCTTACATTCGTGACAGTCGTAAAATTCAGCCGGCTTTACGAACTTCCAGCACAAGGCCCTGTGAATTCGGAATCAGGCTGTAACCTTTCGTTCGAGTGCTTTTTTTAGATTTTACGACTATCATCGAACTTTTTGGGGATGAATCTGCATTAAAATGAAGGTTCAACGAAACTGATATATTAATAAAATCTAATTCTACTTATTATTTAAATAAAGTGCAAGTAGTTTACTTGTGTCTAGACCCACGAGCTTATAGAGGATAGTAGGCATTTCTTTATTAGAAAATTTATTACTATCATTTACATTACACGTTATAAGCTAAGGATCACATTTACTATGATCCTCACATTTTACAAGTTCACTATTATTATCGAATCACGAGGCTATATCGAGTAATTGGCCAACTAGAGCCTCAATTCATGCGATTCAAAATGCAAGATCGTCTCTTTCTCCCGTCATTAAAGCAAGAAGTCAACAAGGCACGGGAAGATCGATGAGGGCACACGACACAGCGTCCTTAAGCGTCTTGGTGAAGTAGAGTGGAAGAGAGGCACAAAATCGAACTGTTTACTCGGTGGAAGCGCGGCGGTGCACCGCGGTGGTTTTTCTGGGCTCAGTCGAGGACTCCAATCAAGTCGAAGAGTCCCACGGGGCATTGCGGTCGGTAGTTCGAGCAGCCTCCATTACGTCCGACCGCTTCAGCTTCAAGAATGTCCTGCGGCAGTTCCTCGTGTCGCGAGCTTGTCGGTCTGAAAGCAATGCGGCCGACGTAACCATACATCCATACGATAATAAGGGGCTTTCTTTCTCTGTGATGTAACTGAACATAGTCAGGTAGCTACTCCAAACCATTAAGTGGACGATATCAATTTCTGGCCAATTTAACATGGCCTGAGTGTTTTGATTCGAGTATTTGGATCGAGGGACACTAATGAGTGGATAACAGTTCGATTTAATGGAAATGAGTTATCGATTGCGTGGATTACTTCAGTGGCGCGAAATATGAAGCAGGAAAGTTGGCTCGATTATGACTACCCTGTGGATAGGCAACCTTTCTGTTACTGTGCAGCTTCGGTTGCCGTGAGCTATAGTCGAACGCTACCGACTCTACACGAGTGTCGAGTGGGTTGTCCACTTACAGGGGTACCGCACTTGCACTTGGTCCCTCGTAGAAGTAATTCTGCATTCCACACTCGTGGTTTTCTATCCAGAAATGCTTATTTTCTTTTCGTTTGCTCATAAACAATAAATCAAGAAGATAAAATGTGAGCAGCACTCGGCAACTTTCCCTTATCGTTTGGATGAGAATAAGCGAGCTCTCAGTAATTCAGGAGAGGGCAACCGTTGGTCCATGAACCGCAGGACAAAGAAACCCGTGGTGCTTAGAGCGGACGCGTGCTGGAGGAGAATAAAAATCACGAACGAGCTTTGTTTTGCAGTTGAAGTTGTTATCGCGAGCAACCGCGGAGGATACATCGTACTTCTTGAGAATCCTTTCGGTCTCACGGGTAATTTGAGGGGATGGAACGAGTCGGAGAGATATGAAAAAATCATGGGAGCTCGTTTTCCTTTTCGCTCGTGAACGACGCGCTGTGAAACTCACATGAGACTTCGTGGCACAGTTTAATAAGGGCGACGAACGGTATACTGGGAAGGAACAAGTGGATATTCGCGAGAGAACATAAAATTGCGAAGCGTCGTGTCTTCTGAAAAGTCAACAACGTCGTGACATCAAAGTTGTAAAATTCAACCTGTAACTTTGTTCCCAACTAAAGTGACATAAGATACAATTCGCAGCGTGGCTGCACTGTCGGAAATGGTTTTTCAGTTTGCAAATTTAGTTGGTCTTTTGGCAGACTTGTAAATCACATTCTTGCGAAGATAAATGCAGGCTCGCAACTTTGCCTCTTGTATAGTAGACTCCTAGCTCACTTTAACAGGGGCGACAAACGACATGATAGTGGAGAACAATATGCATTTGAGAGAGATTTGTACCATAGGAGGTAGAAGCTTGAACTTTGCTTTCTCTGGAATTTTTCAGACCAGCATAGGTGAGCTTTCTCGGAGTGGAATAGACCATTGCCGTC
The DNA here is from genome assembly GCF_051401765.1 of Calliopsis andreniformis. Classification (NCBI taxonomy): domain Eukaryota; kingdom Metazoa; phylum Arthropoda; class Insecta; order Hymenoptera; family Andrenidae; genus Calliopsis; species Calliopsis andreniformis. Next base: position 9,716,984 of record NC_135068.1, on the reverse strand, counting down.
TCAGCTTTCGCAGAAACACGTTGAAATCGTTCGAGTAGAAACATTTCTCCAAGAGGACCTCGTTAAGGGGAGATTTAAGCAAAACAAGCGAAATCGTAAAGAATCCTCGCACGTTTGCGGGTCAGGTGTTTTCAAGCAACGCGTCTCGCTCTGATAACGAAATTGCATTGTTTCTCGCCCCGTATCTCTGAGCAGGAGGTGGCAATAAAGAAGGAAGGGCCGAGGGAGCGCGGCTCCTATCTGCTAGGGCTCCTAGATTCGAAGCAGGAGAGGACAAGGATCGAAATAAAAGCACAGCGTAATGGCACGAGCCCGCTGGAGCCAACTTTTTACGAGTGCACGAGATATGCAAGACATATTGTCATGTTTGCTGGGCAGATTTCTCTAATCATCCCCTCACGACACAGGGGAACAGTCTGCAATATACACAGAAGGGAGCAAGGAAAATTATTACTGTCCTTATTTCAAGCAGACAGTATTGAAAAGCTTCCACTCGGTATAAGCTCGTCATCATTTCCACCATTTCTACTTAATTTTTGCTTGCAATTGCTCTTACATTCCTTTACTTTCATGTCTGACGATATAACACAAGATTTACTTAAGCGTGACTTCTACACGATATAGGCTCAGTGTTAATAACGATTTGCAATACTACAGCGATTTTTGTTATCAAATTTAACAATCCAGATAGCACACGACGTCTGAAAGACGTTTTTTCTTTTTCCGAATGTCTCATAGACGCAATTTGGATATTTTTTAAGACTTTACTGAACCACTTTAAGAAGTTTTAAGACGTCTCTGTGCTATATGGAAAGACAAATTCAATGTATTAACCGATTTCACAATCCAGGTTATTACACTCTCTAAGATCGTTACTCTCGAATTGTATCGAAATAACCGCAAGCATATAACAGGTAAAACCTGTACAATTTTCCTCCCCGTCGATATTCGGGTCCCGTAAGTCCGACGAAATGTTCCTGTCGCGCGCGTTCCTAATACAGGCGTTCCCGCTGCCAGGCCGAGTCCATTGTCTGCTTTGGCGGGCCAACCGCTCGAAATTTCCTCGGCGAGGAGGAATAGGACGTCGTCGACGCGGAGGACGACGACAATGCGCCGTCACGGCCGCCCGCGGGCCCTCTTTTTTTATTCATACGTCCCTGGCTCGAGAGTTTATCCACCCACGAGCTAGGTCACGCGTTACACGGGCACACAGAGACGCGCGCGGGCGCGCACGGTGCGGCACAGTGGAGGGCTGGTCGCGCGGGCACAAGGGAAGAGGAGCGGCGCACGCTGGAAATAAGCGAGAGAGCTAAACCAAATTTGCTTTTCTACACGGTCTCTGTGTATCTACTCTAATTTGCGCCGCCTTGGACCGGCCGAAAAAAGGGCCGACTCTTTTTTTCCCCGCGCGAGAAAGGAGGCTGCGCCCGCCAGAATTTCCTCGGATGAATCCTTTGCCGCGATACTGTGCGCGCGAACAATAGGCCCAGCTTCAGTCGCGGTGCTCGCGATGAGTGGAGGCCTGCGGAGAGGACTTTGGTTTGCTCCCTCTTTCGATCCAGTTCGGCTGGGGTTGTTAAAACTGTCTATGTGTACTTAGGAGGATCATCGCTAGGTCTCTAGATGTATTGTATTTTATCTTCTGAAATATTGCTGATCAGCTTACCCCCGCGAGATACTGTGATTGGGGACAATTGAAGTGTTAGTGGGTCGCAGTGCTATCGTCAGTTGAGGATTAAGGCGATGTAAAAATGGAAAAAGAGACTTACGTGAGGATCACGTGCAGAATGTCACCGATGAGGCCGTTATGCCTCAAGGAATGCTCCGAAGTTTCGCAAATGGCTCTCAGCAGACATTCGTGACCCTGATATCCGTAGCTGCGCAGAAAGTCAGGAAGCAAAGTGAAAAATAAAATAAGACCATCTCTGACCCACTGCGACTTCTAGGTCACTTTCTGCGTATATCTCTATGCTCTTTCGCGCGTAACAGTTTCGTTCGCAGAGTTTTTGCGCTTGACTACCCGAGGTGCGGCGAAGCAATATTCAGAAACTTTAGGAGATGATGGTAACGATTAAAACAAGTATTTTTGAGCAATAAAATGTGGATTACAAGTATGTCAATAGTTGTGTAGAAATTTGAACGTTGTATGTAACTCTCCTGTAGTAGGCAAACTGTGTTACACTTGTATAGATTCGGATGCCATGCTAATGGGTCAAAAGTTACCAACTTTACATGAATGCAACACGGGTTGCCATCTTGTCAGAGTGACGTGACTTTAGTACATTTTAGCCGCTGTAGAATTAATTATGCACATCAGATTCATAGTTTATTACTAAAGAATACTTGTTTTGATCTATATAAAAGTTTCCCTTTGTTATATAATTCATTTGTGACTACTAGAGTATGTTCTCATGAAAGAAACCGCAGGATTCGATAAATATTATTGCCCTTTCAATTAATACCCAGCTAGTTCTTACTCGGTAAACTTGTTCTCCAAAACTTGATAAACCGTAGCCCTATCTAGACTTCTTCTCTTCCTTTTTCTTTCAGGCTCTGCCCAGAAATGTTCCTCGGACGCATTTGTTGGCAAATCATAAGTGGCCTCGAAAAAGTTGGCCAGGGAAACTGATTTATAGGGCTCTTCCAGCGGAACAGCGAGCGCGAGGAACAACTGTAAGAAAAATATGTCTACTAGACTCAAACTCAATTATTATTTCATGTTACTTTCGAAAACCCCAACAATGAAGTACTCGGGTGGTGAAATTGTAATATTTACAAGTGGAGTCAATTTTGATAGCCTTTATTATTGACCTATACTTGCCAATAACGCAGCCTCGCGATTACTTTCCACTATCACTGAATTTTAACTTCAACAGTAGCAAAAAAAAGAGAGCAATAAGGAATCGAGTGTTTTCAGAACCCTAGAAGTTCTAAAGCGAACAAATGTCATTTTCTCACTCACCCCCATGTTGCTCTCTTCCGGGAACGTCAGAGCTCTAATGGGTCGATGAAGGATCTTCGCGAGCTCCGAATTCGACGATTTCGAACACGCCAGCTCAAGTAGCAGCGCCAGATTGAGGGCTAGAAGCCTGTAAAACAGTTCATCCTCCTTCAGAACGGTAAACCAGGCGTGTGAGTCGTGAAAAAGGTTCCATGAAGCACCGCGTAAAAATTTGCGCGTGCACCGGGGCGAGTGCACAGACAAACGCCAACAGACGATACGTAAAAACTCGAAGCGGCGTGGAAACCGAGCGTGAGGTTGAAATACCGTGGCGAACGAGAACGGATGAAACTTAATTAACGTTATAAATTAATAAGCACTGAAGCTGAAGCCTCTTTCACTGGACAGGAAGATGAAAATTTATCGGGCAGCAAAGTAGTTAGAGCCAGGACCGTTTAATTCCCTTTACGAACTCCTAACGCGTGAGCTTTGGTCTCTGCATTCGTTAACGAGCGTTAATCAGTTTATGTTTAATTACGAAACGCACAGAAGTTCTTCCTGACGCCTTGACATGACTGAACGGGACGCGCGACTGTGAAACTCGAAGAGGAAACACGGCTCTAGAGCCCTGGAGACCAGTTCGCAACTGTATGCAGCGAATGAACCGGTTTTCTGATGTTCGCAGTCGGTGAGCACTAAGTGATGCTAATGATTGTTAATCTAGATGGTCAGACTAGCTATAAAGAATAGAACTTTTTAAACGTAGGAAGGTTCCACTGTCATTACCACGATGTACGACTCCGATACTCTCGAAATCAATGTCCACGTTTCCCGTGATTTGGAGAGCTCTGTGCATGATTTGAAAACTGCAATTACAATCTGGCACGCTGCACGTCGGATATCGTAGTGGCTGATTAAAAAACTTCACCGATTTCACGTTGGCTCACGCAGAAAAAAATGAAAGAGGCAGCGACGGTTTTTTAAAACGCTGCCAGAAGTTAAACCATGCATACGTAAATGAGCCCACTTTGCCGGGATTATTCCCGTTTTTAATTTCCTTTCTCGTTTATATCAATACACGCCAGCGCGGCAACGACGCGAGAGCGACGCCGGGAACGCGAGCCACCCTCTGTAGAAAGAAACTCGTTCGAGTTATGTCGAGTTAAAAAGCTGGAATCTCGGGCGGACGAAGGGAGAGGAGGTGACGTGCGTTCCCGTTTGTGTGTCAGTGGCGAAAAGGGCCAATTAACTTGTGTCCTCGTTGCGATTTGATAATGATGGAATACGAAGTCTGGGTTATTGCAAATAAATACTAGTGATAGGTGGATTGAAGGTTACGGAAGTTTAGGGAGGAATTATGGTGGAAATTTTGGATATTTGAATCGCGTTGGTTCCGTAGGGGAAGAATTCGTGTTACTAGAAGTAGATTCTTTGTTCGTTTTTTGTAAAGCGAATTTGTGTTAATCTCCTAATCCTTTGGATCAGGGTAATTTCCCTAGTGGGAGATTCGTGTTATTAATGTAGATGATTTTCCCTTCTTGGATAGTGTGGGGTGTCTTTCCTAGGGGGATATATGTGTTACTTTTACTTTTCTCTAGTGTAGATTTCTTTTCTTTGTATCTCTGGAATTTGTAGTACTAGGATAGATTCTGTCCTATTGGATCATGGTAATTTCCCTAGGGGAAATTTTCGTGTTATTAGTGTAGAAGGGATTTTTCCCCCTTCGTTGGATAACGTGGGTTTTCCTAGGGGGAAATTCGTGTCACTAGAGTAGATTGTAGAGGGTACTAGTCGTAGAATTTCCTAGACATGGAAAGGAAAGCTACTAGATTTGTTTTTTCCCTATTCCTTTCCAAATTTCCCTATTTCCTAATTTTTTATATTTTCGAAAAATCCCCCACTAAGTTTTTCTGGATAGAGTCTACCGTAGAAAACACTACATCGACGAAAAATGCGAAAAAGTCGAAGAAAAATTGGAATCCCCCCGAAGATTCGAACTCGGGCCCTTCGAGCGAGAACAAAGCACGTTACCGCTACGCCAATTAAGAGTTCGATTTATGATACTTCTTTCCGTGTATATCATCTACTTTCATATTACCAATCTACACTGTATGTATTTAATTTTATTCTTCTCCGTACCTAGTAATATATTACCTCTCGTACTCTCTATAACAACGTTTTACCATCACTGTTAAAAGTAGACGATTTCCCCCGGCAAAAGTATCTATTTGCCACAGACGCGACTGTTACTTTTTTTACTGAGGACGCCTAGTCCCTTTTCCCCAGGAAAGTTTCACGTTCAACAACTGTCTGACTGTTTCTGACGAGCCGATGGAAGCAGTTTATGGTGCCTGTCGTCTGCTACAGCCACGGTATTGCCATCAACTTCTTTTTTATGGACTGCCTGGGAGTCGATGCAGTTATCGTTTGCGCGTCGCGGTTCTTGGCCAAGGACTTTCTGCGGCTGACAGTGACACAACCATGATAGCGCTGAAATATCCGTATGATACGAGCCCTAGACCCGAGGGTTATATCCACCTCTACGTTTCGTAGCTTTCAATATTTTCTGCCTCGCCCCCTCTTCGCGTTTATTGTATCCAGTTTTATTCAAGCCGATACAAGATAGGTTATGATTACAATTGTAAATAGCCTCTGTCGGATGGAGTGCACGAGAGAAAAGTAGTCGAATTCGTGGAGGGATTCACGCGTCCCCGATGCTTCCAGGTGTTCCTCGAGGAATACGAAATTCAGCCTGGATCGAGCGGAAACAATGTCCTGAAAATTGGTAGAAACACAGGCCGCGAGAGCCCCCGAGATTTTTCTTCGGTGAATTCGGAATCGTTCCATGGATTCCTTTGTCGGTGCCGCGAGCGCATGAATAATGGATCGTTCACGGGGAACAAAAATCTTCTGCCTCTGACCTATAAACGCGATTATCGGTTGTAATTTCTGAGCGGAATTCGCGCTTGCCGAGGTACGACCGTCGGAAACGTTCTTCGAGCCTTCACTGTGCACGGGACTATTCGATGCGTTTTTCCCTTTGACGCTTAGCGAGCTGTACATTGTTAACTGGAACTTCAGCGGTCTCGTTTATCTCTTCTAGTGTATTTTTCTACTATTTTTAGTCGTGCAATGGAAATCGAGGGTTCGAGACGCATCAATTCTTAATTTTTTTTTATAAGTTTAACATACGTAAAATCGAAACTTAATTATTTAATTAAAAATCGAAGCCAGAATATTAGAATAGCTTCACGATCAAAATACTTTGAGAATGGTGCTTTTTTCGCGAAAAATTCCCCAGGGCTTGCCGAGGATAATTGAATTCGATGCTCGTTACGTGTCGAGGAATTTTCACGCGGATTTATTACGACACCAGAGACTTCATTCGATAAGGCTTCCCGAAACGAAGACTCGTTCGCCCTGAGGATGCTGATGTGAATTGAATTTATGATAGAAACGTGACTCCGCCGCTATTTTAGAGATTAAGCACTGCCGTCCATTCATTCGAGAACAGAAAAATTCGAAATTGTTCAAAGACTCTGCTTTGGGGCTTCCAGAGCTTTCGTGCTTATTTCTGTACTTCAGGAAACTACTTCCCGCGGCATAAAAATGCGGGCGGTCCTAACCTTAAAATTTGAAAGCGAAACTTTACTCGATTATCGCTGAAACTTTTTCCCTTGGACAGCTGTTTTCGACAAATTTCGAAATTTGTGGGAGACAAAGGTACCTTGAGAAAGAACCATATTCACTACCTAAACGGAGTTATTGTTATAGGTTTTCCGAGTCATACTTATCACATTCGACGCAGTTATTCGA